>NC_090442.1:378115395-378418425 GCF_031143425.1 Pleurodeles waltl
AACAACTATCGCCTGTCTGACTCCGGGCGAGACCACTCCAATAAGTAGCGGATGTGGACTGCTTTACAGTATTGCTTTATGTCTGGGACTCCTAGGACGCTGACAGGCCAGTGCATGGGCCAGTATGGGTTTCTTTCCTGCCCAGATGAAGCAGTAAATTTGCCTCTGCAGCATCAGCAGGGAGCCCGACGGCGGCTTCGCAGGTATTGCCTGGAATAGGAATAGAACCTTGGGAGGATTGACAATTTTACTGCAGCTATTCTACCTAGCCAGGATATTTGGTACCGTCACCATTGCGTCAGGTTTTTTTTTTACACCCTCCAGAAGGAGCTGGTCGTTCCTCTTTGATGTCTCTGGGACTGTTCTAGCTATTTGGATGCCTAAGTAGGGAATTGAGTGTGGCTGCCACTGGAAGGGCTCCCCTTCACCGGGGAGTGTGAGATCAATCAATCAATCAATCATAGTATTTATAAAGCGCGCTATGTACCCGTTAGGGTTTCGAGGCGCTGAGGTGGGGGGGGGGTGGAGAGGCTGTTTAGCGGTCGAAGAGCCAGGTCTTGAGGAGCTTCGGGGATGCCCGGAAGCATTCAGTGGAGGGCCCGGGGTTGAGGGCGCGGAGCTCTTCGGCCGAGAAGTGGGCGCGGGAGGCGCGAGGACCAGGGGGGGTGGCGCTGGGCCCGGTACAGGCGCGGACGGGCGCAGACGGGCTTGCCTCTGGTGCGCCTCCGGCGCGCCAGCGGCGCGGACGCGCAGCGCCAGCCATTAAGAAGGGAGGGGGGGGGAGGAGCAGCTGGGAGGCGGGAGGCGGGAGGCGGGAGGGAGCGGCAAATGAGGGCGCGAGGGGGGCGGGGCCGCAGGGAAGCAGCGGCTGGGGTCGAGGAGCGCACAAGGGGCGAAAGGCACAGAAATCGGGCAAAAACAGTCACAAATGCAGGAAAAAACACAATATGGACACAATACTGGGACTAAATACGATCGGGGAGACAGCAATCAGGGGGGCACAATGGGGCAAAAAGCGCCGGCGGCGAGGCGCAGAAAAGCGGAAAAAAGCTGAAAAACAAACTTACGGGACGGCGGAAGCGGCACTCGGGTCAAGTGAGCCCACTAGCCACCAGGGATGAGGCGCAGGAGGATGCCTGCGGGTGGAGGAGGGCCTCGAACACGCAGACGGCAGCGTGGTCGTGGGGCAGAGGCAGAAGGCAGCAGGTTGGCGCTGCGGTCGTGAGGGGCGAGTTCAGGACCTTAACCAGGTCCGAATTCGCTCACTGGCGACGCGCAGCGCCAGCCATTAAGAAGGGAGGGGGGAGGGAGGAGCAGCTGGGAGGCGGGAGGCGGGAGGGAGCGGCAAATGGGGGCGCGAGGGGGGCGGGCCGCAGGGAAGCAGCGGCTGGGGTCGAGGGGCGCACAAGGGGCGAAAGGCACAGAAATCGGGCAAAAACAGTCACAAATGCAGGAAAAAACACAATATGGACACAATACTGGGACTAAATACGATCGGGGAGACAGCAATCAGGGGGGCACAATGGGGCAAAAAGCGCCGGCGGCGAGGCGCAGAAAAGCGGAAAAAAGCTGAAAAACAAACTTACGGGACGGCGGAAGCGGCACTCGGGTCAAGTGAGCCCACTAGCCACCAGGGATGAGGCGCAGGAGGATGCCTGCGGGTGGAGGAGGGCCTCGAACACGCAGACGGCAGCGTGGTCGTGGGGCAGAGGCAGAAGGCAGCAGGTTGGCGCTGCGGTCGTGAGGGGCGAGTTCAGGACCTGAACCAGGTCCGAATTCGCTCACTGGCGACGCGCAGCGCCAGCCATTAAGAAGGGAGGGGGGAGGGAGGAGCAGCTGGGAGGCGGGAGGCGGGAGGGAGCGGCAAATGGGGGCGCGAGGGGGGCGGGGCCGCAGGGAAGCAGCGGCTTGGGTCGAGGAGCGCACAAGGGGCGAAAGGCACAGAAATCGGGCAAAAACAGTCACAAATGCAGGAAAAAACACAATATGGACACAATACTGGGACTAAATACGATCGGGGAGACAGCAATCAGGGGGGCACAATGGGGCAAAAAGCGCCGGCGGCGAGGCGCAGAAAAGCGGAAAAAAGCTGAAAAACAAACTTACGGGACGGCGGAAGCGGCACTCGGGTCAAGTGAGCCCACTAGCCACCAGGGATGAGGCGCAGGAGGATGCCTGCGGGTGGAGGAGGGCCTCGAACACGCAGACGGCAGCGTGGTCGTGGGGCAGAGGCAGAAGGCAGCAGGTTGGCGCTGCGGTCGTGAGGGGCGAGTTCAGGACCTGAACCAGGTCCGAATTCGCTCACTGGCGACGCGCAGCGCCAGCCATTAAGAAGGGAGGGGGGAGGGAGGAGCAGCTGGGAGGCGGGAGGCGGGAGGGAGCGGCAAATGGGGGCGCGAGGGGGGCGGGGCCGCAGGGAAGCAGCGGCTGGGGTCGAGGAGCGCACAAGGGGCGAAAGGCACAGAAATCGGGCAAAAACAGTCACAAATGCAGGAAAAAACACAATATGGACACAATACTGGGACTAAATACGATCGGGGAGACAGCAGTCAGGGGGGCACAATGGGGCAAAAAGCGCCGGCGGCGAGGCGCAGAAAAGCGGAAAAAAGCTGAAAAACAAACTTACGGGACGGCGGAAGCGGCACTCGGGTCAAGTGAGCCCACTAGCCACCAGGGATGAGGCGCAGGAGGATGCCTGCGGGTGGAGGAGGGCCTCGAACACGCAGACGGCAGCGTGGTCGTGGGGCAGAGGCAGAAGGCAGCAGGTTGGCGCTGCGGTCGTGAGGGGCGAGTTCAGGACCTGAACCAGGTCCGAATTCGCTCACTGGCGACGCGCAGCGCCAGCCATTAAGAAGGGAGGGGGGAGGGAGGAGCAGCTGGGAGGCGGGAGGGAGCGGCAAATGGGGGCGCGAGGGGGGCGGGCCGCAGGGAAGCAGCGGCTGGGGTCAAGGAGCACACAAGGGGCGAAAGGCACAGAAATCGGGCAAAAACAGTCACAAATGCAGGAAAAAACACAATATGGACACAATACTGGGACTAAATACGATCGGGGAGACAGCAATCAGGGGGGCACAATGGGGCAAAAAGCGCCGGCGGCGAGGCGCAGAAAAGCGGAAAAAAGCTGAAAAACAAACTTACGGGACGGCGGAAGCGGCACTCGGGTCAAGTGAGCCCACTAGCCACCAGGGATGAGGCGCAGGAGGATGCCTGCGGGTGGAGGAGGGCCTCGAACACGCAGACGGCAGCGTGGTCGTGGGGCAGAGGCAGAAGGCAGCAGGTTGGTGCTGCGGTCGTGAGGGGCGAGTTCAGGACCTGAACCAGGTCCGAATTCGCTCACTGGCGACGCGCAGCGCCAGCCATTAAGAAGGGAGGGGGGAGGGAGGAGCAGCTGGGAGGCGGGAGGCGGGAGGAAGCGGCAAATGGGGGCGCGAGGGGGGCGGGGCCGCAGGGAAGCAGCGGCTGGGGTCGAGGAGCGCACAAGGGGCGAAAGGCACAGAAATCGGGCAAAAACAGTCACAAATGCAGGAAAAAACACAATATGGACACAATACTGGGACTAAATACGATCGGGGAGACAGCAATCAGGGGGGCACAATGGGGCAAAAAGCGCCGGCGGCGAGGCGCAGAAAAGCGGAAAAAAGCTGAAAAACAAACTTACGGGACGGCGGAAGCGGCACTCGGGTCAAGTGAGCCCACTAGCCACCAGGGATGAGGCGCAGGAGGATGCCTGCGGGTGGAGGAGGGCCTCGAACACGCAGACGGCAGCGTGGTCGTGGGGCAGAGGCAGAAGGCAGCAGGTTGGCGCTGCGGTCGTGAGGGGCGAGTTCAGGACCTGAACCAGGTCCGAATTCGCTCACTGGCGACGCGCAGCGCCAGCCATTAAGAAGGGAGGGGGGAGGGAGGAGCAGCTGGGAGGCGGGAGGCGGGAGGGAGCGGCAAATGGGGGCGCGAGGGGGGCGGGGCCGCAGGGAAGCAGCGGCTGGGGTCGAGGAGCGCACAAGGGGCGAAAGGCACAGAAATCGGGCAAAAACAGTCACAAATGCAGGAAAAAACACAATATGGACACAATACTGGGACTAAATACGATCGGGGAGACAGCAATCAGGGGGGCACAATGGGGCAAAAAGCGCCGGCGGCGAGGCGCAGAAAAGCGGAAAAAAGCTGAAAAACAAACTTACGGGACGGCGGAAGCGGCACTCGGGTCAAGTGAGCCCACTAGCCACCAGGGATGAGGTGCAGGAGGATGCCTGCGGGAGGAGGAGGGCCTCGAACACGCAGACGGCAGCGTGGTCGTGGGGCAGAGGCAGAAGGCAGCAGGTTGGCGCTGCGGTCGTGAGGGGCGAGTTCAGGACCTGAACCAGGTTCGAGAGCCTGGGACTTCGAAAGGTTTATTCAGAATTCGGACACCTCCCCAAAGGCCTCCGCCTCCTTCAAAAAGAATGGGGAAGCCCTCATCGGATCATCCAATGCGACCACCACATCATCTGTGTATAGTGCAATGGTGCATTCTTTCCCACCAAAGACCACCCCGGTTATCTCTGGGCTGTCCCAGACCCTTTTGGGGGAATGGCTCCATGTAAAGGGCGAACAGGAGAGGGGAGAGCGGGCACCCTGGCGGGTCCCGTGGCCAAACAGGAATGAGGCAGAGGTCTCTCTGTTGACTCTGACCAAGGCCCCCGGGTGGCTATACACACTCGCTATTCAGGCTCAGAATCGTGGTTACATGCCAAAATGTTCCATCATAGCCTGGAGGTAAGGCCAGTGGACACAATGGAACACTTTCTCTGTGCCTATATTAAGTAGCATCAGTCCCCCAGGACCCAGGGCACCTTTCAGCAACGCCATCGCCGACCTGGCCAGCAACCATGCATTCGCCTCCACGGACTACATCCTCCTTGGGGACCCGAACTTCCACCTCGAAAACAACAATGACACCAACTCCACCACCCTCACCGAAAACCTCACCAATCTCGGCTTCACACAGCTCGTCAACACACCCAGCCACACAGCCGGTCACAGCCTTGACCCCCATCTTCTCCACAAGCAACCACGTCACCTTCAACCATACCACCGAACTCTACTGGACCGACCACCACTGCGTCCACTTCACCTTCAAGAAGCAGACAGAACAGCACCTCACCGAACAACCACCCCGCCGAAGATGGGGTAAAGTCACTGAACTCCAACTGTCTAACGCCCTAGCCCAGAAACCGCCCGTCGACCCCACCGACCCTGACATCACCGCACACAACCTCAATCTATGGATCAACGACTGCGCCGACCGCCTTGCTCCACTCAGAAAACCCTCCAACAACCACATCTACAAAAAAGCCACCTGGTTCACCGACAACCTCCTAGCCTCCAAATGCCACTGCCGAAAACTCAAGCAAATATGGCTACTCGAATGCACTTCAGACAACCACGCGGCATTCAAGGATGCCACACGCAAACACCACCAACTCATCAGGCTAGCAAAATTATCCTCCTTCAAGACCCGCCTAGAAAACAACGCCCACGACTGCAAAGAACTTTTCAGCATCGTAAAAGAACTTTCCAACCCAAACGCCACAGCCAATGACATCACCCCCTCCCAAGAACTATGCGACGCCCTAGCAACCGCCTTCCACCGAAAAATCACAGACATCCACAACAGCTTCAACTCCCCTCACACTCCGGACGCTCCCACCCCACCCACCACGAACTCCACCCGCTCCAGGCGACTGACCTCCTGGACCATCATCAGTGACGACGAAACCCGCAAGACCATGAACTCCATCCACTCCGGATTGCCATCAGACCCCTGCCCACACCACATCTTTAACAAAGCAGACACAGCCATCGCACCACACCTACGGAAAGCCATCAACATCTCCTTCGAAACTGCCAGATTCACGGAAAGTTGGAAACACGCCGAAATCAACACCCTTCTCAAGAAACCAAAGGCGGACCACAAGGACCTGAGAAACTTCCGGCCCATCTCTCTGCTCCCTTTCCCGGCAAAGGTCGTCGAGAAAATCGTCAACACTCAGCTCACCCGGTACCTCGAAGACAACAACATCCTCGACCCCTCCCAGTCTGGCTTCAGACGCAACTACAGCACAGAAACCGCCCTCCTCGCCGCCACAGACGACATCAGAAGCCACCTCGACAACGGAGAAACATCAGCCCTCATCCTCCTAGACCTATCAGCCGCCTTCGACACCGTCTGTCACCACACCCTAAAATCCTGCCTCCACACAGCAGGAATCCAGGACCAGGCCCTCGAATGGACCGCATCCTTCGTCGCCGGCAGAACCCAAAGAGTCTGCCTCCCCCCATACCAATCCAAAGCCTTCAACATCATCTGCGGCGTACCCCAGGGCTCATCCCTCAGCCCAACGCTGTTCAACATCTACATGGCCGCCCTCGCACAAGTGGCCGTTCAGCACAACCTCAACATCATCTCCTACGCCGACGACACCCAACTCATCCTCTCCCTTACCAAGGACCCGCACACCGCCAAAACCAACCTCCACGAGGGACTAAAAGCCATCGCCGACTGGATGAGAGACAGCCGGCTAAAACTGAACTCGGACAAAACAGAGGTCCTCATCCTTGGGCGCACCCCCTCCGTCTGGGACAACACATGGTGGCCAACCACACTGGGTCCCTCACTGACACCCACCGACAACACACGAAACCTCGGCTTCACCCCCAACTCCTCACTCTCCATGACAAAGCAGGTCAGCGCCATTTCCTCCTCCTGCTACAACACCCTCCGCATGCTACGCAGAGTCTACAAATGGATCCCAACAGAAACAAGAAAAACAGTAACCCAGGCCCTCGTCAGCAGCAGACTCGACTACGGCAACGCCCTCTACACCGGTATCTCAGCCAAACTCCTACAACGCCTTCAACGCATCCAAAATGCCTCTGCCCGACTCATCCTCAACATCCCTCGCCACTGCCACATCACCCCCCACCTAAGAGACCTTCACTGGCTCCCCGTCAACAAGAGGATCACCTTCAAGCTCCTCACCCACGCACACCAGGCACTCCACAACACCTGACCAACATACCTGAACAACAGACTCAGCTTCTACACCCCCACCCGGCAACTCCGCTCCCCCAACCTCGCCCTCACGTCCATCCCCCACATCCGGCGCAAATCCTCTGGTGGCAGATCATTCTCGTACCTCGCCGCCAAGACCTGGAACACCCTCCCGTTAGATCTATGACAGACCCAGGACCTTCTTTCCTTCAGAAAACTCCTCAAGACCTGGCTCTTCGAGCAGTAGCAGCACCCTCCCCCCCCACCCCAGCACCTTGAAACCCTCACGGGTATGTAGCGCGCTTTACAAATTGATTGACTGATTGAGTGATGGGCTTTGTCTATTATGTGCTTAGTGTTGTCCTCGCACTGCCGATGTGGGATAAAACCTGCCTGATCAGGGTTTACTGGCCCGGCATGAGCGGGTTCAGTCGAGAGGCTAGGATGCCCATTAGGAGTTTGAAGTCTACGTTAAGTAGTGAGATTGGCTGGTACGACCCACATAGTGTGTGGTCCATCCCTAGTTTAGGGATCACCATAGTGGCTGCCTCTGGCATGGAAGGTGGGATCTCATCCTGTCCCGTAATGGCGTTAAAGGGGTGCTTCAGTATCGGGGCTAGGCTATTGCAGAATGTTTTATAAACAGGTCTGGGAACTCATCAGTTGGGCAATTGTGGAGATTACCTCCTCTATCTTGATTGGGGCTTCCAGCAGAGCCTCCTACTCAGCTGAGAATCTAGCCATGTGGGGGCGAGTGAGATACTGGTGGGGGGCATCCCCGTCCACCTTCTGGGAGAAGTAAAGGGTCTGGTAGAAGTCGCAGAACTTCAAGGCTATATGTGCGTCTTACGCCACCGTCTGGGCCCTGGATTGTTGGGATCGTGAGTGTTTGCCTCTGGGCTCTAAGGCGGTTATTCTGACCGCGGCGGTCGGCGGTCGCCGCCCGCCAAGCGGTTCCCGCCGAAAGATCGCACCGCGGTCAAAAGACCGCGGCGGTCATTCCGGTTTTCCCGCTGGGCCGGCGGGCGACCGCCAAAAGACCGCCGGCCGGCCCAGCGGGACAGCCCCTTCAACAATGAAGCTGGCTCGGAATGGAGCCGGCGGAGTTGAAGGGGTGCGACGGGTGCAGTGGCACCCGTCGCGATTTTCACTGTCTGCACATCAGACAGTGAAAATCTTTGTGGGGCCCTGTTAGGGGGCCCCTGCACTGCCCATGCCAGTGGCATGGGCAGTGCAGGGGCCCCCAGGGGCCCCACGGCACCCGTTCCCGCCATCCTGGTTCCGGCGGTGGACACCGCCAGAAACAGGCTGGCGGTAAGGGGGTCGGAATCCCCATGGCGGTGCTGCAAGCAGCGCCGCCATGGCGGGTTCCCTGGGCCAGCGGGAAACCGGCGGGAAACCGCCGGCTCCCCTTTTCCGACCGCGGCTTTACCGCCGCGGTCAGAATCGCCCAGGAAGCACCGCCAGCCTTTTGGCGGTGCTTCTGCCGCACTCCGCCATGGCGGTCATGGACCGCCAAGGTCAGAATGACCCCCTAAGTCTGTTGGCCAGAAGATGCCTACACTTATTACCTCCCACGTAAAATGAGTATCTCAGACGGAGTACTGCATACTCCGCTCTGTCAACACTGAGGCCGGCTAATTGTGCTCTGGCTGTGCTGAGTTGTCTCCAAAATAGTGGGGCTCCTGTCCTTTTGTGGATTCTAATTCCGTCACCTGTTGCTGCAATTGGGACCTCTTCTCCCATCAGATTTATATATCTGCTGCTGATATCAGAATAAACTCCCCTCTAATAACTGCCTTCAATGTTTCCCAGAGTATTGAGGTGGGTGTGTATGTGGTATCTTTGATCTCTAGGAAATAGGAAATGGCCTTCGTTATCTGTGTGACCACCTCCTTCCTTAGCAGGAGGGTGGCTCTCAGCTGCCAAGTGCGGTGTCTCTTTGGTTGAAGGAGAATGTGTAAGACCAGGGATACTGCTGCATGGTCCAACAGCGCGCACAGCTCAATTTCTATCTCCCTCAGCGTCTGCTCTATTTCCTAGGAACCCAGGAAGAAATCAATGCGGGCATAGGTCTTGTGTGCATGTGAATAGAATGTATAGTCCCTAGTTGTAGAGTGTCTGCCCCTCCATAGGTCTCCAAGGCCTAGTTCCCCAAGTCTCCGCACGCCCTCTGCCAACAGGATTCCTGTTCCCCTAAAGCTGGAGGTCGACCTGTCCCAGTCGTTGTTAAGGACAATTTTGAAGTCGCCTCCCACCAGCACCCCTCTGTCCTGTGTAGTCATGGTCTCGGCCAGTGCTCAATGTATGAACACTCCTGTCCCTCATTTGGCACGTATAGTGAGACAACGATAACCTGAAAATCTCCTTTATGTATCCTGAATGCCAGCAACCATCCCTTTATTTCAGCTATCTTGTCTCCCACGCTTCTGTGGAAGGACCGCAAGACATGAAACGCTACCCCGCCACCTTGGTCCCTCGTGGTGAAAAGTACTATATTAAGAAGGATCTTGATCGTAGTCTGTGGTAATCCGCAGGTATTATGCAAGTCTCCGTTAAGAGACATATGTCAGCCGTCGTGTGCACCAAGTATGAGAAGACTGCTCTGTACTTGGTTAGGTTGTTTAACCCTTTGAGGTCTGTCAGCGTGCTTGCCTTTGTAAGAAAGTACCCTATTTCTTGGCATGGTTACCTCCTTTTTCTGCCGGTCAGTGTGCTTGACTTTGTTCACAGGGATCCTGCTAACCACGGCTCCAGTGATTATGCTCTCTCTCCCAAAACTCTGTATTTCACCCACAATTGGCACCCTGGTGCCCCCTTATAAGTCCCTAGTATATGGTAACTAGGTTCCCAGGGTATTGGGGTTCCAGGGGATCCCTATGGGCTGCAGCACATACTTTGCCACCCATAGGGAGCCCATGCAAAGGCTTCTGCAGGACTGCCATTGCAGCCTGCGTGAAAAGGTGCAAGCATCCTTTCACTGGCATTTTCCACTACTCCAGGTCACTTATAAGTCACCCCTATGGTAGGCCTTCTAGCCCAGAGGACAAGGTGCAAAGTACCTGTTTGTGAGGGCACCCCTGCACTAGCAGAGTTTCCCCCACAAACTCCAGGCCTATTTTCCTGGTCTTCGTGAGTGCGGGGACACCATTTGACATGTGTACTAGACATAGGTCACTACCTATGTCAAGGTAGATAATGGTAACTCTGAACATAGGCATGTTTGGTATCAAACATGTTGGAATCATAACCCAAGGCTTTTGCAAGCATTGGTTGTATGATTTCATGCACTCTGGGGGCTCCTTAGAGGACCCCCAGTATTGCCATTTCAGCCTTCTGAGGGTTTCCAGGCAGCTCAAGCTGCTGCCACCTCACAGACATGTTTCTGTTGCTTCGAGCTCAGGAAGGCAGAAGAAAGGATTTCCTTTTGGGTGAGGGGTGTTACACCCTCTCCCTTTGGAAATAAGTGTTACATGCTCGGAGGGGTAGCCTCCGCAAGCCACTGGTAATGCTTTGAAGGGCACATTTGGTGCCCTCCTTGCATAAACCAGTCTTCACCAGTTCAGGGACCCCAGGTCCCTTCTCTGGCATGAAACTGGACAAAGGAAAGGGAAGTGACCACTCCCCGGTCCATTGCCACCCAAGGGGTGGTTCCCAGAGCTCCTCCAGAGGGCCCCTTGGTTTTGCCATCTTGGATTCAAGGTTGGCAGGGAACTCTGGGAGCATCTGAGTGGCCAGTGACAACAGGTGACATAACAGACCTCCCATGATAGATGCTTACCTGGTTAGGTGACCAATCCCCCTTTCAGGGATATTTAGGGTCTCTCCTTTGTGTGGTTCCTCAGATTCGGATTGCAAGACTCCAGCAGGAATCCTCTGCACTCTCCACTTTGACTTCTCACCAAAGAAACTGCATCTGGACCCTTCAGGACCCTACAAACCGCAACAAAGAAGCGAGACTCCTCCTGCAACATTGTATTTCAAGCTCCTGCCAGAAACTGCAACAGTTTCCCAGTCATGCATCCTCTGTGGATAGCCCATCTTCAGCCTGCATCAGAAGGAAGAAGGAATCTCCCTTGGGGTGAAGGAGTCAATCCGCTGCATCTGCAGGCACCAACTTCAATGAAGACTGGCTATGTGGATCCCCTCTCCTGCTGAGCTGCATGAATCCTGCATCACGGGTGGTGGACTGAAGTGGTCCCAATGGTCCTCTCTTCCAGCTGTCCAAATTTGGTGGAGGTAAGACCTTGTCTCCCCAAGGAAGACAGTACCCCCATGCACCACGTCTTTTGCAGCTGCAAAGGCTTGTTGGTATCCTTCCTCCAAGATCTTTGTGCATCTTAAAGCTTCAGCCTCCAGCACTCTATCCTGAGATGCACAGCTTCCTGGGTGGTCCTCCGGCAGCATAGGAGCCTTTGTTGTAGTGCTGCGTGGGCCTCTTCTGCAACTTCCTTGTCCCCATCCTGTGGTACTACTGTGTGCACTGCCTAGTGTTCTGTGGGCTCTCTGTGTTCCTGAGGGCCCTCTCTGACTCCCCCTCCTGGGTAGAGTCCACCTGGTCCTTCCTGGTCCACGTCAGCACTGTTTTCCACTAACCGCTAGCTTTGCCTGTGCCAATGCTTGTTGGTGGACTCTGATGACGCAAACCCGACTGCAATCCTTCATCCGGTGGGGGACATTACTTGCACCCTCCAGGAACCCGACTTTGTCTTCTTTGGTGCAGTACTGACTTTTCTTCTCCACCGGTTGTTCTCCTTTTGCACCTCATACGGGTTAGCAAGGGCTCCTGCTCTTCCTGGACTCTTCTGTGCTTCTTGGACTTGGCCCCCTTCTTCCACAGGCCTTCTTGCCCAGGAATCCACTGTTGGTATCTTGCAGTCTCTTCTGGGTTTTGCAATATTCTTCTGTTCTTCTTTGTGTGTGTTCTAGGAAACGTACTGTGATTTACTCCTGCATTCCTGGTCACTGGGGTGGGTTCTGGTACTTACCTTTGGGAGACCAACTTTCGCATTCCACTTTCTTAGTATATGGTTTGTGCTCCCCCTAGGCCCATTTATAACTATTGTAATTTCCACTATTTGCACTGTCTTCTGACTATTTTTTAGCCTATTTCTGCATACTAGTGTATATAATTTGTGTATTACTTACCTCCTAAAGGAATATAGTCTCTATGGTATTTTTGGTATTTATGTCACCAAGATAAAGTACCTTTATTTTTGTAAACTGAGGCCCTCATTAAAACCCTGGAGGTCGGTGTTAAAGCGGCGTTAATACTGCCAACAGGCCGGCTGTAAAAAAAATGGGATTTTGTTCCTGGATTTAACTGCCATCAAAGACTGCCACTTTAACACACCGACTGCCAGGGTGCTAATGGCCGCTGGGCTGGAGACTTCGGTCTCCAGCCCGGCGGCCGTCACAATCCCACCCTCGGGATTACAACCCAGCCTACCGCCATGGTTTTCATGCCAAACTTACCGCCACAAAAACCATGGCGGTATGCACAATCAGTGCCAGGGCCCTTCCCTGGCACTGATAGGGGTCTCCCCCGCCAGTCTCTCTCCCTCTCCTGCCCCCGCACACATACACACCTGAACGTGCACCCATATACACACATGTACACACGCATACCCACCACCATCCACACATGCACACATGTATACTTACATACCGCAACACACACAACACTCACAATCACTCATTCACGCATGCATTCAACGTGACTCACACTTGCATGCACGCATTCCAAAACATACACATACTCCCCCACATACACACAACTCCCCCCACATCCCTCTCCTGTCGGAGAACCTGACTTACCGACTTACCTGCTTGCAGGGGGTCCTCCGGCTTGAGACGGTCCATGGCGCTGCTATCAGCAGCAGCGTCTGCCAGCAAAACACCACCAGGCCGTATCATTGGTCATGATATGGTCGGCGGTGTTTTGCTGGCATGGCAGTGCTGCTGTCAGCAGTGCCACCCTACCACCGTCTGCCGCCATGACTGTCGGCAGTGGTCCACCAGCATTCTGGTGGTATACCGTCAGCGGTCATGATCCATGTAGACGGCTGGTAGCCACATACCGTCGCCGTGGTGGTAGGCGGTAGTTACCGCCAATGTTGTATTGAAGGCCTGAGTGTTTTCTTTCATGTGTGTTAGTACTGTGTGACAACAGTGTTATTGCATGAGCTTTGCATGTCTCCTAGATAAGTCTTGGCTGCTCATCCACAGCTACCTCTAGAGAGCCTGGCTACACTACACTAATAAGGGATACCTGGACCTGGTATAAGGTATAAGTACCATAAGTACCCACCACACACCAGGCCAGCCTCCTACAGCCTCTGACGCAGGTGATCTGATTGTGGCAAGTGTAAGTGTTCCTCTGTGGGTTCCTCCAGCCGTAACAACTTGTACGCCTCTCTCAAGGAGCGCAGCCGGTGGGTTTTACCCTCCATTTGGAATATTAGTCTAAAGGGGTGGCCCCAGGAGTAGGTGATTCCTTTGTACCTTAGATGGGAGGTGATCAGGTGAAAGTCTCTCCTCTTTTGTAGGGTAATGGCTGGCAGGTCATGGTATAGGAGCAAGGTGTGTCCCCGGAACTCCAGAGGGTGTTGTTCTCTTGCTAGCAGTAGAATGCACTCTTTGAGGGGGAATTCGTGTATGCAGGTCAATATGCCCACTGGGTTCAGGTGAGATGGTTTCGGCAGACCCACTTTATGTACTCTGACATTCTGATCTGATTATCAGTTTCACCCCCGAGAATCTGGCAGAAAAGGGCCCCAATGTACTTGGAAATATCGTCCTCCTCGGTCCCTGTCGGAGCCCCTCTGATACGAAAATGATTCCACCTTGAGCAATTTTCCAGGTCCTCCACATGCTCCTGAAGATCAATCTGCTGTTCCTTCAAACAGATTACTTCCTGCTGGAGCTGCTCGATCTCCTCATCCTGGCCATTCTCATGATCTTCCAAGGAGGCCACCCTTAAACCAACCTCCTCCAGCTCGCATCCTACCTCCTTCAGGTCTTGCGAAAGGGTCCCTTTTTACTGCTTCTAAGACCTCTCTCAGTGATTTGAACAGGCCCTCTAGAAATGCCCATGTAATAGAGCACTCTCCTTCCTACTCCCGTCCCTCGCCCCCTTGTCTTGCCATGGCAGCTGTGTCCCCTTCAGCTTTGCTAAATGCAGGCCTGGTCAGCATGTCTTTCACTGATCTGTCTTTTTTGGCCGCTCTGTGGCCAATGTCCTCGGAAGGCTCTGTCGGCAGCAGTTCCCCAACCCCTTTGTTTGCTGGATGCTCCACTAGTGTTGTGTCATCAAGTTGTGGTACTGGTGGGGTATCTCGTCTGCGCACCCAGGTCTGTTTCACATGCAGCCTCTCCACTGGGGGAATCCCTGGTGCGGGTCCCCTGTGCTCGCTCAATGGCTGAAGAGCCAGGCCCGGAGGAGACCCAGTGCCTGTTCTCCATCCTGGTAGGGGGAGCATCCCCTATCCATGATCACTGCCACCTTGACCTGGCTGTGATCCGGAGGTGAGGAAGGGGCCGTGTCTCCCTCGGTACTCAGAGACAGGTCGTCTGGGGGCCCACCTCTCCTCCCATTCCCCAGAGGCCGTGGCTTTGGTCCAGGTCCCCAGTTCTTCTCAGACAGGGCTCCCCGCCCGGGCCCGACTCCTCACCTGCTCCACTCTTCCTCCTCCCAGTTGGTCGGCACGGGTCTGCGACAGTCCGGCCGCGTGTCTGTCCTCGACTATGGGGGTTCGGTGACACCTCTGGCACTGGCCGGCTCACAGGGCCTCGCTATTAGCCTGGGACGACAGGCCCTCCCCTGCTCTCCTCTCTATCCGCTCAGTCATCTGTGTCACTAGCTTGTCTTCCGGGGGCGCTTGCCGAGTCGGTCCACTCACCGCCTCAACCCTTCTCAGCAGGCCGGTCCATGGGGTCCAGCTCTCCTTGCGGCTGTCGCAGTCAGATTGTGACCCCACCTGGTTGGTCAGCTTGGCTCCTCCACATCTCACCTCTCCTTTTATCCCTGACCAGGTGGTCCCTGCCGGGGCTCCGATGGTACCCCTTTGCTGGGCCCCCCGTTCGTACGGCCGAACCCCAGGAAGTTCTGCTCTGCCACTCCCTCACAGCAGCTCCTCCAGGCTCATCTGACGGGCCGCACCAGTCCCCTCCCCCTCTGTTCCTCACTCGACGGGTGCTGCAGCGGCCCTTCCTGGCTTCTTCTGGTTCGCGGGAGCTGCCGTCTTGGGGGGTCTGCTGGGCTCTTCGTGCGCGGAGCTCTTTCTCGGCTTCTGGCTCTCCCTCACCTCCACCCTCCACTTTGGCACGGTGGGGGTGCTCCACAGGCCTTGGGGTGCTCAGATTGTGCTATGAATCAACCCCGGGGGAGGGGGCAGTTGGCCGGGGATTCTCCGCAGGCCAGCAAAGAAGCACGGGAATCCGCCCTACTCGTCCGCCATCTTGAATTCTCCCCCAAAGTTTTCGCTGGTGGTCATTTATAAAGCATTGGCATTATGAAGCCCTGCCCCAAACTGTTTTCGTTTGTTATTTCCAAAAATAAAATCCCCAAATAGGAATTTATTTTTTAAAATAAAAAATAAATTGCTCACCTCGCCATCGGAGACCTCTACCATGGTGAGGGGAGAATTTTGCAGTTTTCACTGCCCCCTATCGTCAGGATTTTCCTGGCGGTGACGGGCAGTGAAAACTGACTTCTAATTCCACACATCTAAATCAGGGGGGTGGAATTGCATGCCGTCTTCGAAGGCCCTTACTCCACAGGGACGTTGTAGGGGTTTAATCATGGTGGAGATGGAGTAGTCTCCACTGCAAGTAAACATATGGTTCATCCACATCTAAATCGAGTGGGCGGACCATTATCTTGGCAGTATAGATACTCCATCACCTTTGTGATTGAGTATCTAAACGTCAAGATATAAATCGGCCCCTAAGTCATAGTCAGGACAAATAAAAGCTGCACAAAGCCATATTTCATGAGTGCTGGAACCAATATCCATTCCCTGAACCTGAACTTCTTGGCCTTTAAGATAGAACAATCTCTTTGGGTAGCCTTTTTTCCAACCAACGATAGAACACACAGCTAGAGAGTATCTAGAGATGCCACCAATGTGGGAGAAACTGCCAGGAGTACTAAAAAAAAAACCTCCAACAGGAAGTTGCATATGACATTAACAGAAATATTAGCAGCGGATCAAAGCCAGTCCACATAATACATAAGATAGAGGCATAGGACCAAGAGAGGCTAAGAAGTACAGAGGAACATAAAGCTAAGAATAGCTAGGAAATGGCAAAAAGACTGGGCATAAACACTAAAAACAACAAAGAATAAAAGAGCGAAGAGCATGCTGGGCAAAAACTACTCATAAGTGTTGAAATCCAACCAAGAATGATCCAGTACCTTAAATACTTGTAGGCAGGAAGTGGAACTTGTGTGCACCTGAGGGTGAAGGAAGCCTTCCATTGAAACACACCAGGAAGTAGCTATACATAAACCAGGACTGAAAACAACCCTGTCTTATTTGAGTATAAAGTGCGTCAATAGGTATGCAGACAAATAACCATCTTTGTTCATTGGAAGGCCTTCTGATTTGTCAATGGCATCCTTCATGTCATGGACAAATGATGGTAATGATGTGACATGAGGAGAGAGGAATGGACTAACATAGAGAGTTGCATTCTGAAAGTGATCCCATAAAACTCACTATAGGCATTCCCGTGGGTCTAGTGAGGATCTTAAACACTTTAGGGAAAAAATATATTGTTGATATCACAGGGAACTTTTTTTTAATTCATAAAAACCTTTCCTCGCCCATATAGCCTTGGTTCTGCCCTTCTTGTAACATCATTACCATTCAGTTTGAATGTTGGAATGTCATGTAATCTCATGTAGCAAACATCATCGTTTAGAATATACCAGTAGGTTGTTATAGTTAGGACCTACTTTCCATAGGACGAATCTTCATGAAATTTTCAAAACTATTTTGCCACACAGTTCACCTGCTGTCTTGAAAGTCTTGGGGTGACTCGTCAAGTTGGGGGCCGAGAAAAAGGGGAGTCCCAAAACACCTTTTTCCCGATGCAGTTTCCCATAGGGATTTTGAACACGACTACAGTCCGAACCACTGGACCGAATTACACCAAATTTGGCAGAAATTTAGCTCTTGGTCCAGAAAGAGCCCTTTTTCTTATTTAATGTAAATATGTTTAGTACTTTTTGAGATATTAAAGGAAAAATAAATTTGCATCTTGGACGCGGACACTCTGCAGAACCAACAGTCCCCATGCTGATATCTGATTGGCTGCCAACACTTCAACCAGGAAGTGTTGGCAGCCATTTTGGGCCTCAGAGTCAGCCACATCCTAAAAATGAAGGAAAAAAATGAAAAAGAAAAGGTGGCAGGGTAGGAATACCCTGACATCTTAGACCTGGTGCTAGGGCCCCCCAAGAATCCCGCCAGGGCTATAAAGCATTATTTTTTTTTCACAATCGAAGTGGATCTGCAGATCCAGCAAAAAACTGAACAAACAAAAAAAAACGTGCATTCCTGCCCCCCGGGTTTGCCAAGTCCTGGGGCATATATAATTATTAAAGTTTGGAAGGTGGATGCATGCGGCCCCCCTTCCTAAGGGCACCTTGTGTCCCTGGGACAGCCACCTCCCCAGGGCATTATTACAATAAAAGGAGTAGGGCTGCATGGCCGCCCTCCGTAGGCCTTTAAAGGCTCTGAGGACCACCACCTCCCCAGAGTTAGGATTGTATAATATAGGGGGGTGCACAGACTCCCCTCTTCATGGGGCATTTGCCCCAGAGACCGCCAACTCCCTGGGGCACACAAGATGTCAAAATGGGGAACAGGAGGCTGTACGGCCTCCCTCCTGGTCTGTTTATTGGCCCGGGTACCACCACCTCCCAAGGCCAGTCACTAACTAATGACTCTGGGGACCGCCACCCCCCAGGGCCAACTCTCTATTTCCTGAGCTGTCTGCCCTCAGGAGACAGCATTTTGCTTTCGTTTGGCAGAAGCTTTGACATTTCCCACTAAGCGAGAGCAAACTGTAAGTCCGCGCCCAGCTGGCAGGAACAGGGAAACTGCTCCCGCTCGCTGTTAGTGGACTTTTCATCTGTTTTCCTACCCACTGTCAAGCAGGCAGAAAAATGGAACAAAGAATTGCTCCTGCATGCAGGAAGCAGCCTTTTAAGCTGCTCCCTGCGTGCCTGCGCAATGCAGGCTCCCACAAGAGGTGGGGAGGTGGCACGAACATTGGGGCTTTGAAGCTGCCCTGAGGTCCCCATCTGAAAGCAGATGAGGGAGTTTGCATCATTGCTCTCTCTCTACCTCTCTCTTGCACAATATTGTAAGTAGAGACTGTAATTAGTAGGTTCTTTCTTGTAATCTGCTGTTGACACCAGAGATCGATGTTCTCTCTACACTACGAATATGTAAAATGACCCAGAAGCCCGCCTGTTTGGCACCGCCATATATACATTAGGCGTATGTAATGTCTTCCCGCATTTTTCCAGGATTATTGACAGCTACTGAGAAGGCCTCGAAGTACATTCCCCACCGATTTTGGAGATGCGTTCTTGATGCAGAGGAATATGAGCACATCTCCACAAATCAAAGAAGTGCTTACTACATGTAATTAAGAGGAAGTACCCTTGTTTGGTGGAGATTCAGCTCTTTGTAGTCACACCCTCTTTTCTACACGAGTATTCATGTTATTGCAGATTTCTGTTTGAAGCAGCATGAGGAACAATCACATTGCCAAAATTACAGAAACACATGGTCACTGGAGACATTAACTTGGGGCATTTACGCAACTGTAGTTTGGAATATGCACTACAAATTTACCCAATGAAGTAGCATGTAATATTTAGCCAGTAGAAAGTACTCCAGTTAGCTAGACATTTTGCAAAACTATAGCCTCTTTTTGGATAAATAAGCAGGCCATGATGCTCATTTCACAGAAATTAAACATCAACCCGTCCATAGGGTGGCTGGGGGGGTTGGCCAGAGGGCCTGGATGCACTAAAAAAAACTAAACGTTACAGGGACGTTATAGTCAGGAAACAGCATAAAAAAGCTTCAAAATTTACTAAAAAATACAAAGGTTACAGGAACGTTATAGTTGAGTAATGAATTTACTCGCACAAAACCATAGAAATTCAGCAGTTATAGTTACTAGGCCTAACTATAACTTATGTCCCACAATACACTGCTTATGACATATAACGTCACTAATGACATGGCCAGTGACATCACTGAAACATCACTGATAACATCTGAAATGACATCACTGATGACCGCTGATGACATCGTCTATCTAATAACTCACACCACCAATCTCACCCCCATACAAACCTCTCCTACAGCCACTCACACAACTACTCACATACCCATTCTCACTCACAAACGAATACTCCCAAAACCATTCACTCTTTAATCAAGGCACTCACACACCCATTCACTTACTCATACAGCCAGTCACACGACTGCTCACTCACCCATACAATGACTCACACACTGACTTATACACCCAGAGAAACATTCAGACAGCCAAACAGTCAGCTACAGAGCTAATACTACCTACACTTATTCTCCTGTACAACTACTGACAGAGCCACTGAAACACCCATATACCCACTGATACACCCATTTACTCACCAACACAGGCACCCAGACACCCAGTTTTAAAGACATACAGCCACCCACGCACTGTCTCACTCACCCATATAACTACTTACACACCCACTCATTCACCCATACAATAACTAATACAACCAGTCACTCGCCTACACAGATTCTCACACACCCACTCACTTAGTCATACAGATACTAAAACATGTACACACTCACCCATAAATCTGGTGACACACTGACTTGCTCACCCATATAGTCACTGACACAGACACACACTCATCCATACAGAGATTAACACAGCCTCTCACTCACCCATACAGTCACTCACATAGCCACTCACTCAGCCACTTTACCACTCAGACACTCACTCACCAGTACAGCTACTCACACAACCACTCACCCACAAATAGAACTAGTCACACATCCACTTGTTCACCCATATAGCCACACACAAACCCACTCACTCAGCAAAACAGCTACTGACACAGCGACTCAACCAACTGTACAGCCACTCACACAACCACTTACATACAAATGCAGAGACTCACACATCCAGTCAGTTGACATAAGTTACAAATAGTATCACTGATCAGTTGTACAGAAAGAATGCTAATTTCACTTATGCAACAGCTTAGTATCTATCTCAAAAACATGTTTTACACACTTATACTGACTGGATGATGTCATCGGTGATGTAATTTGGGATTTCATCAGTGATGTAATGTGTGAGGTTATAAGCAGAGCATTGAGGGAGGAGGGTAAGTTACAGTTCTGTCTTGTAAATATGACTGCTGAATTTCTGTAGTTTTATGTGAGTAAATACAGCACCTAGCTATAATATCACATTAACCTTTGTTTTTTTTAGTGAATTTCTAAGTTCTTTTTCAATTCTATTTCCTAACTATAATGTCTCTGTAACCTTTGTTTTTTCAGTGTTTTTTTAATGCACAAAGGAGGGGTGGAACAGCAGGGCATGGCCTGCAGACAGTGCCCCAATGCATGTATCCAACCCCTGTGCATGCATCCAACCACACACTTCTCACAGCCTTTGAGGTAAAAACAAGTAGAAGGTGTTGTGTGTGCCTGCTGCTTGCCTTTTGCTCATTCTCACTGCTTTCTCATTGCCCTCAACCCTGTTTTGTGTGTGCCTACTGCTTGTATTTCCCTCATTCTCACTGCATTCTTCTTGCTCTCAGCCCCGTTTTGTGCATACCTGCTTGTTGCCTTTCCCTCATTCTCACTGCTTTCAGGCCCATTTTGTGCACCCCTCCTCCATGCCCTTCCATCCTTCTCACTACTTTCTCCTTACTCTCAGCCCATTTTGTGCATGCCTGCTGGTTGCCGTTCTCTCACTCTCAATGCTTTCTCCTTGCTCCCCCGTTCCCTGGTGTTTTGGGTGCCTGCTCCTGGACTTTCCCTCTTTTTCATTGCTTTGTCATTGTTCTCAGCCCTGTTTTGTGTTGCCTGCTGCCTGCCTTTCCCTCATTCTCACTTCACTGCCTTCTCCTTCCTTTCAGCCCTGTTTTGAGCGTGCCTGCTGTTTGCCTTTCCCTCATTCTCACTGCCTTCTCCTTGCTCTCAATCCAATTTTGTGCATGCCTGCTGCTTGCCTTTCCTACCTTCTCACTGCTTTCTCTTTCTGTCATCCCCATTTTGTGCATGCCTTCTCCTTGCCTTTTCCTCATTCTCACTGCATTCTTGTTGCTCTCAGCCCTGTTTTATGCATGCCTACTGCTTCCCTTTCCCCCCTTCTCTCTGCTTTCTCCATGCTGTGAGAAAGTAGCCTCTTTCTAGCCTTGTTACCCCCACTTTTGGCCTGTTTGTGAGTGTATGTCAGGGTGTTTTCATTGTCTCACTGGGATCCTGCTAGCCAGGGCCCAGTGCTCATAGTGAAAACCCTATGTTTTCAGTATGTTTGTTATGTGTCACTAGGACCCTGCTAGCCAGGACCCCAGTGCTCATAAGTTTGTGACCTATAGGTATGTGTTCCCTGTGTGATGCCTAACTGTCTCACTGAGGCTCTGCTAATCAAAACCTCAGTGGTTATGCTCTCTCATTTCTTACAAATTGTCACTAACAGGCTAGTGACCAATTTTACCAATTTACATTGGCATACTGGAACACCCTTATAATTCCCTAGTATATGGTACTGAGGTACCCAGGGTATTGGGGTTCCAGGGGATCCCTATGGGCTGCAGCATTTATTTTGCCACCCATAGGGAGCTCTGACAATTCTTACACAGGCCTGCCACTGCAGCCTGAGTGAAATAACGTCCACGTTATTTCACAGCCATTTTACACTGCACTTAAGTAACTTATAAGTCACCTATATGTCTAACCTTTACCTGGTAAAGGTTGGGTGCTAAGTTACTTAGTGTGTGGGCACCCTGGCACTAGCCAAGGTGCCCCCACATTGTTCAGGGCCAATTCCCCGGACTTTGTGAGTGCGGGGACACCATTACACACGTGCACTAAATATAGGTCACTACCTATGTGTAGCTTCACAATGGTAACTCCGAATATGGCCATGTAACATGTCTATGATCATGGAATTGCCCCCTCTATGCCATCCTGGCATTGTTGGCACAATCCCATGATCCCACGGGTCTCTAGCACAGACCCGGGTATTGCCAAACTGCCTTTTCAGGGGTTTCACTGCAGCTGCTGCTGCTGCCAACCCCTCAGACAGGTTTCTGCCCTCCTGGTGTCCAGCCAGGCCTGGCCCAGGAAGGCAGAACAAAGGACTTCCTCAGAGAGAGGGTGTTACACCTTCTCCCTTTGGAAAATGGTGTTAAGGCAGGGGAGGAGTAGCCTCCCCCAGCCTCTGGAAATGCTTTCATGGGCCATTTCTGCATAAGCCAGTCTACACCGGTTCAGGGATCCCCCAGCCCTGATCTGGCGCGAAACTGGACAAAGGAAAGGGGAGTGACCACTCCCCTGACCTGCACCTCCCCTGGGAGGTGCCCAGAGCTCCTCCAGTGTGCTCCAGACCTCTGCCATCTTGGAAACAGAGGTGCTGCTGGCACACTGGACTGCTCTGAGTGGCCAGGGCCAGCAGGTGACGTCAGAGACTCCTTCTGATAGGCTCCTTCAGGTGTTGCTAGCCTATCCTCTCTCTTAAGTAGCCAAACCCTCTTTTCTGGCTATTTAGGGTCTCTGCTTTGGGGATTCCCTTAGATAACGAATCCAAGAGCTCATCAGAGTGCCTCTGCATCTCTCTCTTCACCTTCTGCCAAGGAATCGACTGCTGACCGCGCGGGAAGCCTGCAAAACTGCAACAAAGTAGCGAAGACGACTACTGCAACTCTGTAATGCTGATCCTGCCGCCTTCTCTACTGCTTTCCTGGTGGTGCATGCTGTGGGGGTAGTCTGCCTCCTCTCTGCACTAGAAGCTCCGAAGAAATCTCCTGTGGGTCGACGGAATCGTCCCCCTGCAACCGCAGGCACCAAAGAACTGCATCACCGGTCCCCTGGGTCTCCTCTCAGCACGATGAGCGAGGTCCCTTGAATCCAGCATCTCTGTCCAAGTGACTCCCACAGTCCAGTGACTCTTCAGTCCAAGTTTGGTGGAGGTAAGTCCTTGCCTCCCCACACCAGACTGCATTGCTGGGAACCGCGTCTTTTGCAGCTACTCCGGCTCCTGTGCACTTTCCGAGGGAATCCTTTGTGCACAGCCAAGCATGGGTCCACGGCACTCTAACCTGCATTGCACGACCTCCTGAGTTGTCCTCCGGCGGCGTGGGACTCCTTTGTGCAACTTCGGGTGAGCACCGTTTCACTCCTCTTCGTAGTGCCTGTTCCGGCACTTCTGCGGGTGCTGCCTGCTCCTGAGAGGGCTCCTTGTCTTGCTGAGTGCCCCCTCTGTCTCCTGACACAATTGGCGACATCCTGGTCCCTCCTGGGCCACAGCAGCATCCAAAAACCTTAACTGCACAACTTGCAGCTAGCAAGGCTTGTTTGGGGTCTTTCTTCAGGAAAACACTTCTGCACAACTTTCCAGGGTGTGGGACATCCATCCTCCAAAGGGGAAGTTTCTAGCCCTTGTTGTTCCTTCAGAATCCTCAGCTTCTACTGTCCAGTAGCAGCTTCTTTGCACCCACAGCTGGCATTTACTGGGCATCTGCCCACTCTCGACTTGGTTGTGACTTTTGGACTTGGTCCCCTTGTTCCACAGGTACCCTCGTCTGGAAATCCATCGTTGTTGCATTGCTGGTTTTGTTCTTTCCTGCAGAATTCCCCTATCACGACTTCTGTGCTCTTTGGGGAACTTTAGTGCACTTTGCACTCACTTTTCAGGGTCTTGGGGTGGGCTATTTTTCTAACCCTCACTGTTTTCTTACAGTCCCAGCGACCCTCTACAAGGTCACATAGGTTTGGGGTCCATTCGTGGTTCGCATTCCACTTTTGGAGTATATGGTTTGTGTTGCCCCTATCCCTATGTGTCCCCATTGCATCCTATTGTAACTATACATTGCACTGTTTTCTAATACTATACTGCATATTTTTGGTATTGTGTACATATATCTTGTGTATATTTGCTATCCTCATACTGAGGGTACTCACTGAGATACTTTTGGCATATTGTCATAAAAATAAAGTACATTTATTTTGAGTATATCTGTGTATTGTGTTTTCTTGTGATATTGTGCATATGACACTAGTGGTACTGTAGGAGCTTCACTCGTCTCCTATTTCAGCCTAAGCTGCTCTGCTAAGCTACCATTATCTATGAGCCTAAGCTGCTAGACACCCTATACACTAATAAGGGATACCTGGGCCTGGTGCAAGGTGTAAGTACCCCTTGGTACTCACTACAAGCCAGTCCAGCCTCCTACACATGCTCTCAGTCCAATCTTGTGTGTGTCTGCTGCTTGCCTTTCCTTCCTTCTCACTGCTTTTTTCTTGCTCTCAGACCCGTTCTGTGCATGTCTGCTACTTCTCTTTCCCTTCTTCTCACTGCTTTCTCTGTGCTCTGAGCCCCGTTTTGTGCGTGCCTGCTGCTTGCTAGTCTCTCCTTCTTTCTGCTTTCTCCGTGCTCTCAGCCCCATTTTGTGCATGGCTGCTGCTTTCCTTTCCCTACTTCTCACTGCTTTCTCTAGGCTCTCAGCTCCGTTTTGTGCATGCCTGCTCCTTGACATTCCGTCCTTCTCACTGTTTTCTCTTGGCTCCCAGCCCTGTTTTGTGTTGCATGCTTCTTGCCTTTCCCTCCTTGTCAATGCTTTCGGCTTGCTCTCAGTCCCATTTTGTGCATGTCTGCAGCTTTCCCCTCCTCACTGCTCTCTCCATGCTCTCAGCCCTGTTTTGTGCATGTCTGCTGCTTGCCTTTGCCTACTTCTCACTGCTTTCTCCTTGCTCTCTTCCCTGTTTTGTGCTGTGTGCTGCTTACCTTTCCCTCCCTCTGACTGCTTTCTCTGTGCTCTCAATCCCGTTTCGTTCGTGTCTACTGCTTGCCTTTGCCTCTTTCTCACTGCTTACTCCATGTTCTCAGCCCCGTTTTGTGTGTGCCTGATGCCTGCATTTCTCTTCTTCTCACTGCTTTCTCCGTGCTGCCATCCACACTTTGTGCATACCTGCTGTTTGCCTTTCCCTCCTTCTGACTGCTTTCTCTGTGCTCTCAGCCCTTTTTTGTGCATGTCTGTAGCTTGCCTTTTCCTTCTTCTTGATGCTTTCTCTGTGCTCTCAGCCCTGTTTTGTGCATGCCCGCTGCTTGCCTTTTCCTCCTTTTCACTGTTTTCTCCATGCCATCAGCCCCCTTTGGTGGGTGTCTGATGCTTCACTTTCCTTCCGTCTCCCGCCTTTCTCCACTCTCTTAGCCCTGTTTTGTGTATGCCTGCTCCTTAACTTTACCTCCTTCTCAATACTTTGTTCTTGCTCTCAGTACTGTTTTGTGTGCCCTGTTCCTGTCTTTCCCTCGTTCTCACTGCTTTTACCTTGCTTCCCCACCACATTTTCTTGCATGCCTGTTCCTTGACTTTCCCACCTTCTCACTGATTCCTCCTTACTCTCAGCCCCATTTTGTGCTGTCTGCTAGTTGCCTTTCCCTCCTTCTCCCTGGTGTCGGGTTGCTCTCAGCCCCGTTTTGTTCATGCCTGCTGCTTGCCATTCCCTCTGCCTAATTGCTTTCTCTGTGCCCTAAGCCACGATTTGTGCATGCCTGCTACTTGCCTTTCCCTTCTTCTCAATGCTTTCTCCATGCTCTCAACCTCGTTTTGTACACACCTGGTGCTTGACTTTCCTTCCTTCTCCCTGTTTCCTCTGTGCTCTCAGCCCGGTTTTGAGTGTGCTTGCTGCTTGCCTTTCCCTTCTTCTTACTGCTTTCTCCGTTCTCTCAGCCCCATTTTGTGCATGCCCGCTGCTTACCGTTTCCTCCTTCTCACAACTTTCTGTGTGCTCTGAGCCCCATTTTGTGCATGCCTTATGTTTGCCTTTTCTTCCTTCTCACTGTTTTCTCCTTGCTCTCAGTCCTGTTTTGTAAGTGCCTTGTGCTTTCTTTCCCTCCTTCTCACTGCTTTCTCCATGCTCTCAGACCAGACCTGTTTTGTGCATGGCTGCTGCTTGCCTTTCACTCAGTCTCAGTGCTTTCTCTTTGTTCTCAGCAGTATTTTGTGTGTGCCTGCTGCTTGGCTTTCCCTCTTTCTCACTTCTTTCTCTTTGCTCCCAGTCCCGTTTTCTGCATACCTGCTGGCTGCCTTTCCCTCTGCCTCATTGCTTTCCCTGTGCCCTAAGCCTGGTTTTGTACGTGCCCTGCTGCTTGCCTTTCCCTCCTTCTCACAGCTTTCTTCCGTGCTCTCAGTCTCATTTTGTGCACACCTGATGCTTGGCTTTCCTTCCTTCTCCCTGTTTTCTCCATGCTCTCAGCCTGGTTTTGAGTGTGCTTGCTGTTTGCATTTCCCTCCTTCTGACTGCTTTCTCCATGCTCTCAGCCCCATTTTCTGCATGCCTGCTACTTGCCTTTTTCTCCTTCTCACAACTTTCTACGTACCCTGAGCCCTATTTTGTGCATGCCTTATGCTTGCCTTTTCTTCCTTCTCACTGTTTTCTCCTTGCTCTCAGCCCCGTTTTGTGTGTGCCTGATGCCTGCATTTCTCTTCTTCTCACTGCTTTCTCCGTGCTGCCATCCACACTTTGTGCATACCTGCTGTTTGCCTTTCCCTCCTTCTGACTGCTTTCTCTGTGCACTCAGCCCTTTTTTGTGCATGTCTGTAGCTTGCCTTTTCCTTCTTCTTGCTGCTTTCTCTGTGCTCTCAGCCCTGTTTTGTGCATGCCCGCTGCTTGCCTTTTCCTCCTTTTCACTGTTTTCTCCATGCCATCAGCCCCCTTTGGTGGGTGTCTGATGCTTCACTTTCCTTCCGTCTCCCGCCTTTCTCCACTCTCTTAGCCCTGTTTTGTGTATGCCTGCTCCTTAACTTTACCTCCTTCTCAATACTTTGTTCTTGCTCTCAGTACTGTTTTGTGTGCCCTGTTCCTGTCTTTCCCTCGTTCTCACTGCTTTTACCTTGCTTCCCCACCACATTTTCTTGCATGCCTGTTCCTTGACTTTCCCACCTTCTCACTGATTCCTCCTTACTCTCAGCCCCATTTTGTGCTGTCTGCTAGTTGCCTTTCCCTCCTTCTCCCTGGTGTCGGGTTGCTCTCAGCCCCGTTTTGTTCATGCCTGCTGCTTGCCATTCCCTCTGCCTAATTGCTTTCTCTGTGCCCTAAGCCGCGTTTTGTGCATGCCTGCTACTTGCCTTTCCCTTCTTCTCAATGCTTTCTCCATGCTCTCAACCTCGTTTTGTACACACCTGGTGCTTGACTTTCCTTCCTTCTCCCTGTTTCCTCTGTGCTCTCAGCCCGGTTTTGAGTGTGCTTGCTGTTTGCCTTTCCCTTCTTCTTACTGCTTTCTCCGTTCTCTCAGCCCCATTTTGTGCATGCCCGCTGCTTACCGTTTCCTCCTTCTCACAACTTTCTGTGTGCTCTGAGCCCCATTTTGTGCATGCCTTATGTTTGCCTTTTCTTCCTTCTCACTGTTTTCTCCTTGCTCTCAGTCCTGTTTTGTAAGTGCCTTGTGCTTTCTTTCCCTCCTTCTCACTGCTTTCTCCATGCTCTCAGACCAGACCTGTTTTGTGCATGGCTGCTGCTTGCCTTTCACTCAGTCTCAGTGCTTTCTCTTTGTTCTCAGCAGTATTTTGTGTGTGCCTGCTGCTTGGCTTTCCCTCTTTCTCACTTCTTTCTCTTTGCTCCCAGTCCCGTTTTCTGCATACCTGCTGGCTGCCTTTCCCTCTGCCTCATTGCTTTCCCTGTGCCCTAAGCCTGGTTTTGTACGTGCCCTGCTGCTTGCTTTTCCCTCCTTCTCACAGCTTTCTTCCGTGCTCTCAGTCTCGTTTTGTGCACACCTGATGCTTGGCTTTCCTTCCTTCTCCCTGTTTTCTCCATGCTCTCAGCCTGGTTTTGAGTGTGCTTGCTGTTTGCATTTCCCTCCTTCTGACTGCTTTCTCCATGCTCTCAACCCCATTTTCTGCATGCCTGCTACTTGCCTTTTTCTCCTTCTCACAACTTTCTACGTACCCTGAGCCCTATTTTGTGCATGCCTTATGCTTGCCTTTTCTTCCTTCTCACTGTTTTCTCCTTGCTCTCAGCCCCGTTTTGTGTGTGCCTGATGCCTGCATTTCTCTTCTTCTCACTGCTTTCTCCGTGCTGCCATCCACACTTTGTGCATACCTGCTGTTTGCCTTTCCCTCCTTCTGACTGCTTTCTCTGTGCTCTCAGCCCTTTTTTGTGCATGTCTGTAGCTTGCCTTTTCCTTCTTCTTGCTGCTTTCTCTGTGCTCTCAGCCCTGTTTTGTGCATGCCCGCTGCTTGCCTTTTCCTCCTTTTCACTGTTTTCTCCATGCCATCAGCCCCCTTTGGTGGGTGTCTGATGCTTCACTTTCCTTCCGTCTCCCGCCTTTCTCCACTCTCTTAGCCCTGTTTTGTGTATGCCTGCTCCTTAACTTTACCTCCTTCTCAATACTTTGTTCTTGCTCTCAGTACTGTTTTGTGTGCCCTGTTCCTGTCTTTCCCTCGTTCTCACTGCTTTTACCTTGCTTCCCCACCACATTTTCTTGCATGCCTGTTCCTTGACTTTCCCACCTTCTCACTGATTCCTCCTTACTCTCAGCCCCATTTTGTGCTGTCTGCTAGTTGCCCTTCCCTCCTTCTCCCTGGTGTCGGGTTGCTCTCAGCCCCGTTTTGTTCATGCCTGCTGCTTGCCATTCCCTCTGCCTAATTGCTTTCTCTGTGCCTTAAGCCGCGTTTTGTGCATGCCTGCTGCTTGCCTTTCCCTTCTTCTCAATGCTTTCTTCATGCTCTCAACCTCGTTTTGTACACACCTGGTGCTTGACTTTCCTTCCTTCTCCCTGTTTCCTCTGTGCTCTCAGCCCGGTTTTGAGTGTGCTTGCTGTTTGCCTTTCCCTTCTTCTTACTGCTTTCTCCGTTCTCTCAGCCCCATTTTGTGCATGCCCGCTGCTTACCGTTTCCTCCTTCTCACAACTTTCTGTGTGCTCTGAGCCCCATTTTGTGCATGCCTTATGTTTGCCTTTTCTTCCTTCTCACTGTTTTCTCCTTGCTCTCAGTCCTGTTTTGTAAGTGCCTTGTGCTTTCTTTCCCTCCTTCTCACTGCTTTCTCCATGCTCTCAGACCAGACCTGTTTTGTGCATGGCTGCTGCTTGCCTTTCACTCAGTCTCAGTGCTTTCTCTTTGTTCTCAGCAGTATTTTGTGTGTGCCTGCTGCTTGGCTTTCCCTCTTTCTCACTTCTTTCTCTTTGCTCCCAGTCCCGTTTTCTGCATACCTGCTGGCTGCCTTTCCCTCTGCCTCATTGCTTTCCCTGTGCCCTAAGCCTGGTTTTGTATGTGCCCTGCTGCTTACCTTTCCCTCCTTCTCACAGCTTTCTTCCGTGCTCTCAGTCTCGTTTTGTGCACACCTGATGCTTGGCTTTCCTTCCTTCTCCCTGTTTTCTCCATGCTCTCAGCCTGGTTTTGAGTGTGCTTGCTGTTTGCATTTCCCTCCTTCTGACTGCTTTCTCCATGCTCTCAGCCCCATTTTCTGCATGCATGCTACTTGCCTTTTTCTCCTTCTCACAACTTTCTACGTACCCTGAGCCCTATTTTGTGCATGCCTTATGCTTGCCTTTTCTTCATTCTCACTGTTTTCTCCTTGCTCTCAGTCCCATTTTGTGGGTGCCTGATGCTTTGCTTTTGCTCTTTCTCACTGCTTTCTCTATGCTCTCAGATCTGTTTTAAGCATTCCTGCTGCTTGCCTTTCATTCATTCTCACAGCTTTCGCCTTGCTCTGAGCCATGTTTTGTGTGTGCCTGCTGCTTGCCTTTCCCTCTTTCTCACTGCTTTCTCTGTGCTCTCAGCCCCCCTCTGTGCATGCCTGCTGCTTGCCTTTCCTTCCTTCACACTGCTTTTTTCCATACTCTCAGTCCTGTTTTGTGGGTGCCTGGAGTTTCCCTTTCCCTCATTCTCACTGTTTTCTCCTTGCTCTGAGCCCCATTTTGTGTGTGCCTGCTTTCTTTCCTTTCCTTCCCTTTCACTGCTTTCTCCGTGCTCTCAGTCCTGTTTTGTGCTGCCTGTTCCTGTCTTTCTCTCGTTCTCACTGCTTTTACCTTGGTTTCCCACCCCATTTTTTTCCATGCCTGTTTCTTGACTTTCCCTCCTTCTCACTGATTCCTCCTTACTCTCGGCCCTGTTTTGTGCGGCCTGCTGCTTGCTTTTCCCTCCTTCTCCCTGGTTTCCGGTTGTTCTCATCCCCGTTTTGCTCATGCCTGCTGCTTGCCTTTCCCTCTGCTTCATTGCTTTCTCTGTCCACTAAGCCCTGTTTTGTGCATGCCTGCAGCTTCACTTTCCCGCCTTCTCACTGCTTTCTTCAAGCTTTCAGCCTCGTTTTGTGCACACCTGATGTTTGCCTTTCCTTCCTTCTCCCTGTTTTCTTCGTGCTCTTAGCCCGGTTTTGAGTGTGTTTGCTGTTTGCCTTTCCCTTCTTCATACTGTTTTCTCTGTGCTCTCAGCCCCATTTTGTGCATGCCTGCTACTTGCCTTTTCCTCCTTCTCACAACTTTCTCTGTGCTCTGAGCCCCATTTTGTGCATGCCTTATGCCTGCCTTTTCTTCTGTCGCGCAGGCTCTCATTATTCTAATGAGACTACTGGATTTGAGCAGCAGAATCGCCTGCGGTGTGGGGGACTGAGTCTAACCCACTACCGGTGACACCTGTCAGCCGAATCCGGGTTTTGCTCCGGCTAACTAGCAGTGCCTCATCTCTACCCAAGAGAAGGGATGATTGGGCAGCCGAGCGCATGACACAATTGACTCCTCAGGAAAATAGTGTTAACTCAGATCGCATCCATTTCTCTCAGTAACATTAGTCTCACATAAACAAGGTCAAGCAGAGGCAGTATATGTTTCAATAAGGTTTAAATGAAGCAACTGCATCTTAGATAATAAAGCATGCACTGCGATAACCAGGATGATGAAGCATGACAGGATTAAATTTGTGACAAGGAGAGTAAAGCATGAATATAACGCTACCGTGGTGTCACTAGAGTCATTAAAATAACTCCTACCTAGGCTATATTAGAGCACAGCATGTTAAGCTCTAGTTGTGCCCTTCAGGTTCCCCTGGGAAGACATCATCCCTCATATCTGAGCAAGAGGCCTGTAGGCTATAGAAGCAGCTGTAGTGAAGCATTCAGAAATCAGCATACAGTCGTGGTCATCTGCCTGGAATCTCCCTCTAACGTGTATGGGATGGAGAAGTGGTTTTATAATAAAACTGCTGATGTTCTGAGAAAATGTCCCTACGTAAGGATGTGTATGTTTCTATGAATACCAGAGACAAAACGTTACCACGTTTACCGGCAACCTATCTTACTGCAGCCTTGAGAAAAGCACAGAGTGAAAGAAATGTCTTGTTTAAGAAAGCAGTGCTGACCTAGGCAAAGAACAGCAAGATAGAGAGAAATAAAACAAAACCGCAAATGTGGCTATTCTTAAAATACTAAAGGAAGCTGAACAAAATATACCTAGGTTAAATAGCACAGCGGCAGGCCTATTTCGCTACAATAACGTGCATGAAGCTATAACTAAAATGGCTACACAACACTTCCTTCTCACTGTTTTCTCCGTGCTCTCAGCCTGGTTTTGAGTGTTCTTGCTGTTTGCCTTTCCCTTCTTCTTACTGCTTTTTCAGCGCTCTCAGCCCCATTTTGTGCAAGCCTGCTACTTGCCTTTTCCTCCTTCTCACAACCTTCTATGTGCCCTCAGCTCCATTTTATGCATGCCTTATGCTTGCCTTTTCTTCCTTCTCACTGCTTTCTCCATGCTCTCAGATCTGTTCTGAACATGCGTGCTGCTTGCCTTTCATTTGTTCTCACTGGTTTCTTCTTGCTCTGAGCCCTGTTTTGTGCGTGTCTGCTGCATGCCTTTCCCTCCCTCTCACTGCTTTCACTGTGCTCTGAGCCCCATTTTGTGTGTGCCTGCTGTCTGCCTTTCCTTCCTTCTGACTGCTTTTTTCCATGCTCTCAGTCCTGTTTTGTGTGTGCCTGCTGTTTCCCTTTCCCTCATTCTCACTGTTTTCTCCTTGCTCTCAGTCCTGTGTTGTGTGTGGCTGGTTCTTTCTATTTGCTCCTTCTCACTGCTTTCTCCATGCTCTCAGACCTGTTTTTTGCATGCCTGCTGCTTGCCTTTTGCTCAGTCTCACTGCTTTCTCTTTGTTCTGAGACGTATTTTGTGCGTGCCTGCTGCTTGCCTTTCCCTCTTTCTCACTTCTTTCTCCTTGCTCCCAGCCCTGTTTTCTGCATGCCTGCTGTCTGCCTTTCCCTCTGCCTCATTGCTTTCTCTGTGCCCTAAGACCCGTCTTGTGCATGCCTGCTGCTTACCTTTCTCTCCTTCTCACTGCTTTCTCCCTGCTCTCAGCTTCGTTTTGTGAACATCTAATGCTTGCCTTTCCTTCCTTCTCCCTGTTTTCACCGTGCTCTTAGCCCGGTTTTGAATGTGCTTGCTGTTTGCCTGTCCCTCCTTCTGACTGTTTTCTCCATGCTCTCAGCCCCATTTTCTCCATGCCAGCTACAAGCCCATTTCTCCTTCTCAAAACTTTCTCCGTGCTCTGAGCCCTATTTTGTGCATGCCTTATGCTTGCGTTTTCTTCTTTCTCACTGTTTTCTCCATGCTCTCAGTCCCATTTTGTGGGTGCCTGCTGCTTTGCTTTTGCTTTTTCTCACTGCTTTCTCCATGCTCTTGGACCTGTTTTGAGCATTCCTGCTGCTTGCTGTAGGAAAGTACCATCTTGCCTAGCATGTTACCCCCATATCTCACTGTATATGTGTTGCTTTAGTGTATGTGTCACTGGGACCCTGCCAGCCAGGGCCCCAGTGCTCATAAGTGTGCCCTGTATGTGTTCCCTGTGTGATGACTAACTGTCTCACTGAGGCTCTGCTAACCAGAACCTCAGTGGTTATGCTCTCTCTGCTTTCCAAATTGTCACTAACAGGCTAGTGACCAATTTCACCAATTTACATTGGCATACTGGAACACCCTTATAATTCCCTAGTATATGGTACTGAGGTACCCAGGGTATTGGGGTTCCAGGAGATCCCTATGGGCTGCAGTATTTCTTTTGCCACCCATAGGGAGCTCAGACAATTCTTACAAAGGCCTGCCACTGCTGCCTGAGTGAAATAACGTCCACGTTATTTCACAGCCATTTACCACTGCACTTAAGTAACTTATAAGTCACCTATATGTCTAACCTTCACCTGGTGAAGGTTGGGTGCTAAGTTACTTAGTGTGTGGGCACCCTGGCACTAGCCAAATTGCCCCCACATTGTTCAGGGCAAATTCCCCAGACTTTGTGAGTGTGGGGACACCATTACACGCATGCACTATACATAGGTCACTACCTATGTATAGCGTCACAATGGTAACTCCGAACATGGCCATGTAACATGTCTAAGATCATGGAATTGTCACCCCAATGCCATTCTGGCATTGGGGAGACAATTCCATGATCCCCCGAGTCTCTAGCACAGACCCAGGTACTGCCAAACTGCCTTTCCCGGGGTTTCACTGCAGCTGCTGCTGCTGCCAACCCCTCAGACAGGTTTCTGCCCTCCTGGGGTCCAGCCAGGCCTGGCCCAGGAAGGCAGAACAAAGGACTTCCTCAGAGAGAGGGTGTTACACCCCCTCCCTTTGGAAAAAGGTGTCAGGGCTGGGAAGGAGTAGCCTCCCTCAGCCTCTGGAAATGCTTTGATGGGCACAGATGGTGCCCATCTCTGCATAAGCCAGTCTACACCGGTTCAGGGATCCCCCAGCCCTGCTCTGGCGCGAAACTGGACAAAGGAAAGGGGAGTGATCTCTCCCCTGACCTGCACCTCCCAGGGGAGGTGCCCAGAGCCCCTCCAGTGTGCTCCAGACCTCTGCCATCTTGGAAACAGAGGTGCTGCTGGCACACTGGACTGCTCTGATTGGCCAGTGCCAGCAGGTGACGTCAGAGACTCTTTCTGATAGGCTCCTACCTGTGTTGCTAGCCTATCCTCCTGCCTAGGTAGCCAAACCTCCTTTTCTGGCTATTTAAGGTCTCTGCTTTGGGGAATTCTTTAGATAACGAATGCAAGTGCTCAACCCTACTCCTATCTCTCTCCCTAATCTCCTAAACTTCCTAACACTCAACCCCCTCCACCCTTAGATCCCCCTCCCCCAGCTCTTCTCACTCTACCTATCTCTCTATCTCACTATCTATCTCCCTCACTCACCACCTCCTCCTATCTACCTATTTCTCTATCTCTCCACCTATTTCTCTATCTCTCCCCCCTTCCCGCCACCCCCTCTGTTACCTATCTTCCTATCCTCTCACTCTACCTCTCACCCTCACCCACCTCTACAACCCCCCCCTATCTTCCCAACCCTACTCCTATCTCTCTCCCTAATCTCCTAAACTTCCTAACACTCACCCCCCTCCACCCTTAAACCCTCTCCCCCAGCTCTTCTCACTCTACCTGTCCCCCCTCCCTCCCGCTTTCCCGCCGCGACCTCCTGCACGCCCCGCCCCCCAGCTCCCATTCGCCCCCAGCTGACCCCTCCCCCCCCCTCCCTCTTATGGCGCCCGCTGCGCGACAGTGGTAGCGACCCTTGACCCAAGGGTAGGTCGCTCCCCCTGCCGCTGCAGCTCCTCCAGGTTCCTGAGACCTACCTCGCAGTAAGTACCCCCCACCTCCCAGCCCCTCGCCCTACCCCGCGCTACTCACCCTCTCTCCTGCTCCTGCTTCTTTTCTTCCTCTCTGTTCTTCCTCCTCGCTCCTCTTTTGTAATCTTCTTCTGTACTCTTCTTTTCCCCGTCTTCTCTCTTCATCTATGTGCTTCTCAGCCTCTCCTGTCGCCTCTCTTCTTCTTCATCTTCTTCTGTGGTCTTCTGCCTTCTGTTCTTCGTCTTCTGTATCTTCTTCTGTGATCTTCTGTCTTCTGCTTCTTCGTCCTCTGTCTTATGTTCTTCATCTTCTGTTCTTCTGTTCTTCTGTCTCCTGTTCTTCTGCTTTCTTCGTCCTCCGTCTTCTGTTCTTCCCGCGCCTGCCCTCCTGCTCCTGTCTCATCTCCCTCCCTCACTCGCCTCCCCCTCTCTATCACCCCTATCTACCCCATTCGCTATCTGCCTCCCTCACTCCTCCTATCTACCTATCTCTCTATCTCACTATCTATCTCCCTCACTCACCACCTCCTCCTATCTACCTATTTCTCTATCTCTCCACCTATTTCTCTATCTCTCCCCCCTTCCCGCCACCCCCTCTTTTACCTATCTTCCTATCCTCTCACTCTACCTCTCAACCTCACCCACCTCTACAACTCCCCCTCCCCTATCTTCCCAACCCTACTCCTATCTCTCTCCCTAATCTCCTAAACTTCCTAACACTCACCCCCCACCCCCCTCCACCCTTAAACCCCCTCCCCCAGCTCTTCTCACTCTACCTGTCCCCCCCTCCCTCCCGCTTTCCCGCCGCGACCTCCTGCACGCCCTGCCCCCCAGCTCCCATTCGCCCCCAGCTGACCCCTCCTCCCTCTTATGGCGGCCGCTGCGCGACAGTGGTAGCGACCCTTGACCCAAGGGAAGGTCGCTCCCCCTGCCGCTGCAGCTCCTCCAGCTCCTCCAGGTTCCTGAGACCTATCTCGCAGTAAGTACCCCCCACCTCCCAGCCCCTCGCCCTGCCCCGCGCTACTCACCCTCTCTCCTGCTCCTGCTTCTTTTCTTCCTCTCTGTTCTTCCTCCTCGCTCCTCTTCTGTAATCTTCTTCTGTACTCTTCTTTTCCCCGTCTTCTCTCTTCATCTGTGTGCTTCTCAGCCTCTCCTGTCGCCTCTCTTCTTCTTCATCTTCTTCTGTGGTCTTCTGCCTTCTGTTCTTCGTCTTCTGTATCTTCTTCTGTGATCTTCTGTCTTCTGCTTCTTCGTCCTCTGTCTTCTGTTCTTCATCTTCTGTTCTTCTGTTCTTCTGTTCTTCTGTCTTCTGTTCTTCTGCTTTCTTCGTCCTCCGTCTTCTGTTCTTCCCGCGCCTGCCCTCCTGTTCCTGTCTCATCTCCCTCCCTCACTCGCCTCCCCCTCTCTATCACCCCTATCTACCCCGTTCGGTATCTGCCTCCCTCACTCCTCCTATCTACCTATCTCTCTATCTCACTATCTATCTCCCTCACTCACCACCTCCTCCTATCTATCTATTTCTCTATCTCTCCACCTATTTCTCTATCTCTCCCCCCTTCCCGCCACCCCCTCTGTTACCTATCTTCCTATCCTCTCACTCTACCTCTCACCCTCACCCACCTCTACAACCCCCCCTCCCCTATCTTCCCAACCCTACTCCCATCTCTCTCCCTAATCTCCTAAACTTCCTAACACTCACCCTCCTCCACCCTTAAACCCCCCTCCCCCAGCTCTTCTCACTCTACCTGATCCTCCCGCTTTCCCACCGCAACCTCCTGCACACCCCCGCCCCCAGCTCCCATTCGCCCCCAGCTGACCCCTCACCCCCCTCCTCCCTCTTATGGCGGCCGCTGCGCGACAGTGGTAGCGACCCTTGACCCAAGGGTAGGTCGCTCCCCCTGCCGCTGCAGCTCCTCCAGCTCCTCCAGGTTCCTGAGACCTACCTCGCAGTAAGTACCCCCCACCTCCCAGCCCCTTGCCCTGGCCCGCGCTACTCACCCTCTTTCCTGCTTCTTTTCTTCCTCTCTGTTCTTCTTCCTCGCTCCTCTTCTGTAATCTTCTTCTGTACTCTTCTTTTCCCCGTCTTCTCTCTTCATCTGTGTGCTTCTCAGACTCTCCTGTCGCCTCTCTTCTTCTTCATCTTCTTCTGTGGTTTTCTGCCTTCTGTTCTTCATCTTCTGTATCTTCTTCTGTGATCTTCTGTCTTCTGCTTCTTCGTCCTCTGTCTTCTGTTCTTCATCTTCTGTTCTTCTGTTCTTCTGTCTTCTGTTCTTCTGCTTTCTTCGTCCTCCGTCTTCTGTTCTTCCCGCGCCTGCCCTCCTGTTCCTGTCTCATCTCCCTCCCTCACTCGCCTCCCCCTCTCTATCACCCCTATATACCCTGTTCGCTATCTGCCTCCCTCAGTCCTCCTATCTACCTATCTTTCTATCTCACTATCTATCTCACTCACTCACCACCTCCTCCTATCTACCTATTTCTCTATCTCTCCACCTATTTCTCTATCTCTCCCCCCTTCCCGCCACCCCCTCTCTTACCTATCTTCCTATCCTCTCACTCTACCTCTCACCCTCACCCACCTCTACAACCCCCCCTCCCCTATCTTCCCAACCCTACTCCCATCTCTCTCCCTAATCTCCTAAACTTCCTAACACTCACCCCCCTCCACCCTTAAACCCCCCTCCCCAGCTCTTCTCACTCTACCTGTCCCCCCCTCCCTCCCGCTTTCCCCGCCGCGACCTCCTGCACACCCCCGCCCCCAGCTCCCATTCGCCCCCAGCTGACCCCTCCCCCCCCTCCCTCTTATGGCGGCCGCTGCGCGACAGTGGTAGCGACCCTTGACCCAAGGGTAGGTCGCTCCCCCTGCCGCTCCTCCAGCTCCTCCAGGTTCCTGAGACCTACCTCGCAGTAAGTACCCCCCACCTCCCAGCCCCTCGCCCTGCCCCGCGCTACTCACCCTCTCTCCTGCTCCTGCTTCTTTTCTTCCTCTCTGTTCTTCCTCCTCGCTCCTCTTCTGTAATCTTCTTCTGTACTCTTCTTTTCCCCGTCTTCTCTCTTCATCTGTGTGCTTCTCAGCCTCTCCTGTCGCCTCTCTTCTTCTTCATCTTCTTCTGTGGTCTTCTGCCTTCTGTTCTTCGTCTTCTGTATCTTCTTCTGTGATCTTCTGTCTTCTGCTTCTTCGTCCTCTGTCTTCTGTCTTCTGTTCTTCATCTTCTGTTCTTCTGTTCTTCTGTTCTTCTGTCTTCTGTTCTTCTGCTTTCTTCGTCCTCCGTCTTCTGTTCTTCCCGCGCCTGCCCTCCTGCTCCTGTCTCATCTCCCTCCCTCACTCGCCTCCCCCTCTCTATCACCCCTATCTACCCCGTTCACTATCTGCCTCCCTCACTCCTCCTATCTACCTATCTCTCTATCTCACTATCTATCTCCCTCACTCACCACCTCCTCCTATCTACCTATTTCTCTATCTCTCCACCTATTTCTCTATCTCTCCCCCCCTTCCCGCCACCCCCTCTGTTACCTATCTTCCTATCCTCTCACTCTACCTCTCACCCTCACTCACCTCTACAACCCCCCTCCCCTATCTTCCCAACCCTACTCCTATCTCTCTCCCTAATCTCCTAAACGTCCTAACACTCACCCCCCTCCACCCTTAAACCCCCTCCCCAGCTCTTCTCACTCTACCTGTCCCCCCTCCCTCCAGCTTTCCCGCCGCGACCTCCTGCACGCCCCGCCCCCCCCAGCTACCATTCGCCCCCAGCTGACCCCTCCCCCCCTCCTCCCTCTTATGGCGGCCGCTGCTCGACAGTGGTAGCGACCCTTGACCCAAGGGTAGGTCGCTCCCCCTGCCGCTGCAGCTCCTCCAGCTCCTCCAGGTTCCTGAGACCTACCTCGCAGTAAGTACCCCCCAGCCCCTCGCCCTGCCCGCGCTACTCACCCTCTCTCCTGCTCCTGCTTCTTTTCTTCCTCTCTGTTCTTCCTCCTCGCTCCTCTTTGGAATCTTCTTCTGTACTCTTCTTTTCCCCGTCTTCTCTCTTCATCTGTGTGCTTCTCAGCCTCTCCTGTCGCCTCTCTTCTTCTTCATCTTCTTCTGTGGTCTTCTGCCTTCTGTTCTTCGTCTTCTGTATCTTCTTCTGTGATCTTCTGTCTTCTGCTTCTTCGTCCTCTGTCTTCTGTTCTTCATCTTCTGTTCTTCTGTTCTTCTGTTCTTCTGTCTTCTGTTCTTCTGCTTTCTTCGTCCTCCGTCTTCTGTTCTTCCCGCGCCTGCCCTCCTGCTCCTGTCTCATCCCCCTCCCTCACTCGCCTCCCCCTCTCTATCACCCCTATCTACCCCGTTCGCTATCTGCCTCCCTCACTCCTCCTATCTACCTATCTCTCTATCTCACTATCCATCTCCCTCACTCACCACCTCCTCCTATCTACCTATTTCTCTATCTCTCCACCTATTTCTCTATCTCTCCCCCTTCCCGCCACCCCCTCTGTTACCTATCTTCCTATCCTCTCACTCTACCTCTCACCCTAACCCACCTCTACAACCCCCCTCCCCTATCTTCCCAACCCTACTCCTATCTCTCTCCCTAATCTCCTAAACTTCCTAACACTCACCCCCCTCCACCCTTAAACCCCCCTCCCCCAGCTCTTCTCACTCTACCTGTCCCCCCTCCCTCCCGCTTTCCCGCCGCGACCTCCTGCACGCCCCCGCCCACCAGCTCCCATTCGCCCCCAGCTGACCCCTCCCCCCATCCCCCCCCTCCTCCCTCTTATGGCGCCAGAGGCACGCCAGAGGCAAGCCCGTCTGCGCCCGTCTGCGCCCGTCCGCGCCTGGCCCGCGCCCAGCGCCACGACCCCTGGTCCCCAGCTCTCCCAAACCCCGCTGCTCCGCTACGACCCCACCACCCTCCACGCCCTCAACCCAGGGCGCTCCAACACCTGCTTCCAAGCTCACCCCAAACGCACCCATGGACCCTTCGTCTGCAACTCCTGCAAACGCATCTTCCACCACGCAACTACCACGACCACCAGCCCACGCGCCATCAACCACCTCAAGTGCATCCTGGTCAACGCTCGATCTGTCCACAAGCACGTGTTGAACTCTGGGACCTCCTGGACTCCACAGCACCGGACGTCGCCTTCATCACGGAGACCTGGATGAACACCTCTTCGGCCCCAGACATCGTCACTGCCATCCCCGAAGGCTACAAGATTTCCAGAAAAGACTGCACCAACCAAGTAGGAGGAGGTATCGCCATCGTCTTCAAAGACTCCATCAGCGTCACCACCTCCACCGAAGACACCCCCCTCGCCGCTGAACACCTGCATTTCCAGATTCGCCCCGACCCCAGGACCACCCTCAGAGGATCCCTCGTCTACCGTCCCCCCGGACCGCGTGCCCCTTTCAGCGACTCCATTGCCGACTTCGTCTCCCCGCACGCCCTCGCCTCACCGGACTACATCCTCCTAGGCGACCTCAACTTCCATCTGGAACAAAACAAAGACCCCAACACCACCGCCCTGCTCGACAACCTCGCCAACCTCGGCCTCAAGCAACTGGTGAACACCGCCACCCACAACGCCGGACACACGCTTGACCCTATCTTCTCCGCCAGCAAACACGTCTTCTTCAGCCACACCTCCGCTCTACACTGGACCGACCACAGCTGTGTACATTTCACATTCCGACGCAAGACCCGCCACCTCCGCACTCAACCCATCCCTCGTCGACAGTGGAACAAAATCCCCGAAGAGCAACTCTTCTCCGCACTCACCGTCAACCAACCTACCCTCACCACCGACCCCAACGACGCAGCCCTCAGCCTCTCGAACTGGATCTCCAACTGCGCAGACAACCTTGCTCCCCTCAGATGCACGCATCAACAGGCCACCACCAAAAAACCTCTCTGGTCCTCTGACACCCTCAAAGAATCGAAGAAAACATGTTGCACCCTCGAGAAGGCCTGGCGCAAGGACCACACCGCCGACAACATGACCGCCCTCAAAAACGCAACCCGCGAACACCACCACCTGATCCGCACAGCCAAAAGGAACTTTTTCACCGACAGACTGGACAAAAACAGCCACAACAGCAGAGAACTTTTCAGCATCGTCAAAGAGTTCTCCAACCCCAACGCCAACGCCAACGCCGTCACGCCCTCACAAGACTTGTGCAACACCCTCGCCACCTTCTTCCATCGCAAGATCAGCGACCTCCACGACAGCTTCGGACACCAGACCCAACCAAGCATCACCGAACCCACACCCCCGGCCATCACCCTCAACGACTGGACCCACATCAACACTGAAGAAACCAAAACCACCATGAACTCTATCCACTCCGGCGCCCCATCGGACCCCTGCCCTCACTTCATCTTCAATAAAGCCGACGACATCATCGCCCCGCACCTCCAGGCCGTCATCAACTCTTCTTTTTCTTCTGCTACCTTCCCCGAAAGCTGGAAACACGCCGAAGTCAACGCCCTACTAAAGAAACCTACGGCTGACCCTAGCGACCTGAAAAACATCCGCCCCATCTCGCTCTCCCCTTCCCTGCCAAGGTAATAGAGAAGACCGTCAACAAACAGCTTACCACCTTCCTGGAAGACAACAACCTGCTCGACCCTTCACAAACCGGATTCCGAACCAACCACAGCACTGAAACCGCCCTCATCTCAGTCACAGACGACATCAGAACCCTGATGGACAACGGTGAAACAGTCGCCCTCATCCTCCTCGACCTCTCAGCTGCCTTCGACACCGTCTGTCACCGCACCCTAATAACCCGCCTCCGCTCCACCGGGATCCAAGGCCAGGCCCTGGACTGGATTGCCTCCTTCCTCTCAAACCGATCTCAAAGAGTTTACCTCCCACCGTTTCGCTCAGACCCCACCGAGATCATCTGCGGCGTACCTCAAGGCTCATCGCTCAGCCCGACACTCTTCAATGTCTACATGAGCCCCATCGCCGACATCGTACGCAAGCACGACATCATCATCTCCTACGCCGACGACACCCAACTTATACTCTCCCTCACCAAGGACCCCGCCAGTGCCAAGACCAACCTACAAGAGGGCATGAAGGACGTCGCAGATTGGATGAGGCTAAAGCTGAACTCTGACAAAACGGAAGTCCTCATCCTCGGCAACACCCCGTCCGCTTGGGACGACTCCTGGTGGCCCACGGCCCTCGGCACCGCACCGACCCCCTCAGACCACGCCCGCAACCTCGGCTTCATATTGGACCCTCTTCTCACCATGACCAAGCAAGTCAACGCCGTGTCCTCCGCCTGCTTCCTCACCCTCTGCATGCTCCGCAAGATCTTCCGCTGGATCCCCGCAGACACTAGAAAAACCCGTGACCCACGCCCTCGTCACGAGCCGCCTGGACTACGGCAATACCCTCTATGCTGGGACCACCGCTAAACTCCAAAAACGCCTGCAACGTATTCAAAACGCCTCGGCCCGCCTCATCCTCGACGTACCCAGCAACAGCCACATCTCCGCACACCTGAGACACCTGCATTGGCTCCCAGTCAGCAAAAGGATCACCTTCCGACTTCTCACCCACGCACACAAAGCCCTCCACAACAAGGGACCGGAATACCTCAACCGTCGCCTCAGCTTCTACGCCCCCACCCGTCTCCTCCGTTCCTCTGGCCTCGCGCTCGCTGCCGTCCCTCGCATCCGCCGCTCCACGGCGGGTGGGAGGTCCATCTCCTTCCTGGCAGCCAAGACCTGGAACACCCTCCCCACCAGCCTCAGGACCACCCAGGACCACTCCGCATTCCGGAGACTCCTCAAAACCTGGCTTTTCGAGCAGCAGTAACCCCCCCTTCCCCCTAGCGCCTTGAGACCCGCACGGGTGAGTAGCGCGCTTTATAAATGTTAATGATTTGATTTGATCAGAGTTCCTCTGCATCTCTCTCTTCACCTTCTGCCAAAGGATCAACCGCTGACTGCTCAGGACGCCTGCAAAACCGAAACAAAGTAGCAAAGACGACTACTGCAACCTTGTATCGCTGATCCTGCTGCCTTCTCGACTGTTTTCCTGGTGGTGCATGCTCTGGGGGTAGCCTGCCTCCTTCTTGCACCAGGAGCTCTGAAGAAATCTCCCGTGGGTCAACGGAATCTTCCCCCTGCAACCGCAGGCAACAAAAGACTGCATCACTGGTCCCCTGGGTCCCCTCTCAGCACGATGAGCGTGGTCCCTGGAACTCAGCAACTCTGTCCAAGTGACTCCCACAGTCCAGTGACTCTTCAGTCCAAATTTGGTGGAGGTAAGTCCTTGCCTCCACACGCTAGACTGCATTGCTGGGTACCGCGTGATTTGCAGCTGCTCCGGCTCCTGTGCACTCTTCCAGGATTTCCTTCATGCACAGCCAAGCCTGGGTCCCTGACACTCTAACCTGCAGTGCACAACCTCCTGAGTTGTCCTCCGGCATCGTGGGACTCCCTTTTGTGTCTTCGGGTGAGCTCCAGTTCACTCCTCTTCTAAGGGCCTGTTCCGGTACTTCTACGGGTGCTGCCTGCTTCTGTGAGGGCTCCCTGACTTGCTGGGCGCCCCCTCTGTCTCCTCATCCAAGTGGCGACATCCTGGTCCCTCCTGGGCCACAGCAGCATCCAAAAACCTTAACTGCAACCCTTGCAGCTAGCAAGGCTTGTTTGTGGTCTTTCTGCGTGGGAACACCTCTGCAAGCTTCTTCACGACGTGGGACATCCATCCTCCAAAGGGGAAGTTTCTATCCCTCTTCGTTCTTACAGAATCCACAGCTTCTACCATCCGGTGGCAGCTTCTTTGCACCCTCAGCTGGCATTTCCTGGGCAGCTGCCCACTCTCGACTTTGTCGCGACTCTTGGACTTGGTCCACTTGTTCCACAGGTACTCTCGTCCGGAAATCCACTTTGGTTGCTTTGCTGGTGTTGGTCTTCCTTGCAGAATTCCCCTATCACGACTTCTGTGCTCTCTGGGAAATATGGGTGCACTTTACACCTACTTTTCAGGGTCTTGGGGTTGGCTATTTTTCTAACCCTCACTGTTTTCTTACAGTCCCAGCGGCCCTCTACAAGCTCACATAGGTTTGGGGTCCATTCGTGGTTCGCATTCCACTTTTGGAGTATATGGTTTGTGTTGCCCCTATACCTATGTGCTCCTATTGCAATCTACTGTCACTTTACACTGCTTGCATTACTTCCTTTTGCTATTACTGCATATTTTTGGTATTGTGTACATATATCTTGTGTATATTTGGCATCCTCATACTGAGGGTACTCACTGAGATACTTTTGGCATTTTGTCATAAAAATAAAGTACCTTTATTTTTAGTATATCTGTGTATTGTGTTTTCTTATGATATTGTGCATATGACCCCAGTGGTATAGTAGGAGCTTTGCATGTCTCCTAGTTCAGCCTAAGCTGCTCTGCTATAGCTACCTTCTATCAGCCTAAGCTGCTAGAAACACCTCTTCTACACTAATAAGGGATAACTGGACCTGGTACAGAGTGTAAGTACCCCTTGGTACCCACTACAAGCCAGGCCAGCCTCCTACATTGGTTGTGCAGCGGTGGGATAAGTACTTGCAACTACTTACTACTTTGTCATTGTGTACTTTTCATAAGAGAATAATATACAAAACAAGTTCAGTGTATGTACACCTAACCAAAAAGTTTTGCTTTTCTTCTCTTACACTATCTGCTAAGTGCTGAAAAGTACTCTTAAACTTTCAAAAAGTTTCTAAAAAGTTGATTTTTTTTTTCTGTTTCCTTAAAAAGTCCTGAAACTTTTTCTCTCTTTTATCTGTCCCTAAACCTTTTCTATCATGTCTGATGTAGGAACTTCTACTAACTTGGTCAGCTCAGCTTATGACCACCTTAACTGGAAGGGTTTAAGGAGTCTCTGCAATGATAGAGGTTTAGGATTGGGAAAGAATCCCTCTAGAGAATTATTGTCTAACATGCTTATTGAAAATGATAAGGCCTTAGCTGGCACTTCAATTGAGAAGTTAGGAGATAGCTCACACTCTGACTCAGGGGAGCCCCCAGTAAGAGTGCTAGAAGGTGATCTTCCTAACCTGCCCCTTAGCAGACCACCTAGCATAGCTGGTAGTAATGTAAGTTCACATCACAGTAGGGATAATTTCATTCCTGCAGGCCAGGTTGCTAGAGTGCCAACTGTTAGGGACAGGTCTCCCTCTGTTCATTCACATCATTCTTCTGTGTCAAAGCATTCCCAACCCACCCACCCTGATGACAGACTGTTAGAAAGGGAACTCAATAGATTGAGAGTGGAAGAGTCCAGCCTGAAGCTTAAAAAGCAACAGTTGGCTCTAGACAGGGAATCTCTAGACTTGGAAAAAGAAAGACAGAGGTTGGGGTTTGGACCCCATGGTGGCAGCAGCAGTATTCCTGATAGTAATCCTGTGAAAGATCATGATTCTAGGAATCTGCATAAGATAGTTACCCCTTATAAGGAGGGGATGACATTAACAAGTGGTTTGCTGCACTTGAGAGGGCCTGTATGGTACAGAGGGTCCCTCAAAGGCAGTGGACTGCTATCCTATGGCTATCTTTCAGTGGAAAGGGTAGGGATAGGCTCCTTACTGTGAAGGAAAGTGATGCCAATAATTTTACAGTTTTGAAGAATGCACTCTTGGATGGATTTGGCTTAACCACTGAACAATACAGGACTAAGTTCAGAGAAACCAGAAAAGAGTCCTCACAAGACTGGGTAGACTTTGTTGACTATTCAGTGAAGGCCTTGGAGGGGTGGTTACATGGCAGTAAAGTTTCTGACTATGAAAGCATGTACAATCTAATCTCGAGAGAGCATATTCTGAATAACTGTGTGTCTGATTTGTTACACCAATATCTAGTGGACTCAGATCTGACCTCTCCCCAAGGATTGGGAAAGAAGGCAGACAAATGGGTCAGAACAAGAGTGTACAGAAAAGTTCATACAGGGGGTGACAAGGATGGCAAGAAGAAGGATGGTAAGTCTTCAGACAAGGGTTGGGACAAATCTAAAAATGAGTCTTCATCAGGCCCACAAAAACACTCTGGTGGGGTGGTGGGTCCAAATCCTCTTCTAATCAAGTAAAGAAACCATGGTGCTATTTATGTAAAGTAAAAGGCCATTGGACAACTGATCCCAGTTGTCCAAAGAAAAGCACCAAGCCTCCCACTACCCAACCCCTACTGAAACCACTAGTGCCCCTAGTAATAGCAGTGGTGGTGGGAGCAAACCTACTAATAGCCAATCCAAGCGAGTAGCTGGGCTCACTTTTGGTAATTTAGTTGGATTTGGTCTTGTTAGGGAGACCACAGAGGCTGTGCTAATCTCTGAAGGTGCCATTGATTTGGCCACCTTGGTTGCTTGTCCCCTTAATATGGATAAGTACAAGCAACTTCCCCTAATCAATGGTGTTGAGGTTCAGGCCTACAGGGACACAGGTGCCAGTGTTATCATGGTAATAGAGAAACTGGTACACCCTGAACAACACCTACTTGGTCACCAGTACCAAGTGACAGACGCTCATAACAACACTCTTAGCCACCCCATGGCTGTTGTGAATCTCAACTGGGGGGGGGGGGTTACTGGTCCAAAGAAAGTTGTGGTTGCCTCAGATTTACCTGTAGACTGTCTACTAGGGAATGCTTTAGAGACATCAGCTTGGGCAGAAGTGGAGTTGGAGGCTCATGCAGCAATGCTGGGCATTCCTGGGCATATTTTTGCTTTAACCAGGGCTCAGGCCAAAAAGCAAAAAGGACAGGGTGACTTGGATCCTGGAACAATGGACCATGTGCTCCCTAAAGCTAGGGTTAGTAAGGGTAAATCCCTACCCACTATCCCTCCCTCTACAGATGATTCAACTTCTGAGGAAGAAGAATTTCCACCCTGTGCAGAACCTTCACCAGAGGAGCTGGCATCAGACACTGCTGAGCTTTTGGGTGGAGGGGGGCCTGCCAGGGAGGAGCTGAGTGTGGCACAGCAAACCTGTCCCACGTTAGAGGGTCTAAGACAGCAGACTGTCAAACAGCAAAATGGGGATGTCAGTGACTCACATAGAGTTTACTGGGAGGACAACCTCTTGTATACAGAGGCAAGGGACCCAAAACCTGGAGCAGCCAGGAGATTGGTCATTCCCCTGCAATACAGAGAGTTCCTCCTAACTCTGGCACACGACATTCCCTTGGCTGGACATTTGGGTCAGATTAAAACATGGGAAAGGCTTGTCCCCCTGTTTCACTGGCCTAGGATGTCAGAGGACACAATGGATTTTTGTAAGTCCTGCATGACCTGCCAAGCCAGTGGCAAGACTGGTGGCACCACAAAGGCTCCCCTTATTCCACTGCCTGTGGTTGGGGTTCCCTTTGAAAGGGTAGGGGTTGACATAGTTGGCCCCCTTGACCCTCCTACTGCTTCAGGCAATAGGTTTATCTTGGTGGTAGTGGACCATGCCACAAGATATCCTGAAGCAATTCCTCTAAGGACCACTACAGCACCTGCAGTGGCAAAAGCCCTCCTGGGAATCTTTTCCAGGGTGGGTTTCGCAAAAGAGGTTGTATCAGACAGGGGTAGCAACTTTATGTCTGCATACTTGAAGGCCATGTGGATGGAATGTGGCGTAACATACAAATTCACCACACCTTATCATCCACAAACAAATGGACTGGTAGAGAGGTTTAATAAAATTCTCAAAGGAATGATAATGGGACTCCCTGAAAAATTCAGGAGGAGATGGGATGTCCTGTTACCTTGCCTCCTTTTTGCTTACAGGGAGGTACCCCAGAAAGGAGTGGTCTTCAGCCCCTTTGAACTCCTATTTGGACACCCTGTAAGAGGTCCTCTAACACTTGTAAAGGAGGGTTGGGAACAATCTTTAAAAGCTCCTAAGCAAGACATAGTGGACTATGTACTCGGCCTAAGATCCAGAATGGCTGAGTACATGAAAAAGGCCAGTAAAAACCTTCAGGCCAGCCAGAGCTCCAAAAGCAATGGCATAACCAGAAGGCTGTTCTGATTCAGTACCAACCAGGACAGAAGGTGTGGGTCTTGGAGCCTGTGGGCCCAAGAACACTCCAAGACAAATGGAGTGGACCCCACATCATTGTTGAAAAGAAGGGAGAAGTCACCTACTTGGTTGACTTGGGCACTGCCAGGAGTCCCCTTAGGGTGCTCCATGTCAATCGCCTAAAACCCTGCTATGACAGGGCTGATCTCACCCTGCTCATGGCAACAGATGAAGGACAGGAAGAAGAGAGTGACCCAATCCCTGATCTCTTCTTTTCCACAGAACAAGATGCTCTAGTGGAAGGTGTAGTTTTGGCAGACTGTCTTACTGCTGAGCAGAAAGACCACTGCATAAATCTCCTAGGTCAGTTTTCTGAACTCTTTTCTACTGTGCCAGGCACCACTTCTTAGTGTGAGCACACTATAGATACTGGAGACAGCATGCCTGTCAAAAGTAAGATCTATAGGCAGCCTGACCATGTCAGGGACTGCATAAAACAAGAGGTTCAGAAAATGCTTGAACGGGGAGTGGTTGAACATTCTGAAAGCCCATGGGCCTCTCCTGTGGTGCTTGTACCAAAACTTCACTCAAAAGATGGGAAAAGAGAGATGAGGTTTTGTGTAGATTACAGAGGTCTCAACCAGGTAACTAAAACTGATGCTCACCCTATACCCAGGGCAGATGAGCTCATAGATACACTGGCATCTGCCAAGTATCTAAGCACCTTTGATTTGACTGCAGGGTATTGGCAGATCAAGTTATCAGAGGATGCTAAAGCACAAACTGCATTTTCGACTATTGGAGGGCACTACCAATTCACAGTAATGCCTTTTGGTTTGAAAAATGCACCTGCCACTTTTCAGAGGTTGGTGAATACAGTCCTGCAAGGGTTGGAGGCTTTCAGTGCAGCATATCTAGATGATATAGCTGTCTTTAGCTCCACCTGGGATGATCACCTGGTCCACCTGTGGAAAGTTTTGGAGGCCCTGCAGAAGGCAGGCCTCACTATCAAGGCTTCAAAGTGCCAGATAGGGCAGGGGAAAGTGGTTTATCTGAGACACCCAGTAGGTGGAGAACAGATTGCACCACTTCAGGGGAAAATCCAAACTATCATAGATTGGGTTCCCCCTACAACTCAGACCCAGGTGAGAGCCTTCTTAGGCCTCACTGGGTATTACAGGAGGTTCATTAAGAACTATGGCTCCATTGCAGCCCCACTTAATAACCTCACCTCCAAGAAAATGCCTAAAAAGGTATTGTGGACAGCTAGCTGTCAGAAAGCTTTTGAGGAGCTGAAACAGGTCATGTGCACTGCACCTGTCCTAAAAAGACCATGTTACTCCAAGAAATTCATTGTTTAAACTGATGCATCTGAATTAGGGGTAGGGGCAGTCTTATCACAACTCAATTCTGAGGGCCAGGGTCAACCTGTTGCTTTTATCAGCAGGAGGTTGACCCCTAGAGAAAAGTGTTGGTCTGCCATAGAGAGGGAGGCCTTTGCTGTGGTCTGGGCCCTGAAGAAGTTGAGGCCATACCTGTTTGGCACTCACTTCATTGTTCAGACAGACCACAAACCTCTGCTTTGGCTAAAACAAATGAAAGGTGAAAACCCTAAATTGTTGAGGTGGTCCATATCTCTACAGGGAATGGACTATACAGTGGAACATAAACCTGGGAGTACCCACTCCAATGCAGATGGACTCTCCAGATATTTCCACTTAGACAATGAAGACTCATCAGGTCATGGCTAGTCTTATTGTCCTTCGTTTGGGGGGGGTTGTGTAGGAAAGTACTATCTTGCCTAGCATGTTACCCCCATATCTCACTGTATATATGTTGTTTTAGTGTATGTGTCACTGGGACCCTGCCAGCCAGGGCCCCAGTGCTCATAAGTGTGCCCTGCATGTGTTCCCTGTGTGATGACTAACTGTCTCACTGAGGCTCTGCTAACCAGAACCTCAGTGGTTATGCTCTCTCTGCTTTCCAAATTGTCACTAACAGGCTAGTGACCAATTTCACCAATTTACATTGGCGTACTGGAACACCCTTATAATTCCCTAGTATATGGTACTGAGGTACCCAGGGTATTGGGGTTCCAGCAGATCCCTATGGGCTGCAGCATTTCTTTTGCCACCCATAGGGAGCTCTGACAATTCTTACAAAGGCCTGCCACTGCTGCCTGAGTGAAATAACGTCCACGTTATTTCACATCCATTTACCACTGCACTTAAGTAACTTATAAGTCACCTATATGTCTAACCTTCACCTGGTGAAGGTTGGGTGCTAAGTTACTTAGTGTGTGGGCACCCTGGCACTAGCCAAAGTGCCCCCACATCGTTCAGGGCAAATTCCCCGGACTTTGTGAGTGCGGGGACACCATTACACGCATGCACTCTACATAGGTCACTACCTATGTATAGCGTCACAATGGTAACTCCAAACATGGCCATGTAACATGTCTAAGATCATGGAATTGTCACCCCAATGCCATTCTGGCATTGGGGAGACAATTCCATGATCCCCGAGTCTCTAGCACAGACCCGGGTACTGCCAAACTGCCTTTCCCGGGGTTTCACTGCAGCTGCTGCTGCTGCCAACCCCTCAGACAGATTTCTGCCCTCCTGGGGTCCAGCCAGGCCTGGCCCAGGAAGGCAGAACAAAGGACTTCCTCAGAGAGATGGTGTTACACCCTCTCCCTTTGGAAAAAGGTGTCAGGGCTGGAGAGGAGTAGCCTCCCCCAGCCTCTGGAAATGCTTTGATGGGCACAGATGGTGCCCATCTCTGCATAAGCCAGTCTACACCGGTTCAGGGATCCCCCAGCCCTGCTCTGGCATGAAACTGGACAAAGGAAAGGGGAGTGACCACTCCCCTGACCTGCACCTCCCAGGGGAGGTGCCCAGAGCTCCTCCAGTGTGCTCCAGACCTCTGCCATCTTGGAAACAGAGGTGGTGCTGGCACACTGGACTGCTCTGAGTGGCCAGTGCCAGCAGGTGATGTCAGAGACTCCTTCTGTGTTGCTAGCCTATCCTCCTCCCTAGGTAGCCAAACCTCCTTTTCTGGCTATTTAGGGTCTCTGCTTTGGGGAATTCTTTAGATAACAAATGCAAGTGCTCATCAGAGTTCCTCTGCTTCTCTCTCTTCACCTTCTGCCAAAGGATTGACCGCTGACTGCTCAGGACGTCTGCAAAACCGCAACAAAGTAGCAAAGATGACTACTGCAACCGTGTATCGCTGATCCTGCCGCCTTCTCGACTGTTTTCCTGGTGGTGCATGCTCTGGGGGTAGCCTGCCTCCTTCTTGCACCAGGAGTCCTGAAGAAATCTCCCGTGGGTCGACGGAATCTTCCCCCTGCAACCGCAGGCAACAAAAGACTGCATCACCGGTCCCCTGGCACCCCTCTCAGCATGACGAGCCTGGTCCCTGGAACTCAGTAACTCTGTCCAAGTGACTCCCACAGTCCAGTGACTCTTCAGTCTAAGTTTGGTGGAGGTAAGTCCTTGCCTCCACACGCTAGACTGCATTGCTGGGTACCGCGTGATTTGCAGCTGCTCCGGCTCCTGTGCACCCTTCCAGGATTTCCTTCATGCACAGCCAAGCCTGGGTCCCCGACACTCTAACCTGCAGTGCACAACCTCCTGAGTTGTCCTCCGGCGTCGTGGGACTCACTTTTGTGTCTTCAGGTGAGCTCTGGGTCACTCCTCTTCTAAGTGCCTGTTCCAGTACTTCTGTGGGTGCTGCCTGCTTCTGTGAGGGCTCCCTGACTTGCTGGGCGCCCCCTCTGTCTCCTCATCCAAGTGGCGACATCCTGGTCCCTCCTGGGCCACAGCAGCTTCCAAAAACCCTAACTGCGACCCTTGCAGCTAGCAAGGCTTGTTTGCGGTCTTTCTGCGTGGGAACACCTCTGCAAGCTTCTTCAGGACGTGGGACATCCATCCTCCTAAGGGGAAGTTTCTAGCCCTCTTCGTTCTTGCAGAATCCACAGCTTCTACCATCCAGTGGCAGCTTCTTTGCACCCTCAGCTGGCATTTCCTGGGCATCTGCCCACTCTTGACTTTGTCGCGACTCTTGGACTTGGTCCCCTTGTTCCACAGGTACTCTCGTCCGGAAATCCACTTTGGTTGCTTTGCTGGTGTTGGTCTTCCTTGCAGAATTCCCCTATCACGACTTCTGTGTTCTCTGGGGAATATAGGTGCACTTTACACCTACTTTTCAGGGTCTTGGGGTGGGCTATTTTTCTAACCCTGACTGTTTTCTTACAGTCCCAGCGACCCTCTACAAGCTCACATAGGTTTGGGGTACATTCGTGGTTACTCACTGAGATACTTTTGGCATATTGTCATAAAAATAAAGTACCTTTATTTTTTAGTATACCTGTGTATTGTGTTTTCTTATGATATTGTGCATATGACACCAGTGGTATAGTAGGAGCTTTGCATGTCTCCTAGTTCAGCCTAAGCTGCTCTGCTATAGCTACCTTCTATCAGCCTAAGCTGCTAGAAACACCTCTTCTACTCTAATAAGGGATAACTGGACCTGGTACAGAGTGTAAGTACCTCTTGGTACCCACTACAAGCCAGGCAAGCCTCCTACACTTGCCTTTCATTCATTCTCATTGCTTTCTCCTTGCTCTGCACCCTGTTTTGTGAGTGCCTGCGACTTGCCTTTCCCTCTTTCTCACTGCTTTCTCTGTGCTCTCAGCCTTGTTTTGTACACACCTGGTGCTTGCCTTTCTTTCCTTCTCACTGCTTTTTTCCATGCTCTCAGCCTGGTTTTGAGTGTTCTTGCTGTTTGCCTTTCCCTTCTTCTTACTGCTTTCTCTGTGCTCTCAGCCCCATTTTGTGCATGCCTGCTACTTGCCTTTTCCTCCTTCTCACAACCTTCTACGTGCCCTGAGCTCCATTTTATGCATGCCTTATGCTTGCCTTTTCTTCCTTCTCACTGTTTTCTCCACGCTCTCAGTCCCATTTTGTGGGTGCCTGCTGATTTCCTTTCGCTCTTTCTCACTGCTTTCTCCATGCTCTCAGATTTGTTTTGAACGTGCCTGCTGCTTGCCTTTCATTTGTTCTCACTGGTTTCTTCTTGCTCTGAGCCCTGTTTTGTGTGTGTCGGCTGCATGCCTTTCCCTCCCTCTCACTGCTTTCACTATGCTCTGAGCCCCATTTTGTGTGTGCCTGCTGTTTGCCTTTCCTTCCTTCTGACTGCTTTTTTCCATGCTCTCAGTCCTGTTTTGAGTGTGCCTGCTGTTTCCCTTTCCCTCATTCTCACAGTTTTCTCCTTGTTCTCAGTCCTTTGTTGTGTGTGGCTGGTGCTTTCTATTTGCTCCTTCTCACTGCTTTCTCCATGCTCTCAGAATTGTTTTGTGCATGCCTGCTTCTTCCCTTTTGCTCAGTCTCACTGCTTTCTCTTTGTTCTGAGACGTATTTTGTGCATGCCTGCTGCTTGTCTTTCCCTCTTTCTCACTTCTTTCTCCTTGCTCCCAGCCCCGTTTTCCACATGCCTGCTGTCTGCCTTTCCCGCTGCCTCATTGCTTTCTCTGTGCCCTAAGCCCCGTATTGTGCATGCCTGCTGCTTACCTTTCTCTCCTTCTCACTGCTTTCTCCCTGCTCTCAGCTTTGTTTTGTGAACATCTGATGCTTGCCTTTCCTTCCTTCTCCCTGTTTTCACTGTGCTCTTAGCGTGGTTTTGAGTGTGCTTGCTGTTTGTCTGTCCCTCCTTCTGACTGTTTTCTCCGTGCTCTCAGCCCCATTTTCTCCATGCCAGCTACAAGCCCTTTTCTCTTTCTCACAACTTTCTCTGTGCTCTCAGCCCTATTTTGTGCATGCCTTATGCTTGCGTTTTCTTCTTTCTCACTGTTTTCTCCATGCTCTCAGTCCCATTTTGTGGGTGCCTGCTGCTTTGCTTTTGCTTTTTCTCACTGCTTTCTCCATGCTCTTGGACCTGTTTTGAGCATTCCTGCTGCTTGCCTTTCATTCATTCTCACTGCTTTCTCCTTGCTCTGCGCCCTGTTTTGTGAGTGCCTGCGGCTTGCCTTTCCTCTTTCTCACTGCTTCCTCTGTGCTCTCAGCCTTGTTTTATACAAAGCTGGTGCTTGCCTTTCTTTCCTTCTCCCTGTTTTCTCCATGCTCTCAGCCTGGTTTTGAGTGTGCTTGCTGTTTGCCTTTCCCTTCTTCTTACTGCTTTCTCTGTGCTCTCAGCCCCATTTTGTGCATGCCTGCTACTTGCCTTTTCCTCCTTCTCACGACTTTCTGTGTGCTCTGAGCCCCATTCTGTGCATGCCTTATGCTCGCCTTTCCCTCCTTCTGACTATTTTCTCCCTGCTCTCAGACCCATTTTGTACATGCCTGCTACTTGCCTTTTTCTCCTTCTCACAACTTTCTATGTGCTCTGAGCCCTATTTTGTGCATGCCTTATGCATTCCTTTTCTTCTTTCTCACTGTTTTCTCCTTGATCCCGGTCCCATTTTGTGGGTGCCTGCTGCTTTGCTTTTGCTCTTTGTCACTGCTTTCTCCATGCTCTCGGACCTGTCTCAAGCATTCCTGCTGCTTGCCTTTCTTTCATTCTCACTGCTTTCTCCTTGCTTTAAGCCCTGTTTTGTGTGAGCTTGCTGTTTGCCTTTCCTACTTTCTCAATGCTTTCTCTGTGCTCTCAGCCTCATTTTGTACACACCTGGTGATTGCCTTTCCTCCTTCTCCCTGTTTTCTCCATGCTCTCAGCCTGGTTTTGAGTGTGCTTGTTGTTTGCCTTTCCCTTCTTCTTACTGCTTTCTCTGTGCTCTCAGCCCCATATTGTGCATGCCTGCTACTTGCCTTTTCTTCCTTCTCACAACTGTCTATGTCCTCTGAGCCCCCGTTTCTGCATGCCTTTTGCTTGCCTTTTCCTCATTTTCACAGTTTTCTCCTTGCTCTCAGACCTGTTTTGTGCATGCCCCCGCTTGCCCTTCGCTCAGTCGCACTGCCTTCTCTTTGTTCTGAGCCGCATTTTGTGTGTGCCGGCTGCTTGCCTTTCGCTCTTTCTCACTTCTTTCTCCTTGCTCCCAGCCTCATTTTCTTCATGCCTGCTGGCTTCCTTTCCCTTCGCCGTATTGCTTTATCTGTGCCCTAACCCCCATTTTGTGCATGCTAGCTGCTTGCCTTTCCCTCCTTCTCACTCCTTTCTCAACACTCTCAGCCTCATTTTGTGCACACCTGGTGCTTGCCTTTCCTTCCTTCTCCCTGTTTTCTCCATGCTCTCAGCCCGGTTTTGAGTGTGCTTGATGCTTGCCTTTCCCTTCTTCTTACTTCTTTCTCTGTGCTCTCAGCCCCATGTTGTGCATGCCTGCTACTTGCCTTTTCTTCCTTCTCACAACTTTCTATGTCCTCTGAGCCCCCGTTTCTGCATGCCTTTTGCTTGCCTTTTCCTCATTTTCACTGTTTTCTCCTTGCTCTTTCCCTTCCCTTCCTTCTCACTGTTTTCTCCTTTCTCTGAGCCCTGTTTTGTGTGTGCCTGCTGCTAGCCTTTCCCTCCTTTTCACTGCTTTCTCCGTACTATGAGTCCTCTTTTGTGCTGCCTGTTCCTCTCTTTTTCTCGTTCTCACTGCTTTTACCTTGCTTCCCCACCCATTTCTTTTGCATGTCTGTTCCTTGACTTTTCCTCCTTCTCACTGATTCCTCCTTACTCTCAGCCCTGTTTTGTGCTGCCTGCTGCTTGCCTTTCCTTTCTTCTTCCTGGTTTCTGGTTGCTCTCAGCTTTGTCTTGTTCATGCCTGCTGCCTGCCTTTCCTTACTTCTCACTGCTTTCTCTGAGCCCATTTTCTGTGTGCCTGCTGTTTGCCTTTCCTTCCTTCTGACTGCTTTTTTCCATGCTCTCAACCCTGTTTTGTGCTGCCTGCTGCTTGCCTTTCACTCCTTCTTCCTGGTTTCTGGTTGCTCTCAGACCTGTTTTGAGCATTCCTGCTGCTTGCCTTTCCCTCATTCTCACTGGTTTCTCCTAGCTGCGAGCCCTGTTTTGTGTATGCCTGCTGCTTGCCTTTCCCTCGTTCTCAATGCTTTCTCTGTGCTCTCAGCCTAGTTTTGTACACACCTGGTGATTGCCTTTCCTTCCTTCTCACTGTTATCTCCATGCTCTCAGCCTGGTTTTGAGTGTTCTTGCTGTTTGCCTTTCCCTTCTTCTTACTGCTTTCTCCGTGCTCTCTGCCCCATTTTGTGCATGCTAGCTGCTTGCCTTTCCCACCTTCTCACTCCTTTCTCAACACTCTCAGCCTCATTTTGTGCACACCTGGTGCTTGCCTTTCCTTCCTTCTCCCTGTTTTCTCCATGCTCTCAGTCCGGTTTTGAGTGTGCTTGATGCTTGCCTTTCCCTTCTTCTTACTGCTTTCTCTGTGCTCTCAGCCCCATATTGTGCATGCCTGCTACTTGCCTTTTCTTCCTTCTCACAACTTTCTATGTCCTCTGAGCCCCCGTTTCTGCATGCCTTTTGCTTGCCTTTTCCTCATTTTCACTGTTTTCTCCTTGCTCCCAGTCCCATTTTGTGGGTGCCTGCTGATTTCCTTTCGCTCTTTCTCACTGCTTTCTCCATGCTCTCAGATCTGTTTTGAGCATGCCTGCAGCTTGCCTTCCATTCGTTATTACTGCTTCCTTCTTGCTTTGAGCCCTGTTTTCCGCGTGTCTGCTGCTTGTCTTTCTCTCCTTCTTACTGCTTTCTCTGTGCTCTCAGCCCCATTTTGTGCATCCCTGCTGCTTGCCTTTCCTTCCTTTACATTGCTTTGTCTGTGCTCTGAGTACCGTTTTGTGTGTGCCTGCTGTTTGCCTTTCCTTCCTTCTCACTGCTTTTTTCCCACACTCTCAGTTCTGTTTTGTGCATGCCTGCTATTTCCCTTTGCCTGCTTCTCGGTCTTTCCTCCTTGCTCTCAGTCATGTTTTGTGTGTGCCTGGTGCTTTCTATTCGCTCCTTCTCACTGCTTTCTCCCTGCTCGCAGACCTGTTTTGTGCATGCCCACTGCTTGCCTTTCGCTCAGTCTCACTGCCTTCTCTGTGCTCTCAGACCCATTGTGTGCATGCCTGGTGCTTGTCTTTGCTTCCTTCTCACTGCTTTTTTCCGTGTTGTCAGTCCTGTTTTGTGGGTGCCTGCTCTTTCCCTTCCCTTCCTTCTCACTGTTTTCTCCTTTCTCTGAGCCCTGTTTTGTGAGTGCCTGCTGCTAGCCTTTCCCTCCTTTTCACTGCTTTCTCCGTACTATGAGTCCTCTTTTGTGCTGCCTGTTCCTCTCTTTCTCTCGTTCTCACTGCTTTTACCTTGCTTCCCCACCCATTTCTTTTGCATGTCTGTTCCTTGACTTTTCCTCCTTCTCACTGATTCCTCCTTACTCTCAGCCCTGTTTTGTGCTGCCTGCTGCTTGCCTTTCCTTTCTTCTTCCTGGTTTCTGGTTGCTCTCAGCTTTGTCTTGTTCATGCCTGCTGCCTGCCTTTCCTTACTTCTCACTTTTCTCTGAGCCCATTTTCTGTGTGCCTGCTATTTGCCTTTCCTTCCTTCTGACTGCTTTTTTCCATGCTCTCAACCCTGTTTTGTGCTGCCTGCTGCTTGCCTTTCACTCCTTCTTCCTGGTTTCTGGTTGCTCTCAGACCTGTTTTGAGCATTCCTGCTGCTTGCCTTTCCCTCATTCTCACTGGTTTCTCCTAGCTGCGAGCCCTGTTTTGTGTATGCCTGCTGCTTGCCTTTCCCTCGTTCTCAATGCTTTCTCTGTGCTCTCAGCCTAGTTTTGTACACACCTGGTGATTGCCTTTCCTTCCTTCTCACTGTTATCTCCATGCTCTCAGCCTGGTTTTGAGTGTTCTTGCTGTTTGCCTTTCCCTTCTTCTTACTGCTTTCTCCGTGCTCTCTGCCCCATTTTGTGCATGCTAGCTGCTTGCCTTTCCCACCTTCTCACTCCTTTCTCAACACTCTCAGCCTCATTTTGTGCACACCTGGTGCTTGCCTTTCCTTCCTTCTCCCTGTTTTCTCCATGCTCTCAGTCCGGTTTTGAGTGTGCTTGATGCTTGCCTTTCCCTTCTTCTTACTGCTTTCTCTGTGCTCTCAGCCCCATATTGTGCATGCCTGCTACTTGCCTTTTCTTCCTTCTCACAACTTTCTATGTCCTCTGAGCCCCCGTTTCTGCATGCCTTTTGCTTGCCTTTTCCTAATTTTCACTGTTTTCTCCTTGCTCCCAGTCCCATTTTGTGGGTGCCTGCTGATTTCCTTTCGCTCTTTCTCACTGCTTTCTCCATGCTCTCAGATCTGTTTTGAGCATGCCTGCAGCTTGCCTTCCATTCGTTATTACTGCTTCCTTCTTGCTTTGAGCCCTGTTTTCCGCGTGTCTGCTGCTTGTCTTTCTCTCCTTCTTACTGCTTTCTCTGTGCTCTCAGCCCCATTTTGTGCATCCCTGCTGCTTGCCTTTCCTTCCTTTACATTGCTTTGTCTGTGCTCTGAGTACCGTTTTGTGTGTGCCTGCTGTTTGCCTTTCCTTCCTTCTCACTGCTTTTTTCCCACACTCTCAGTTCTGTTTTGTGCATGCCTGCTATTTCCCTTTGCCTGCTTCTCGGTCTTTCCTCCTTGCTCTCAGTCATGTTTTGTGTGTGCCTGGTGCTTTCTATTCGCTCCTTCTCACTGCTTTCTCCCTGCTCGCAGACCTGTTTTGTGCATGCCCGCTGCTTGCCTTTCGCTCAGTCTCACTGCCTTCTCTGTGCTCTCAGGCCCATTGTGTGCATGCCTGGTGCTTGTCTTTGCTTCCTTCTCACTGCTTTTTTCCGTGTTGTCAGTCCTGTTTTGTGGGTGCCTGCTCTTTCCCTTCCCTTCCTTCTCACTGTTTTCTCCTTTCTCTGAGCCCCGTTTTGTGTGTGCCTGCTGCTAGCCTTTCCCTCCTTTTCACTGCTTTCTCCGTACTATGAGTCCTCTTTTGTGCTGCCTGTTCCTCTCTTTTTCTCGTTCTCACTGCTTTTACCTTGCTTCCCCACCCAATTCTTTTGCATGTCTGTTCCTTGACTTTTCCTCCTTCTCACTGATTCCTCCTTACTCTCAGCCCTGTTTTGTGCTGCCTGCTGCTTGCCTTTCCTTTCTTCTTCCTGGTTTCTGGTTGCTCTCAGCTTGCTGCCTGCCTTTCCTTACTTCTCACTGCTTTCTCTGTGCTCTGAGCCCATTTTCTGTGTGCCTGCTGTTTGCCTTTCCTTCCTTCTAACTGCTTTTTTCCATGCTCTCAGCCCTGTTTTGTGCTGCCTGCTGTTTGCCTTTCACTCCTTCTTCCTGGTTTCTGGTTGCTCTCAGACCTGTTTTGAGCATTCCTGCTGCTTGCCTTTCCCTCATTCTCACTGGTTTCTCCTAGCTGCGAGCCCTGTTTTGTGTATGCCTGCTGCTTGCCTTTCCCTCGTTCTCAATGCTTTCTCTGTGCTCTCAGCCTTGTTTTGTACACACCTGGTGATTGCCTTTCCTTCCTTCTCACTGTTATCTCCGTGCTCTCAGCCTGGTTTTGAGTGTTCTTGCTGTTTGCCTTTCCCTTCTTCTTACTGCTTTCTCTGTGCTCTCTGCCCCATTTTGTGCATGCCTGCTACTTGCCTTTTCCTCCTTCTCACAACTTTCTGTGTGCTCTGAGCCCCATTTTGTGGATGCGTTATACTTGCCTTTTCTTCCTTCTCACTGTTTTCTCCTTTCTCTGAGCCCCGTTTTGTGTGTGCCTGCTGCTAGCCTTTCCCTCCTTTTCACTGCTTTCTCCGTACTCTGAGTCCTCTTTTGTGCTGCCTGTTCCTCTCTTTCTCTCGTTCTCACTGCTTTTACCTTGCTTCCCCACCCATTTCTTTTGCATGTCTGTTCCTTGACTTTTCCTCCTTCTCACTGATTACTCCTTACTCTCAGCCCTGTTTTGTGCTGCCTGCTGCTTGCCTTTCCTTTCTTCTTCCTGGTTTCTGGTTGCTCTCAGCTTTGTCTTGTTCATGCCTGCTGCCTGCCTTTCCTTACTTCTCACTGCTTTCTCTGAGCCCATTTTCTGTGTGCCTGCTGTTTGCCTTTCCTTCCTTCTGACTGCTTTTTTCCATGCTCTCAACCCTGTTTTGTGCTGCCTGCTGCTTGCCTTTCACTCCTTCTTCCTGGTTTCTGGTTGCTCTCAGACCTGTTTTGAGCATTCCTGCTGCTTGCCTTTCCCTCATTCTCACTGGTTTCTCCTAGCTGCGAGCCCTGTTTTGTGTATGCCTGCTGCTTGCCTTTCCCTCGTTCTCAATGCTTTCTCTGTGCTCTCAGCCTTGTTTTGTACACACCTGGTGATTGCCTTTCCTTCCTTCTCACTGTTATCTCCGTGCTCTCAGCCTGGTTTTGAGTGTTCTTGCTGTTTGCCTTTCCCTTCTTCTTACTGCTTTCTCCGTGCTCTCTGCCCCATTTTGTGCATGCCTGCTACTTGCCTTTTCCTCCTTCTCACAACTTTCTGTGTGCTCTGAGCCCCATTTTGTGGATGCCTTATGCTTGCCTTTTCTTCATTCTCACTGTTTTCTCCATGCTCTCAGTCCCATTTTGTGGGTGCCTGCTGATTTCCTTTTGCTCATTCTCACTGCTTTCTCCATGCTTTCAGATCTGTTTTGAGCGTGCCTGCTGCTTGCCTTTTATTCGTTCTCACTGCTTTCTTCTTGCACTGAGCCCTGTTTTGTGCGTGCCTGCTGCATGCCTTTCCCTCCTTCTCACTTCTATCTGTGAGCTCTGAGCCCCATCTTGTATGTGCCTGCTGTTTGCCTTTCCTTCCTTTTGACTGCTTTTTTCCATGTTCTCAGTCCTGTTTTGTGCGTGCCTGTTGTTTCCCTTTCCCTCCTTCTCACTGTTTTCTATTTTCTCTCAGACCTGTTTTGTGCGTGCCTGCTGGTTGGCTTTCCCTCTTTCTCACTTCTTTCTCCTACCACCCAGCCCCGTTTTCTGCATGCCTGATGGCTGACTTTCCCTCTGTCTCATTGCTTTCCCTGTGCCCGAAGCCCTGTTTGGTGCATGCCTGCTGCTTACCTTTCTCTCCATCTCACTGCTTTCTCCCTGCTCTCAGCCTCGTTTTGTGTGTGCCTGCTGCTAGCCTTTCCCTCCTTTTCACTGCTTTCTCCGTACTCTGAGTCCTCTTTTGTGCTGCCTGTTCCTCTCTTTCTCTCGTTCTCACTGCTTTTACCTTGCTTCCCCACCCATTTCTTTTGCATGTCTGTTCCTTGACTTTTCCTCCTTCTCACTGATTCCTCCTTACTCTCAGCCCTGTTTTGTGCTGCCCGCTGCTTGCCTTTCCCTCCTTCTCTCTGGTTTCTGGTTGCTCTCAGACCTGTTTTCAGCATTCCTGCTGCTTGCCTTTCCCTCATTCTCACTGCTTTCTCCTTGCTGTGATCCTTGTTTGCTGCTGCTTGCCTTTTCCTCTTTCTCACTGCTTTCTCTGTGCTCTCAGCCTCATTTTGTACACACCTGATGCTTGCCTTTCCTTCCTTCTCCCTGTTTTCTCCATGCTCTTAGCCCGGTTTTGAGTGTGCTCACTGTTTGCCTTTCCCTCCTTCTGACTGTTTTCTCCGTGCTCTGAGACCCATTTTGTGCATGCCTGCTACTTGCCTTTTCCTCCTTCTCGCAACTTTCTATGTGTTCTGACCCCTATTTTGTGCATACCTTATGCTTACCTTTTCTTCTTTCTCACTGTTTTCTCCATGGTCTCAGTCCCATTTTATGGGTGCCAGCTGCTTTCCTTTTGTTCTTTCTCACTTTCTCCATGCTCTTGGACCTGTTTTGAGCATTCCTGCTGCTTGCTTTTTATTCATTCTCACTGCTTTCTCTGTGCTCCCAGCCCTGTTTTGTGAGTGCCTGCGGCTTGCCTTTCATTCATTCTCACTGCTTTCTCCTTGCTCTGATCCCTGTTTTGTGTATGCCTGCTGTTTGCATTGCCTCTTTCTCACTGCTTTCTCTGTGCTCTCAGTCTGGTTTTGTTCACACCTGGTGCTTGCCTTTCCCTCCTTTTCTCTGCTTTCTCTGTGCTCTCAGCCCAATTTTGGCATCCCTGCTGCTTGCCTTTCCTTCCTTCTCACTGCTTTCTCCATGCTCTGAGAACCATTTTGTGTTTGCCTGCTGTTTGCCTTTCCTTCCTTCAAACTGTTTTTTTCTATGCTCAGTCCTGTTTTGTGCATGTCTGCTGTTTCAGTTTCCCTCCTTCTCACTGTTTTCTCCTTGCTCTCAGACCTGTTTTGTGCATGCCCGCTGCTTGCCCTTCGCTCAGTTGCACTGCCTTCTCTTTGTTCTGAGCCGCATTTTGTGTGTGCCTGCTGCTTGCCTTTCCCTCTTTCTCACTTCTTTCTCCTTGCTCCCAGCCTCCTTTTCTTCATGCCTGCTGGCTTCCTTTCCCTTCGCCGTATTGCTTTATCTGTGCCCTAACCCCCATTTTGTGCATGCTAGCTGCTTGCCTTTCCCTCCTTCTCACTCCTTTCTCAACACTCTCAGCCTCATTGTGTGCACACATGGTGCTTGCCTTTCCTTCCTTCTCCCTGTTTTCTCCATGCTCTCAGCCCGGTTTTGAGTGTGCTTGATGTTTGCCTTTCCCTTCTTCTTACTGCTTTCTCTGTGCTCTCAGCCCCATATTGTGCATGCCTGCTAATTGCCTTTTCTTCCTTCTTACAACTTTCTATGTCCTCTGAGCCCCCGTTTCTGCATGCCTTTTGCTTGCCTTTTCTTCATTTTCACTGTTTTCTCCTTGCTCCTAGTCCCATTTTGTGGGTGCCTGCTGATTTCCTTTCGCTCTTTCTCACTGCTTTCTCCATGCTCTCAGATCTGTTTTGAGCATGCCTGCAGCTTGCCTTCCATTCGTTATTACTGCTTCCTTCTTGCTTTGAGCCCTGTTTTCTGCGTGTCTGCTGCTTGCCTTTCTCTCCTTCTTACTGCTTTCTCTGTGCTCTCAGCCCCATTTTGTGCATCCCTGCTGCTTGCCTTTCCTTCGTTTACATTGCTTTGTCTGTGCTCTGAGTCCCGTTTTGTGTGTGCCTGCTGTTTGCCTTTCCTTCCTTCTCACTGCTTTTTTCCCACACTCTCAGTTCTGTTTTGTGCATGCCTTCTATTTCCCTTTGCCTGCTTCTCGGTCTTTCCTCCTTGCTCTCAGTCATGTTTTGTGTGTGCCTGGTGCTTTCTATTCGCTCCTTCTCACTGCTTTCTCCCTGCTCGCAGACCTGTTTTGTGCATGCCCGCTGCTTGCCTTTCGCTCAGTCTCACTGCATTCTCTGTGCTCTCAGCCCCATTGTGTGCATGCCTGGTGCTTGTCTTTGCTTCCTTCTCACTGCTTTTTTCCGTGTTGTCAGTCCTGTTTTGTGGGTGCCTGCTCTTTCCCTTCCCTTCCTTCTCACTGTTTTCTCCTTTCTCTGAGCCCCGTTTTGTGTGTGCCTGCTGCTAGCCTTTCCCTCCTTTTCACTGCTTTCTCCGTACTCTGAGTCCTCTTTTGTGCTGCCTGTTCCTCTCTTTCTCTCGTTCTCACTGCTTTTACCTTGCTTCCCCACCCATTTCTTTTGCATGTCTGTTCCTTGACTTTTCCTCCTTCTCACTGATTCCTCCTTACTCTCAGCCCTGTTTTGTGCTGCCTGCTGCTTGCCTTTCCTTTCTTCTTCCTGGTTTCTGGTTGCTCTCAGCTTTGTCTTGTGCATGCCTGCTGCCTGCCTTTCCTTACTTCTCACTGCTTTCTCTGAGCCCATTTTCTGTGTGCCTGCTGTTTGCCTTTCCTTCCTTCTGACTGCTTTTTTCCATGCTCTCAGCCCTGTTTTGTGCTGCCTGCTGCTTGCCTTTCACTCCTTCTTCCTGGTTTGTGGTTGCTCTCATACCTATTTTGAGCATTCCTGCTGCTTGCCTTTCCCTCATTCTCACTGGTTTCTCCTAGCTGCGAGCCCTGTTTTGTGTATGCCTGCTGCTTGCCTTTCCCTCGTTCTCAATGCTTTCTCTGTGCTCTCAGCCTAGTTTTGTACACACCTGGTGATTGCCTTTCCTTCCTTCTCACTGTTATCTCCATGCTCTCAGCCTGGTTTTGAGTGTTCTTGCTGTTTGCCTTTCCCTTCTTCTTACTGCTTTCTCCGTGCTCTCTGCCCCATTTTGTGCATGCTAGCTGCTTGCCTTTCCCTCCTTCTCACTCCTTTCTCAACACTCTCAGCCTCATTTTTTGCACACCTGGTGCTTGCCTTTCCTTCCTTCTCCCTGTTTTCTCCATGCTCTCAGTCCGGTTTTGAGTGTGCTTGATGCTTGCCTTTCCCTTCTTCTTACTGCTTTCTCTGTGCTCTCAGCCCCATGTTGTGCATGCCTGCTACTTGCCTTTTCTTCCTTCTCACAACTTTCTATGTCCTCTGAGCCCCCGTTTCTGCATGCCTTTTGCTTGCGTTTTCCTCATTTTCACTGTTTTCTCCTTGCTCCCAGTTCCATTTTGTGGGTGCCTGCTGATTTCCTTTCGCTCTTTCTCACTGCTTTCTCCATGCTCTCAGATCTGTTTTGAGCATGCCTGCAGCTTGCCTTCCATTCGTTATTACTGCTTCCTTCTTGCTTTGAGCCCTGTTTTCTGCGTGTCTTCTGCTTGTCTTTCTCTCCTTCTTACTGCTTTCTCTGTGCTCTCAGCCCCATTTTGTGCATCCATGCTGCTTGCCTTTCCTTCCTTTACATTGCTTTGTCTGTGCTCTGAGTCCCGTTTTGTGTGTGCCTGCTGTTTGCCTTTCCTTCCTTCTCACTGCTTTTTTCCCACACTCTCAGTTCTGTTTTGTGCATGCCTGCTATTTCCCTTTGCCTGCTTCTCGGTCTTTCCTCCTTGCTCTCAGTCATGTTTTGTGTGTGCCTGGTGCTTTCTATTCGCTCCTTCTCACTGCTTTCTCCCTGCTCGCAGACCTGTTTTGTGCATGCCCACTGCTTGCCTTTCGCTCAGTCTCACTGCCTTCTCTGTGCTCTCAGACCCATTGTGTGCATGCCTGGTGCTTGTCTTTGCTTCCTTCTCACTGCTTTTTTCCGTGTTGTCAGTCCTGTTTTGTGGGTGCCTGCTCTTTCCCTTCCCTTCCTTCTCACTGTTTTCTCCTTTCTCTGAGCCCCGTTTTGTGTGTGCCTGCTGCTAGCCTTTCCCTCCTTTTCACTGCTTTCTCCGTACTCTGAGTCCTCTTTTGTGCTGCCTGTTCCTCTCTTTCTCTCGTTCTCACTGCTTTTACCTTGCTTCCCCACCCATTTCTTTTGCATGTCTGTTCCTTGACTTTTCCTCCTTCTCACTGATTACTCCTTACTCTCAGCCCTGTTTTGTGCTGCCTGCTGCTTGCCTTTCCTTTCTTCTTCCTGGTTTCTGGTTGCTCTCAGCTTTGTCTTGTTCATGCCTGCTGCCTGCCTTTCCTTACTTCTCACTGCTTTCTCTGAGCCCATTTTCTGTGTGCCTGCTGTTTGCCTTTCCTTCCTTCTGACTGCTTTTTTCCATGCTCTCAACCCTGTTTTGTGCTGCCTGCTGCTTGCCTTTCACTCCTTCTTCCTGGTTTCTGGTTGCTCTCAGACCTGTTTTGAGCATTCCTGCTGCTTGCCTTTCCCTCATTCTCACTGGTTTCTCCTAGCTGCGAGCCCTGTTTTGTGTATGCCTGCTGCTTGCCTTTCCCTCGTTCTCAATGCTTTCTCTGTGCTCTCAGCCTTGTTTTGTACACACCTGGTGATTGCCTTTCCTTCCTTCTCACTGTTATCTCCGTGCTCTCAGCCTGGTTTTGAGTGTTCTTGCTGTTTGCCTTTCCCTTCTTCTTACTGCTTTCTCCGTGCTCTCTGCCCCATTTTGTGCATGCCTGCTACTTGCCTTTTCCTCCTTCTCACAACTTTCTGTGTGCTCTGAGCCCCATTTTGTGGATGCCTTATGCTTGCCTTTTCTTCCTTCTCACTGTTTTCTCCATGCTCTCAGTCCCATTTTGTGGGTGCCTGCTGATTTCCTTTTGCTCATTCTCACTGCTTTCTCCATGCTTTCAGATCTGTTTTGAGCGTGCCTGCTGCTTGCCTTTCATTTGTTCTCACTGTTTTCTTCTTGCACTGAGCCCTGTTTTCTGCGTGCCTGCTGCATGCCTTTCCCTCCTTCTCACTTCTATCTGTGAGCTCTGAGCCCCATCTTGTATGTGCCTGCTGTTTGCCTTTCCTTCCTTTTGACTGCTTTTTTCCATGTTCTCAGTCCTGTTTTGTGCGTGCCTGTTGTTTCCCTTTCCCTCCTTCTCACTGTTTTCTCTTTTCTCACAGACCTGTTTTGTGCGTGCCTGCTGGTTGGCTTTCCCTCTTTCTCACTTCTTTCTCCTACCACCCAGCCCCGTTTTCTGCATGCCTGATGGCTGACTTTCCCTCTATCTCATTGCTTTCCCTGTGCCCGAAGCCCTGTTTGGTGCATGCCTGCTGCTTACCTTTCTCTCCATCTCACTCTGCTTTCTCCCTGCTCTCAGCCTCGTTTTGTGTGTGCCTGCTGCTAGCCTTTCCCTCCTTTTCACTGCTTTCTCCGTACTCTGAGTCCTCTTTTGTGCTGCCTGTTCCTCTCTTTCTCTCGTTCTCACTGCTTTTACCTTGCTTCCCCACCCATTTCTTTCGCATGTCTGTTCCTTGACTTTTCCTCCTTCTCACTGATTCCTCCTTACTCTCAGCCCTGTTTTGTGCTGCCCGCTGCTTGCCTTTCCCTCCTTCTCTCTGGTTTCTGGTTGCTCTCAGACCTCTTTTCAGCATTCCTGCTGCTTGCCTTTCCCTCATTCTCACTGCTTTCTCCTTGCTGTGAGCCTTGTTTGCCTGCTGCTTGCCTTTTCCTCTTTCTCACTGCTTTCTCTGTGCTCTCAGCCTCATTTTGTACACACCTGATGCTTACCTTTCCTTCCTTCTCCCTGTTTTCTCCGTGCTCTTAGCCCGGTTTTGAGTGTGCTCACTGTTTGCCTTTCCCTCCATCTGACTGTTTTCTCCGTGCTCTGAGACCCATTTTGTGCATGCCTGCTACTTGCCTTTTCCTCCTTCTTGCAACTTTCTATGTGTTCTGACCCCTATTTTGTGCATACCTTATGCTTACCTTTTCTTCTTTCTCACTGTTTTCTCCATGGTCTCAGTCCCATTTTATGAGTGCCTGCTGCTTTGCTTTTGTTCTTTCTCACTTTCTCCATGCTCTTGGACCTGTTTTGAGCATTCCTGCTGCTTGCTTTTTATTCATTCTCACTGCTTTCTCTGTGCTCCCAGCCCTGTTTTGTGAGTGCCTGCGGCTTGCCTTTCATTCATTCTCACTGCTTTCTCCTTGCTCTGATCCCTGTTTTGTGTATGCCTGCTGTTTGCGTTCCCTCTTTCTCACTGCTTTCTCTGTGCTCTCAGTCTGGTTTTGTACACACCTGGTGCTTGCCTTTCCCTCCTTTTCTCTGCTTTCTCTGTGCTCTCAGCCCAATTTTGTGCATCCCTGCTGCTTGCCTTTCCTTCCTTCTCACTGCTTTCGCCGTGCTCTGAGAACCATTTTGTGTTTGCCTGCTGTTTGCCTTTCCTTCCTTCACACTGTTTTTTTCTATGCTCAGTCCTGTTTTGTGCATGTCTGCTGTTTCAGTTTCCCTCCTTCTCACTGTTTTCTCCTTGCTCTCAGACCTGTTTTGTGCATGCCCGCTGCTTGCCCTTCGCTCAGTCGCACTGCCTTCTCTTTGTTCTGAGCCGCATTTTGTGTGTGCCTGCTGCTTGCCTTTCCCTCTTTCTCACTTCTTTCTCCTTGCTCCCAGCCTCCTTTTGTTCATGCCTGCTGGCTTCCTTTCCCTTCGCCGTATTGCTTTATCTGTGCCCTAACCCCCATTTTGTGCATGCTAGCTGCTTGCCTTTCCCTCCGTCTCACTCCTTTCTTAGCACTCTCAGCCTCATTTTGTGCACACCTGGTGCTTGCCTTTCCTTCCTTCTCCCTGTTTTCTCCATGCTCTCAGCCCGGTTTTGAGTGTGCTTGATGCTTGCCTTTCCCTTCTTCTTACTGCTTTCTCTGTGCTCTCAGCCCCATATTGTGCATGCCTGCTACTTGCCTTTTCTTCCTTCTTACAACTTTCTATGTCCTCTGAGCCCCCGTTTCTGCATGCCTTTTGCTTGCCTTTTCCTCATTTTCACTGTTTTCTCCTTGCTCCCAGTCCCATTTTGTGGGTGCCTGCTGATTTCCTTTCGCTCTTTCTCACTGCTTTCTCCATGCTCTCAGATCTGTTTTGAGCATGCCTGAAGCTTGCCTTCCATTCGTTATTACTGCTTCCTTCTTGCTTTGAGCCCTGTTTTCTGCGTGTCTGCTGCTTGCCTTTCTCTCCTTCTTACTGCTTTCTCTGTGCTCTCAGCCCCATTTTGTGCATCCCTGCTGCTTGCCTTTCCTTCCTTTACATTGCTTTGTCTGTGCTCTGAGTCCCGTTTTGTGTGTGCCTGCTGTTTGCCTTTCCTTCCTTCTCACTGCTTTTTTCCCACACTCTCAGTTCTGTTTTGTGCATGCCTGCTATTTCCCTTTGCCTGCTTCTCGGTCTTTCCTCCTTGCTCTCAGTCATGTTTTGTGTGTGCCTGGTGCTTTCTATTCGCTCCTTCTCACTGCTTTCTCCCTAGTCTCAGACCTGTTTTGTGCATGCCAGCTGCTTCCCTTTCGCTCAGTCTCACTGCCTTCTCTGTGCTCTCAGGCCCATTGTGTGCATGCCTGGTGCTTGTCTTTGCTTCCTTCTCACTAATTTTTTCCGTGTTCTCAGTCCTGTTTTGTGGGTGCCTGCTCTTTCCCTTCCCTTCCTTCTCACTGTTTTCTCCTTTCTCTGAGCCCCGTTTTGTGTGTGCCTGCTGCTAGCCTTTCCCTCCTTTTCACTGCTTTCTCTGTACTCTGAGTCCTCTTTTGTGCTGCCTGTTCCTCTCTTTCTCTCGTTCTCACTGCTTTTACCTTGCTTCCCCACCCATTTCTTTTGCATGTCTGTTCCTTGACTTTTCCTCCTCTTCACTGATTCCTCCTTACTCTCAGCCCTGTTTTGTGCTGCCTACTGCTTGCCTTTCCTTTCTTCTTCCTGGTTTCTGGTTGCTCTCATTTTTGTCTTGTTCATGCCTGCTGCCTGCCTTTCCTTACTTATCACTGCTTTCTCTGTGCTCTGAGCCCATTTTCTGTGTGCCTGCTGTTTGCCTTTCCTTCCTTCTGACTGCTTTTTTTCCATGCTCTCAGCCCTGTTTTGTGCTGCCTGCTGCTTGCCTTTCCTTCCTTCTTCCTGGTTTCTGGTTGCTCTCAGACCTGTTTTGAGCATTCCTGCTGCTTGCCTTTCCCTCATTCTCACTGGTTTCTCCTAGCTGCGAGCCCTGTTTTGTGTATGCCTGCTGCTTGCCTTTCCCTCGTTCTCAATGCTTTCTCTGTGCTCTCAGCCTTGTTTTGTACACACCTGGTGATTGCCTTTCCTTCCTTCTCACTGTTATCTCCGTGCTCTCTGCCTAGTTTTGAGTGTTCTTGCTGTTTGCCTTTCCCTTCTTCTTACTGCTTTCTCTGTGCTCTCAGCCTTGTTTTGTACACACCTGGTGATTGCCTTTCCTTCCTTCTCACTGTTATCTCCGTGCTCTCAGCCTGGTTTTGAGTGTTCTTGCTGTTTGCCTTTCCCTTCTTCTTACTGCTTTCTCCGTGCTGTCAGCCCCATTTTGTGCATGCCTGCTACTTGCCTTTTCCTCCTTCTCACAACTTTCTGTGTGCTCTGAGCCCCATTTTGTGGATGCCTTATGCTTGCATTTTCTTCCTTCTCACTGTTTTCTCCATGCTCTCAGTCTCATTTTGTGGGTGCCTGATGATTTCCTTTTGCTAATTCTCACTGCTTTCTCCATGCTCTCAGATCTGTTTTGAGCGTGCCTGCTGCTTGCCTTTCATTTGTTCTCACTGCTTTCTTCTTGCACTGAGCCCTGTTTTGTGCGTGCCTGCTGCATGCCTTTCCCTCTTTCTCACTTCTATCTGTGAGTTCTGAGCCCCATATTGTATGTGCCTGCTGTTTGCCTTTCCTTCCTTTTGACTGCTTTTTTCCATATTCTCAGTCCTGTTTTGTGAGTGCCTGTTGTTTCCCTTTCCCTCCTTCTCACTGTTTTCTCTTTCCTCTCAGACCTGTTTTGCACGTGCCTGCTGCTTGGCTTTCCCTCTTTCTCACTTCTTTCTCCTTCCACCCAGCCCCGTTTTCTGCATGCCTGATGGCTGACTTTCCCTCTGTCTCATTGCTTTCCCTGTGCCCGAAGCCCTGTTTGGTGCATGCCTGGTGCTTACCTTTCTCTCCATCTTACTGCTTTCTCCCTGCTCTCAGCCTCGTTTTGTGTGTGCCTGCTGCTAGCCTTTCCCTCCTTTTCACTGCTTTCTCCGTACTCTGAGTCCTCTTTTGTGCTGCCTGTTCCTCTCTTTCTCTCGTTCTCACTGCTTTTACCTTGCTTCCCCACCCATTTCTTTTGCATGTCTGTTCCTTGACTTTTCCTCCTTCTCACTGATTCCTCCTTACTCTCAGCCCTGTTTTGTGCTGCCCGCTGCTTGCCTTTCCCTCCTTCTCTCTGGTTTCTGGTTGCTCTCAGACCTGTTTTCAGCATTCCTGCTGCTTGCCTTTCCCTCATTCTCACTGTTTTCTCCTTGCTGTGAGCCTTGTTTGCCTGCTGCTTGCCTTTTCCTCTTTCTAACTGCTTTCTCTGTGCTCTCAGCCTCATTTTGTACACACCTGATGCTTGCCTTTTCTTCCTTCTCCCTTTTTTCTCCGTGCTCTTAGCCCGGTTTTGAGTGTGCTCACTGTTTGCCTTTCCCTCCTTCTGACTGTTTTCTCTGTGCTCTGAGACCCATTTTGTGCATGCCTGCTACTTGCCCTTTCCTCCTTCTCGCAACTTTCTATGTGTTCTGAGCCCTATTTTGTGCATACCTTATGCTTACCTTTTCTTCTTTCTCACTGTTTTCTCCATGGTCTCAGTCCCATTTTATGGGAGCCTGCTGCTTTGCTTTTGTTCTTTCTCACTTTCTCCATGCTCTTGGACCTGTTTTGAGTATTCCTGCTGCTTGCTTTTTATTCATTCTCACTGCTTTCTCTGTGCTCCCAGCCCTTCTTTGTGAGTGCCTGCGGCTTGCCTTTCATTCATTCTCACTGCTTTCTCCTTGCTCTGATCCCTGTTTTGTGTGTGCCTGCTGTTTGCGTTCCCTCTTTCTCACTGCTTTCTCTGTGCTCTCAGTCTGGTTTTGTTCACACCTGGTGCTTGCCTTTCCCTCCTTTTCTCTGCTTTCTCTGTGCTCTCAGCCAAATTTTGTGCATCCCTGCTGCTTGCCTTTCCTTCCTTCTCACTGCTTTCTCCGTGCTCTGAGAACCATTTTGTGTTTGCCTTGCTGTTTGCCTTTCCTTCCTTCACACTGCTTTTTTCTATGCTCAGTCCTGTTTTGTGCATGTCTGCTGTTTCAGTTTCCCTCCTTCTCACTGTTTTCTCCTTGCTCTCATACCTGTTTTGTGCATGCCCGCTGCTTGCCCTTCGCTCAGTCGCACTGCCTTCTCTTTGTTCTGAGGCGCATTTTGTGTGTACCTGCTGCTTGCCTTTCCCTCTTTCTCACTTCTTTCTCCTTGCTCCCAGCCTACTTTTCTTCATGCTTGCTGGCTGCCTTTCCCTTTGCCGTATTGCTTTATCTGTGCCCTAACCCCCATTTTCTGCATGCCAGCTGCTTGCCTTTCTCTCCTTCTCACTCCTTTCTCAACACTCTCAGCCTCATTTTGTGCACACCTGGTGCTTGCCTTTCCTTCCTTCTCCCTGTTTTCTCCATGCTCTCAGCCCGGTTTTGAGTGTGCTTGATGCTTGCCTTTCCCTTCTTCTTACTGCTTTCTCTGTGCTCTCAGCCCCATATTGTGCATGCCTGCTACTTGCCTTTTCGTCCTTCTCACAACTTTCTATGTCCTCTGAGCCCCCGTTTCTGCATGCCTTTTGCTTGCCTTTTCCTCATTTTCACTGTTTTCTCCTTGCTCCCAGTCCCATTTTGTGGGTGCCTGCTGATTTCCTTTCGCTCTTTCTCACTGCTTTCTCCATGCTCTCAGATCTGTTTTGAGCATGCCTGAAGCTTGCCTTCCATTCGTTATTACTGCTTCCTTCTTGCTTTGAGCCCTGTTTTCTGCGTGTCTGCTGCTTGCCTTTCTCTCCTTCTTACTGCTTTCTCTGTGATCTCAGCCCCATTTTGTGCATCCCTGCTGCTTGCCTTTCCTTCCTTTACATTGCTTTGTCTGTGCTCTGAGTCCCGTTTTGTGTGTGCCTGCTGTTTGCCTTTCCTTCCTTCTCACTGCTTTTTTCCCACACTCTCAGTTCTGTTTTGTGCATGCCTGCAATTTCCCTATGCCTGCTTCTCGGTCTTTCCTCCTTGCTCTCAGTCATGTTTTGTGTGTGCCTGGTGCTTTCTATTCGCTCCTTCTCACTGCTTTCTCCCTGCTCTCAGACCTGTTTTGTGCATGCCCGCTGCTTGCCTTTCGCTCAGTCTCACTGCCTTCTCTGTGCTCTCAGCCCCATTGTGTGCATGCCTGGTGCTTGTCTTTGCTTCCTTCTCACTGCTTTTTTCCGTGTTGTCAGTCCTGTTTTGTGGGTGCCTGCTCTTTCCCTTCCCTTCCTTCTCACTGTTTTCTCCTTTCTCTGAGCCCCGTTTTGTGTGTGCCTGCTGCTAGCCTTTCCCTCCTTTTCACTGCTTTCTCTGTACTCTGAGTCCTCTTTTGTGCTGCCTGTTCCTCTCTTTCTCTCGTTTTCACTGCTTTTACCTTGCTTCCCCACCCATTTCTTTTGCATGTCTGTTCCTTGACTTTTCCTCCTCTTCACTGATTCCTCCTTACTCTCAGCCCTGTTTTGTGCTGCCTACTGCTTGCCTTTCCTTTCTTCTTCCTGGTTTCTGGTTGCTCTCATTTTTGTCTTGTTCATGCCTGCTGCCTGCCTTTCCTTACTTCTCACTGCTTTCTCTGTGCTCTGAGCCCATTTTCTGTGTGCCTGCTGTTTGCCTTTCCTTCCTTCTGACTGCTTTTTTTCCATGCTCTCAGCCCTGTTTTGTGCTGCCTGCTGCTTGCCTTTCCTTCCTTCTTCCTGGTTTCTGGTTGCTCTCAGACCTGTTTTGAGCATTCCTGCTGCTTGCCTTTCCCTCATTCTCACTGGTTTCTCCTAGCTGCGAGCCCTGTTTTGTGTATGCCTGCTGCTTGCCTTTCCCTCGTTCTCAATGCTTTCTCTGTGCTCTCAGCCTTGTTTTGTACACACCTGGTGATTGCCTTTCCTTCCTTCTCACTGTTATCTCCGTGCTCTCTGCCTGGTTTCGAGTGTTCTTGCTGTTTGCCTTTCCCTTCTTCTTACTGCTTTCTCTGTGCTCTCAGCCTTGTTTTGTACACACCTGGTGATTGCCTTTCCTTCCTTCTCACTGTTATCTCCGTGCTCTCAGCCTGGTTTTGAGTGTTCTTGCTGTTTGCCTTTCCCTTCTTCTTACTGCTTTCTCCGTGCTGTCAGCCCCATTTTGTGCATGCCTGCTACTTGCCTTTTCCTCCTTCTCACAACTTTCTGTGTGCTCTGAGCCCCATTTTGTGGATGCCTTATGCTTGCATTTTCTTCCTTCTCACTGTTTTCTCCATGCTCTCAGTCTCATTTTGTGGGTGCCTGATGATTTCCTTTTGCTAATTCTCACTGCTTTCTCCATGCTCTCAGATCTGTTTTGAGCGTGCCTGCTGCTTTGCTTTTGTTCTTTCTCACTTTCTCCATGCTCTTGGACCTGTTTTGAGCATTCCTGCTGCTTGCTTTTTATTCATTCTCACTGCTTTCTCTGTGCGCCCAGCCCTGTTTTGTGAGTGCCTGCGGCTTGCCTTTCATTCATTCTCACTGCTTTCTCCTTGCTCTGATCCCTGTTTTGTGTATGCCTGCTGTTTGCGTTCCCTCTTTCTCACTGCTTTCTCTGTGCTCTCAGTCTGGTTTTGTACACACCTGGTGCTTGCCTTTCCCTCCTTTTCTCTGCTTTCTCTGTCCTCTCAGCCCCATTTTGTGCATCCCTGCTGCTTGCCTTTCCTTCCTTCTCACTGCTATCTCCGTGCTCTGAGAACCATTTTGTGTTTGCCTGCTGTTTGCCTTTCCTTCCTTCACACTGTTTTTTTCTATGCTCAGTCCTGTTTTGTGCATGTCTGCTGTTTCAGTTTCCCTCCTTCTCACTGTTTTCTCCTTGCTCTCAGACCTGTTTTGTGCATGCCCGCTGCTTGCCCTTCGCTCAGTCGCACTGCCTTCTCTTTGTTCTGAGCCGCATTTTGTGTGTGCCTGCTGCTTGCCTTTCCCTGTTTCCCTGTTTCTCACTTCTTTCTCCTTGCTCCCAGCCTACTTTTCTTCATGCCTGCTGGCTGCCTTTCCCTTTGCCGTATTGCTTTATCTGTGCCCTAACCCCCATTTTGTGCATGCCAGCTGCTTGCCTTTCCCTCCTTCTCACTCCTTTCTCAACACTCTCAGCTTCATTTTGTGCGCACCTGGTGCTTGCCTTTCCTTCCTTCTCCCTGTTTTCTCCATGCTCTCAGCCCGGTTTTGAGTGTGCTTGATGCTTGCCTTTCCCTTCTTCTTACTGCTTTCTCTGTGCTCTCAGCCCCATTTTGTGCATGCCTGCTACTTGCGTTTTCTTAGTTCTCACAACTTTCTATGTCCTCTGAGCCTCAGTTTGTGAATGCCTTTTGCTTGCCTTTTCCTCCTTCTCACAGTTTTTTCCTTGCTCTCAGTCCCATTTTGTGGGTGCCTGCTGATTTCCTTTCGCTCTTTCTCACTGCTTTCTCCATGCTCTTAGATCTGTTTAAGCGTGGCTGCTACTTGCCTTTCATTCGTTCTCACTGCTTCCTTCTTGCTGTGAGCCCTGTTTTCTGCGTGCCTGCTGCTTGCCTTTCCCTCCTTCTCACTGCTTTCTCTGTGTATTCAGCCCCATTTTATGCATCCCTGCTGCTTGCCTTTCCTTCCTTCTGATTGCTTTGTCCGTGCTCTGAGCCCCATTTTGTGTGTGCCTGCTGTTTGCCTTTCCTTCCTTCTCACTGCTTTTTTCCACAGTCTCAGTTCTGTTTTGTGCATGCCTGCTGTTTCCATTTGCCTCCTTCTCACTCTTTTCTCTTTGCTCTTAGTCATGTTTTGTGTGTGCCTGGTGCTTTCTATTCGCTCCTTCTCACTGCTTTCTCCATGCTCTCAGCCCTATTTTGTGCATGCCAGCTGCTTGCCTTTCCTTCCTTCTCACTGCTTTTTTCCATGCTGTCAGTCCTGTTTTGTGGGTGCCTGCTCTTTCTCTTCCCCTCCTTCTCACTAATTTCTCCTTTCTCTGAGCCCTGATTTGTGTGTGCCTGCTGCTTGCCTTTCGTTCCTTTTCACTGCTTTCTCCGTACTCTCAGTCCTCTTTTGTGCTGCCTGTTCCTCTCTTTCTCTCGTTCTCACTGGCTTTACCTTGCTTCCCCACCCATTTCTTTTGCATGCGTGTTCCTTGACTTTACCTCCTTCTCCCTGATTCCTCCTTACTCTCAGCCCTGTTTTGTGCTGCCTGCTGTTGGCCTTTGCCTCCTTCTCCCTGGTTTCTGGTTGCTCTCAGCTCCGTCTTGTTCATTCCTGCTGCTTGCCTTTCCCTCCTTCTCACTGCTTTCTCCGTGCTCTGATCCCCATTTTCTGCGTGCCTGCAGTTTGCCTGTCCTCCCTTCTGACTGCTTTTTTCCATGCTCTCAGCCCTGTTTTGTGCTGCCTGCTGCTTGCCTTTCCCTACTTCTCCCTGGTTTCTGGTTGCTCTTAGACCTGTTTTGAGCATTCCTGCTGCTTGCCTTTCCCTCATTCTTACTGCTTTCTCCTTGCTCTGAACCCTGTTTTGTGTGTGCCTGCTGCTTGCCTTTCCCTCTTTCTCACTGCTGTTTCTGTGCTCTCAGTCTCGTTTTGCACGCACCTGGTGCTTGCCTTTCCTTCCTTCTCACTGTTTTCTCTGTGCTCTCATTCTGGTTTTGAGTGTTCTTGCTGTTTGCCTTTCCTTTCGTTTTACTGCTTTCTCTGTGCTCTCAGCCCCATTTTGTGCATGCCTGCTACTTGCCTTTTCGTCCTTCTCACAACCTCCTATGTGCCCTGAGCCCTATTTTATGCATGCCTTATGCTTGCCTTTTCTTCCTTCTCACTTTTTTCTCCATGCTCTTAGTCCCATTTTGTGGGTTCCTCTGATTTCCTTTTGCTCTTTCATACTGCTTTCTCCATGCTCTCAGATCTGTTTTGAGCCTGCTTGCTGCTTGCCTTTCATTCCTTCTCACTGCTTTCTTCTTGCTCTAAGCCCTGTTTTGTGCGTGCCTGCAGCTTTCCTTTCCCTCCTCACTGCTTTCTCTGTGCTCTCAACCCCATTTTGTGCATCCCTGCTGCTTGTCTTTCTTTCCTTCTCACTGCTTTCTCCGTGCTCTGAGCCCCACTTTGTGTGTCCCTGCTATTTGCCTTTCCTTCCTTCTCACTGTTTTCTCCTTGCTCTCAGTGTTGTTTTGTGTGTGCCTGATGCTTTGTATTTGCCCCTTCTCACTGCTTTCTCCATGCTCTCAGACCTGTTTAGTGCATGGCTGCTGATTTCGCTCAGTCTCACTGCCTTCTCTTTGTTCTGAGCCACATTTTGGGGGTCATTACAACATTGGCGGTAAAAGCCGCTTACTGCCGTGCAGAAGACTGCCAACACACCGCCGCGGAATTCCGCCACAGCTACTATGACCCACAGCTCGGAATCCGCCAAAATCTAGACACCAACACAAGTCCGCCACACCAAAGGTCAGTGACAAACTGGCGATAACAAAACCACTGCCACGCCAACAGGAATACGCCCACATTATCACGACCCACAAATCCATGCAGTGGTCTTTCAACCGCGGTATTCCATTGGCGGTACACACCGCCGCGCTCAAAATACACACACATTTACAAAACACTACCACATTGGACAATTCGAAATACACACACCTGATACACATACACACACCACTCCCACACACCCAATACAATATAAAACACACACCGACATCACCCACAAACCCCTACGACAACAATTGCGACAGAAGGCCAGAGAGAGACACCACCAGAAACAACACTAGCATCCACAGGCACTCAACACCATCACTCACACAACATCCACGCACCTCACACAACACACCTCTAAATATCACCCCACACATCACAACACACAACACCCCACACATCACCCACACCACCCCATGGCACCACAAAGACACCCCAGGTTTTCTGAGGAGGAGCTCAGGGTCATGGTGGAGGAAATCATCCGGGTAGAGCCATAGCTACTCGGATCACAGGTGCAGCACACCACCAATGCTAGGAAGATGGAGCTATGGCACAGAATCGTGGACAGGGTCAACGCAGTGGGACAGCACCCAAGAACTAGGGATGACATCAGGAAGAGGTGGAACGACCTACGGGGGAAGGTGCGTTCCGTGGACTCAAGACACCAGATTGCGGTTCAGAGGACTGACGGCAGACCCCGACCTCCTCCCCCAGAACTAACAACATGGGAGGAGCAGGTCTTGGCTATACTGCATCCTGAGGGCCTCGCAGGAGTAGCTGGAGGAATGGACTCTGGTAAGTCAAACCTGTAACTACCATATCCCCCACCCTACCTGCATGCTGCCACATACCCCCACACTCGCCCTCACCCCCATCACTCCAACTCCTCACACATGTCCCACTATCACAAACCACACATCCAAACCCACGCCCTGCATGCAACACCAAAGCATGGACACCCATCACCAAAGCATGTCCACTGCACATACCCATACACCCCCCTAAACCATTATCACAGAAGGTCCCACACAAGAATGGAAGCACTGGGGTACAGGGTGAACCACCCATTGCACACCCTGGCACACACAGATGCAATAATCATGCCTTTACACCCCTGCAGGACCCCTACCCAACATCACCGGACAGAAGAGTCCAGACATGTCCACTCCACCAACAGAAGAGGCCCACAGTGATGACAGCAGCTCTATCCAACTGGATCTAGATGACCAGTCCGGCCCATCTGGGACCTCGGGCCTGTCGGTTCCCCTCACACTGGCACAGGCCACTACAGAGCTTCCCCCCTCTGGAAACACCAGCACAGCACCCACCCAGCGGGCCCATCCCTGTCCCCAGGACACGTCAAGCAGCAGTGTGTCCACCACTACAGGGAACCCAGGCTAACCCACCACCCCAACAACACCAGGGCCCTGTGGGCAGTGGTAGTGGGCACACGGTTCAGGGGACAGAGGACCAGGAACACAGGGCAACTGGGAGGGCTGCTGTGCGACAGAGGGAGGACAGGCCCAGGTAACCCACTCTCCACAAGGCCCTCTCCAACATCATGGGAGCCTACCACCATTCCCAGGAGACAATGGCAACGGTACTGACCAAGTTTCAGGAGACCCAGGGGCTGTAGGAGGAACAGTAGTTGGGGTTCAGGGAGGAACTCAAATCCATCAGTTCCACCCTGGGCACCATTGTAGGGGTGCTGAAGGAACTCGTCAACACCAGGAGGGACACTGTGGCACAACAAGGGTCCCCTGACACTAGCCTGGACGATGAACTGCCCACCACCTCCGCCGGCGCTAGTGGACAGGAGGCACTGCCACAGGACCACGGCACCAGCACCCCACCCCCTGCAGATGGAGAACCACCCAGCAAACGGTCCCTGAGATCCAGGACAAAGACAGAGAACAATGCCAAGACCCCCGCCAAGAAATGAGACCACCCTGATTGTCATCCTTCTGTCCCACTTTGTCACTCTGTCCATACTTAAACTGACCTAGCTCCACCTTCTATGCCCCTTTGGACAATGCACCTGTGAGACTAATAGACTGGACTCTGCCATGGACATTCCTGCACCATCACCCCTGACCATTTTACAACCCCTCCACTATTTAGCACTTAAATAAACACCCTTAAATCACAAAACAATCTGGAGTCAGTCTGTGCTTTCGAAAATGTGTATTTGCAATAACTGTGGAAAAATGCTATATCCAATGTAATGTCAACATACCTATGTCACACAGCTCTAGTCCATGCAGAAACAAAGCAGAGGTCACACAGTGGGACCCACATCTGTGAAATCAAAAGGGAAAGTGACAACTCAGTGTCCATACACAGGGTGAAAATGACAGACAGATGAGAGGTAGAAGAATTAAATCAAATGTAGCAGGCAGTGTTGTCTTCTTACCTGTGTCTCACTGGAAGTATTGCTGGATCACAGTGTTCCTGTTGTCTATGTCCTCTTCTTCTGCTTCCTCGTCTTCACTGTCCACAGGCTCCACAGCTGCCACAACACCTTCATCTGGACCATCCTCCTGCAGAAAAGGCACCTGTCGTCGCAAAGCCAAGTTGTGAAGCATACAGCAAGCCACGATGATCTGGCACACCTTATTTGGTGAGTAGAGTAGGGAACCACCTGTCATATGGAGGCACCGGAACCTGGCCTTCAGGAGGCCGAAGGTCCTCTCTATAATCCTCCTAGTTCGCCCATGGGCCTCATTGTAGCGTTCCTCTGCCCTTGTCCTGGGATTCCTCACTGGGGTCAGTAGCCATGACAGGTTGGGGTAACCAGAGTCACCTGCAAATGGCGAGGGACAACTGTTAGACACACACTAACTCTTAGGGACATCCCCAGACCCAGACACCTAGTCACACTGTATTGGGTCCATGTCCTCACCTAATAGCCACACACGTTGCCCCATCACATAAGGGATGCTGCTATTCCGCAGAATGTAAGCATCATGCACTGAGCCAGAAAACTTGGCATTTACATGGGAGATGTACTGGTCGGCCAAACACACCATCTGCACATTCATAGAATGGTAACTCTTCCGGTTTCTGTACACCTGTTCACTCCTGCGGGGGAGGGGACCAAGGCCACATGTGTCCCATCAATGGCACCTATGATGTTGGGGATATGTCCCAGGGCATAGAAGTCACCTTTCACTGTAGGCAAAACCTCCACCTGAGGGAGAACGATGTAGCTGCGCATGTGTTTCAGCAGGGCAGACAACACTCTGGACAACACATTGGAGATCATAGGCTGGGACATCCCTGATGCAATGGCCTCTATTGTTTGAAAAGACCCACTTGCTAGGAAATGGAGTACTGACAGGACCTGCACTAGAGGGGGGATTCCTGTGGTTTGGCGGATAGCTGACATCAGGTCTGGCTCCAACTGGGCACACAGTTCCAGGATTGTGGTACAATCAAGTCTGTATGTGACAATTACATGTCGCTCCTCCATTGTCGACAGGTCCACCAGCGGTCTGTACATCGGAGGATGCCGCCATCTCCTCACCTGCCCCTGCGGATGTGCTCTATGGAGGAGAACAGCGAGCAGAAAGTCAACCAACACTGAGGTACGTAAACACAACTTTATAGAAAAATGTTTGAAAATTGATATATGGCTGTATTAATATTTAAGCAAAGCCTAGCTATGTGTGACGCAGTCAAAATTAATGCCATGTGGCCCCCTGAAATGGTGGCTACCTGACCTGTAATGTGGGACAAGGGGATATGAGGTAACTGCGCTGGCGTTGTACACCGTCGCGGTAGGCGGTCGAAGACCGCGGCGCAATCCTGCATTGGTTAATATTGGACCCTATGGGTCCCAGGAGACAATGATGATGTATGCCGGCGGTGACAGTAGGCACCGCTGCGGACCTCACCGCCATTTTCTCTCTGTTCAATCACTTGATACCTGATCTTCGACAGGAGAGGACCTACACTGCAAGTGCTGCTGTGACCTCAGTCTGGAAGAAACAATGGCTCATGTGTCTGGGGAAAAGGCGCCGGCCTTCAGCACGGAGGAGTTGGAGAAACTAGTGGATGGGGTCCTCCCCCAGTACACGCTACTCTACGGTCCTCCAGACAAACAGGTAAGTACACTGTGAGCATGCTGAATGGGCAATGCCTGTGTGGAGTGGTGTTGATGAAAGATAGGGGGGGAGAATGAGGCGTGCATGATACGACGGTGAGTGCATGTGCGTCATGGCAAGGGTAGGGATGCAGGCCAATGACTGTGACGGTGCGGACGGTTATATTTTCTCCTTTTCCCCAGTACTATTCCTGTTGGTCAGTGCCCACCAGAAGAAGGATATTTGGCGTGCCATCACCAACGAAGTCCGGACCCTGGGGGTCCACCACAGACGGAGCACCCACTGCCGTAAAAGATGGGAGGACATTTGTCGCTGGAGCAAGAAGACGGCGGAGGCCTAGCTGGGGATGGCCTCCCAACGTGGGAGGGGTGCCCGTCACACCATGACCCCTCTGATGTTCCGGATCCTGGCAGTGGCCTATCCGGTGTTGGATGGGTGCTTGAGGGCATCCCAGCAGCCACAAGGGGGTGAGCACACTCTCATTCTGCTGTTTCAGCATGCATTGTAGGTGTCTGGGTGGGGGAGGTGGGCTGGGGGTTCCCCTAGGCCAGGCTGAGTTTAGTAGGCAAGGTCCCTACTTAAGGCAGGCCCTGTGGCACCCCACCCCACCTGTGTTCAGAGCCAACTACACCTAGTCAGGCTCCTGTGACTTCCATGTGTGCAGCAATCAGGCATAGGCCTTGTAACCCATGTCCCTGTGATTAATTAGGGAACTCTAAGTGCACGGCGTAGTGCAGGGGACTTTTGTGTCTGTAGTGTCCGAGTGTTGCATGCACTCAACATGTCTTTCTTCTGTCTTTCCCCCCCTTTTTGTAGTCTCCCTGTTCTTGTGTGCATTAGCATCATCAGGCGGAGGAGCAGTGCCACCGGAGCAGGAGGGAGCTGCATCCCACATGGCCCTGGAGGGCAACACAACAGAGTCAGAAGGCACCAGTGGGACGGAGGGCGAGGGGAGCTCCACGGCGGGGACAGGAGCTGAGACCAGCGACACGGACTCCTCCTCTGATGGGTGGTGGGCCCCTCTGTGCCCACTGCATCTACAGGTACAGCCGCCACTCCCCCTCCCAGCAGCCCCTCAGCGTGTGCCCCGTGGCCACTCACCAAGGAGGGTGGGCATCTCCTTTGCCCCAGGCACCTGAGCCCCTACCCCAGTCAGCCCTGTTGCCCTCAGTGAGGAGGTCATTGACCTCCTCAGGTCCCTCACTGTTGGGCAGTCTACCATTTCGAATGCCATCCAGGGTGTAGAGAGGCAGTTGCAACAGACCAATGCATGCCTGGAGGGCATTCATTCTGGTTAGGCAGCCCAACAGCAAGCTTTTCAGACTCTGGCCTCAGCACTGATGGCAGCCATTGTCCCTGTCTCTAGCCTCCCCCCCAACTTCCTCCACCCAAACCCAAACCCCTGTACCTCAGCCTATCCCAAGCACACCATCAGACCAGCATGCACACACGTCAACACACAAGGGAAGCTCAGGCAAACATAAGCACCACACATCCCACAGGCACTCAGGCAAGCATTATACACATGCAGACATACCAACATCAACAGCCTCCACTGTGTCCCCGTCCTCCTCGTCTCCCTCCTCCCTCCCAGTCTCGTCTCCACTCACACCTGCATGCACTACATCTTCAGCCACTACCTCCATCACCAGCACACCCACCACCACACCCCGCTCACGTGCAGTCACCACCCCCACTACCATTCACACATCCCCTGTGTCCTCTCCCAGGGTGTCTGTGAGCCCACCTCCCAAGGTACACAAACGCAGCCACACACCCACCCAACAGCCATCCACCTCACGACAGCCTCCAGCCCATGCACCTTCACCCAAAGTCACCAAACGTACACCTCCTACAACCACTACCTCTTCCTCCACTCCCAAACCCCCTCCATCTACCCATCCCAGTGTGTCCAAAAAACTTTTCCTGTCCAACCTTGACCTCTTCCCCTCACCTCCCCCACCCCTTCAGTCTCCTAGGGCCCGCCTTTCCAGGTCCCAACCCAGCACCTCAGCCACAACATCTGCGGGAACAATGGTGCCAGTAGTAACCGGCTTCTGGAGTGCGCCAAACAGCAGGGCAGCCAGTGTGCCAAGGAGCCAGACCACGGACAGTCCCCCACCTCAAAAGCACAAAATGTTGGCCAGTGCCCGGCGGGAGAGAGGCAAAACATCTACCACCAAAACCTTTCCCAGGGGTACAGTTGGGAGGGGGAAGACAGCTGCGCCACCATCCAAGGTGGGGAAGGGGCACAGAAAAACAGGCAAGTCAGCGAAAACCTGCACGGCGGACAAGACTGCAACCAGCACCGTTGCCAAGTACACTGCCGCGACCAGCACCGCTGAACAGGACACCGCAACCACTAGCACCGCTGCCAAGGACACCGCTGCCACCAGCACCGCTGCCAAGGACACCGCCGCTACCAGCACTGCTGCCAAGGACACCGCGGCTACAAGCACCGCTGCCAAGGACACCGCCGCCACCAGCACCGCTGAACAGGACACCGCCGCCACCAGCACCTGAGGCCAATGAGCGCTAAAGCTTCCGACGCTACTGAGGCCGCCATGAGCAGGATGAATCACTCTGGGCACAAGGCCCCCTCCAGAACCAGTGGAGATTTACATCCACTACCTCTGTCCTTGGCAGGATGAAGCACTCTGGGCACAAAGCCCCCTTCAGAACCAGTGGAGTATCACATCCACTACCTCTGTCCTTGGCAGGATGAAGCACTCTGGGCACAAAGCCCCCTCCAGAACCAGTGGAGTATCGCATCCACTACCTCAGTCCTTGGCAGGATGAAGCACTCTGGGCACAAAGCCCCCTCCAGAACCAGTGGAGTAAGGCATCCACTACCTCAGTCCTTGGCAGGATGAAGCACTCTGGGCAAAAAGCTCCCTCCAGAACCAGTGGAGTAAGGCATCCACTACCTCAGTCCTTGGCAGGATGAAGCACTCTGGGCACAAAGCCCCCTCCAGAGCCAGTAGAGTATCACATCCACTACCTCAGTCCTTGGCAGGATGAAGCTCTCTGGGCACAAAGCCCCCTCCAGAACCAGTGGAGTATCACATATACTACCTCTGACCTTAGCAGGATGAAGCACTCTGGGCATAAAGCCCCCTCCAGAACCAGTGGAGTAAGGCATCCACTTGAGAGACTGTGGCTTGGCACTCCCCAGGATGCAGCACTGGGCAACCCACCCACTGGAAAGACTTGTGAGACTGCAGCTTTGCACTCCCCAGGATAAAGCAGTGGGCAACCCACCCACTGTAAAGACTTATGAGACTGTGGCTTTGCACTCCCCAGGATGCAGCAGTGGGCAACCAACCCACTGTAAAGACTTGTGAGACTGTGGCTTTGCACTCCCCAGGATAAATCAGTGGGCAAACCACCCACTGGAAAGACTTGAGAGACTGTGACTTTGCACTCCCCAGGATAAAGCAGTGGGCAAACCACCCACTGTAAAGACTTGAGAGACTGTGGCTTTGCACTCCCCAGGATAAAGCAGTGGGCAACCACCCACTGTAAAGACTTGTGAGACTGTGGCTTTGCACTCCCCAGGATAAAGCAGTGGGCAAACCACCCACTGGAAAGACTTGTGAGACTGTGGCTTTGCACTACCCAGGATACAGCAGTGGGCATGGAGCCCCCTCGTGGATCTGGCGTTGTGCACTCATCCAGCTGAGGTGCCTCCCTTTCCCTTCCCCCTGAGGTGCCTGTTGTATTTCTATCTAATGCCCCAGCAGTGTTCCCTCCGTTTTGATCGGGTATTGAGTGTGGGCCTCGCCCATGCATTTTGCGCCCAGTGTTCCACGGACTATGATGGTGGAAAACCTTGGACTTGTATTCTTGGTGTATATATTTGTTCATAGTGTAAATATACATATATATATATTTTTGATTACTGTATTTTAATAGATTACAAACGTTCGACTAATTTCCTTTTGTCCTTGCATTCTTCCAGGGGGGGTTGGGTGTTGTAAATGTAATGTATCTACATGTACTTGTGTGTGTGTTGTAGTGGGTGAGGGTGGGGGTGGGAGTGTTGTGTGTGTGTGTCACTCTTTTTTCCCTACTCAAAAAACCTCGACTAGAGGTGTAAATTATGTACGCTGTGTGGTGGTGTGAGGTCTGCGGGGTGTAGGGGAAGGGAAGTTTCCTTTACGGACTAGGTGGTCTCACACACTATGTAGTGTCATGCTTCATCATATGACCACCTAGCCCCACCCAGGTAGGACAGTGCCACCTGGGCGGACTCAACCTCACTGTTAAAAGAACAGGAGGGAGTGCGTAAATTGGACTTAATTCTGGAAAGTAGGGATCCAGCTATACTAGGGGAATAAAAACACCTACTCAGGTACCCGGGTAACTTTTAATAGGGGTCCTGTGTGGTGTGGTTAAAAGGAATGGGGGACCAGTGCGAGAACAATGACTCACAAGGTCACCTAACTAAAAGAAGTAGCCGACATGTTTCTGCCCTTATGGTTGAGCTATGGAGAGTCTCTGGGCATTCATCAGGGCATTGGATCCCTGTAGTAATTACTACTTGACCGCTACACAAATACGTGAAAGAGGAAGGGCCTACCTTAACCAAGATAATATCTGGGGAGGACCTAAAGAAAATGGGATGAAAAACAGACCAAAAACAATGTGAAAGATAAAACACTGTTTTCTTGGTTAAGGTAGGCCCTTCCTCTTTCACGTATTTGTGTAGCGGTCAAGTAGTAATTACTACAGGGATCCAATGCCCTGATGAATGCCCAGAGACTCTCCATAGCTCAACCATAAGGGCAGAAACATGTCGGCTACTTCTTTTAGTTAGGTGACCTTGTGAGTCATTGTTCTCGCACTGGTCCCCCATTCCTTTTAACCACACCACACAGGACCCCTATTAAAAGTTACCCGGGTACCTGAGTAGGTGTTTTTATTCCCCTAGTATAGCTGGATCCCTACTTTCCAGAATTAAGTCCAATTTACGCACTCCCTCCTGTTCTTTTAACAGTGAGGTTGAGTCCGCCCAGGTGGCACTGTCCTACCTGGGTGGGGCTAGGTGGTCATATGATGAAGCATGACACTACATAGTGTGTGAGACCACCTAGTCCGTAAAGGAAACTTCCCTTCCCCTACACCCCGCAGACCTCACACCACCACACAGCGTACATAATTTACACCTCTAGTCGAGGTTTTTTGAGTGGCTTAGCGTCATAATTAGTACATTAATGACCTACCCACATTACAACTAACCCGTACTCCCTTTTTGTGATTGTGTTCTTATGGGAGTAGAGTACGGTTTGGTTCTCTCCTTGCTCCCAATTACTCTCCCTTGTGTAATATGAACTCTTTTTTCCCTCCCCCTCCCCTGTGTCGTAGGTGCAGTACTCACCGTGGTCTTCGCCGCCGTCTTTGTTGTTCCTGGTAGAGGAGCAGGAAGATAAAGGCTGGGAATATCTGGAGCTCGGGTTCCATGGCGTCCTGGTTCCTCGTGGGGTGTGTAGAGGTGAGCGTTTTCCCTTCTAAGTCCTGTTTCCGCCGTGTTTTTGTTCGCGGTGAATCCGCCCCGGAAAAGGTGGGGGATTGGTGCCTTGTAATACAGTGGGCGGAACCTCGTCTTCCGCCTGTCTGTTGGCAGTTACCCCTGCGGTGTTTGTTTGTACCGCCATGGCGGTCAGAGTGTTCAAGTGGCTGTCTATGTTGGCGGTTTCCGCCACGGTCGTGATTCCATTTTTTTTACCGCTGGCCTGTTGGTGGTTTTACCGACGCTTTAACACCGACCGCCAGGGTTGTAATGACCCCCTTTGTGCCTGCCTGCTGCTTGCCATTCCCCCAGTCAAAGTCCAATTCCTCAGGATCTGTGCGTTGCTAGTTAATGGCCCACCTCCAGGCAACACCAATTCAGATGCCGTAATAGCACTGAAGATGGGAGAGGCCAGGCAGGGGAAAGGGGAAGTAGGAGAGGAACAGCTTGGAAGGAGATCTGAAAAGAAAAATAATAAATACAAAGAGAACAACTATAATAACATTAAACTCTGGTTAATTATTTATATTGTAAAAGTTTACTAAATCATGTGGAATAAACATGTAAAAGATAGAGCAATGCTCCATAAGGTTAACTAAGAAGCTACAAGTGATGATACTCATATAATATTATACATCCATAGAAAAGATAATCTTTGCCAGAAGCTTAGAAAAGACAAACCAGAAACAGACCATCAAAAAGTCTCAATAAAATTAGAACTAACATTAGATGCTGATTAAGTTTAATATAGTTCACTTTATCCTCTGCCTTAGCGCAAAATATACAAAGCTGTAATTGCAGTGAAGAATCATTTAGCTAAAACAATCCCAAAATAAACTGGTGTCAAAATCAAAAACCTTTTAAAATATCTAAACATATGTTTAACATCACACATGAATGTAAATATGCACTTTCAATAACATGCGCGTGTAATCATACACGTCTTTCAATAATGAGCGTTTTCTTTGAAAATAAGGTATGCAAGAATCAACACGTCAAGTTTTTCAAAAGGACATTTCTGAAAGAAAAGCCAGCTCGAGAACGAACTGGTAACTATGGAAACAGTAAATCAACAAACTCCGGGAATCACAGGAGCGGAAACAAAGTATTGAGGTTTCTTTTGAAAACAAATCAACACCGGCAAAGAGAAGCCCCGTCGGAACGGACTCACCATAGTGAGTCCGACCACTCGCTCAAAGAATCACAGAGGGGGTCATTCCAACCCTGGCGGTCGTTGTTAAAGCGGCGGCAAAACCGCCAACAGGCTGGCATTAAAAAAAATGAAATTCCGACCCTGGTGGAAATCGCCAACAGAGACCGCCACTTTAACACACCGCCCGCCACGGCGGGACAAACAAACAGTGCGGCGGTCACCGCAAACAGACAGGAGGGAGACAATGTACCGCCCACCCTATCACAACCCACCAATCCGCCACCTTTTACGGGGCGGTAGCCCCGCCGATAAAAACACGGCGGAAACAGCCATTTCAAACGGAAAACGCTCACCTCCATACACCCCACGAGGAATCTGGACAGCATGGAACCCGAACTCCACATCCTACCAGCCATTGTCTTCCTGCTCCTTGTCATGACCACACAAACTTGCCAAGTCAAATCAAAGAAGTGCATGAGAAAAGCAAACAGATATCCTCAGTGGAGACAGCAAAGCCCAAACTGGAAGAAGGGTTGCAGAGTAATCTTGCGCTTATTTCAAAGGAAGAATCAAGAAGAGAAGATCCAAGATGGCCGCTGTGAGTCCTGAAGGTTAGTTACAGTTCTAGTCTTGCAATTGGTTGGTTGCTAGGTTACGAGCTCTCCAGCTGGAAGCCTTGCACTTCAACTGAGGTCTGACAGGAATCAGCTGTGTGGAGAGAGAGCGCGCTTCAGAACAGAAACTCCTGTGAGGTAAAATTACATTTGAAGATTATATTACAGAAAACTGATAAATATTGTCAAGGTTTATTCGAAGAGTTTGATAGTAGACCGTTCCCGTGGAAGTCGGCAAGGCTACAGAGTTAATGTATGAATTAACCTTATGTTTACAAGGTTCTTGTTTAAGATATTAAAGTCAAAGAAAAAACGAACTTTAAAAGAGCAAGTATCTACAAATGTCAAGGTTATAAACAAAGGCCAAGTTTAAAGGAGAAACGAACTGTTAACAAATAAGCATTTACAAATTCAATGGTAATAAACCAAAATAGAGTTTAAAAGAAAAATGAACTTAAATAAACAAGCATTTACAACTACAAGTTATCGACAGATGTCGAAGTAAGGAAGGATAAACTAACTGTAATAAACAAGCATTTACAAATACAAGTTATCAACAAATGTCGAAGTAAGAAAGGAGAAATTAACTTTAATAAACAAGCATTTACAAATACAAGTATTGACAGAAGTCACAATAAGACAGGAGAAATTAAATAACATCAGCTGATTTGAAGAACGCATTATCACCAACTATATATATATATATATAGCAACATAAAACCAATCTCTAACAAAGGTTGAGAAGTTCTTCCAGAATCAGTAATAAGCATTTTTTAAGAAGAGCTATCATTTATAGAGAGAAGCAAGGCTACAGAGAACTCGGGGTGAGTGAAGAAATAATAGAATTAAAGAGAATTAAGTGTTGAGAGTAGAAAGTGAAAAACTGATGTTGTATGTCCCTAGTAATTGCGACTGTGACTCTTGCAGGTGCTGTATCCAATCTTTGATGTGAAGAGGCAGACTGAGTACTAGCGTTCATCATCTCTGTGGCAGTCTCTCTACCATCCCATTCCACTTTCCCCCTCCGGGGTACTCAGCACGAAGGATTAATATTCGTTGTGAGTAGCTCGGGTCGGGACTGAGGAGTTATCTTCTGCTTCTGAGGAAATCGAATTGAAGTATCCTGACACTCCTCTACCAGGAGCACGAACGCCGGCGCAGAAGACAACGGTGAGTACTGCACCTACGACACAGGGGAGGGGGGAGAAGAAAATATTACGGGGACACACATACGCGACACACCCACCCCCACCCTCACCCACTACAACACACACATCAATGCATAGCAACACATCACAGTTACCCCCCTAAACCCCCCGGAAGAATGCAAAGATAAAAGGAAATGATTATAAATTTAGAATTATATTGTAAGACTGAGTATAAAATAGATCACACATCAATAACTTTATATACATAAATTGTCCAGTCCGATATGTGTATCAGCCATTGTTCGTGGGCCACTGGGCCAAAACACATGGGCAAAGCCCACACAGGATACCTGCCTCCAACGGAGAGAACACTGCAGGGGCATCAGATAGGAAAACTACAGGCACCTCAGGGGGAAGGGAAGAGGGGGCACCTCAGCCAGATGAGTCCACGACGCCAGATCCACAAGGGGCCTCCATGGCCACTGTGCCATCCTGGGGAGTGCAAAGCCACAGTCTCTCAAGTCTCTACAGTGGGTGGGTTGCCCACTGTGCCATCCTGGGGAGTGCAAAGCCACAGTCTCTCAAGTCTCTACAGTGGGTGGCTTGCCCACTGTGCCATCCTGGGGAGTGCAAAGCCACAGTCTCTCAAGTCTCTACAGTGGGTGGGTTGCCCACTGTGCCATCCTGGGGAGTGCAAAGCCACAGTCTCTCAAGTCTCTACAGTGGGTGGGTTGCCCACTAGACCATCCTGGGGAGTGCAAAGCCACTGTCTCTCAAGTGGATAATAGTCTCCATTGGTACTGGAGGGGGACTAGTGCCCAGAGTGCTTCGTGCAGCCCTGCCTGACACAGATGCGGGCCTGCCCCTCCCGCCAATGGGCCAGCGGTTCTTGAGATGAAGGGCCCAGTTCAGCGGTGCTTGAGACGGCGGTGCCCAGCGGAGCGGTGCTTGAGATGAAGGGCCCAGCGGAGCAGTGCTTGAGATGAAGGGCCCAGGTCAGCGGTTCTTGAGACGGCGGTGCCCAGCGGAACGGTGCTTGAGATGAAGGGTCCAGCGGAGCAGTGCTTGAGATGAAGGGCCCAGCGGAGCAGTGCTTGAGATGAAGGGCCCAGTTCAGCGGTTCTTGAGACGCCGGTGCCCAGCGGAGCGGTGCTTGAGACGGCGGTGCCCAGCGGAGCGGTGCTTGAGATGAAGGGCCCAGCGGAGCAGTGCTTGAGATGAAGGGCCCTGTTCAGCGGTTCTTGAGACGGCGGTGCCCAGCGGAGCAGTGCTTGAGATGAAGGGCCCAGCGGAGCGGTGCTTGAGATGAAGGGCCCAGCGGAGCAGTGCTTGAGATGAAGGGCCCAGCGGAGCAGTGCTTGAGATGAAGGGCCCAGTTCAGCGGTTCTTGAGACGGCGGTGCCCAGCGGAGCGGTGCTTGAGATGGCGGTGCCCTGTTCAGCGGTGCTTGAGACGGCGGTGCCCAGCGGAGCGGTGCTTGAGATGAGTGTCCTGGTCAGCGGATCCGGCCCTGGCATGGATGTCACTCGCCACCTGACATGTGGCTGGCGGGGCCTTCCTGCCCATCTGTCTGGTGGTTTGTGGGGCCCTCCTGGGCTGCAGTACTTGGCCTGTGGGTGTCCTTCTGCCCACCTGGGACGTGGCTTGCGGGGCCCTCCTGGGCTGCAGTACCGGGCCTGTGGGTGTCCTCCTGCACACCTGGGATGTGGCTGGTGGGGCCCTCCTGGCCAGCTGGCCTGCTGCCGGACTTGTCGGGCGTGCTGCCCTTCCCACCCTTCCCTGTTCGCCTGTGGCCCTTTCCCACCTTTGGCGGTGTGCCAGGTGGCCCCCGACTTCCTGCCTGAGCCAATGTAGGGATTTTTGTCCCTGGTGTCTTTGGTCTCTCGCGCCGGGCACTGGCAATCTTCGGATGCTTTTCCGGGGGTGGGCTTTCCGTGCCTTGGCTCCTAGCTGAACTGGCTGCCCTTGAGGGTGGGGGACTCCACAGTCCATGGCAAACAGTCTTTACAGGTCCCGGTTTTGTGGTGGCTGAGGTGCTGGTTGGAGTCTTATGAGATGGACGGGGTGGGGGAGTTGTTGGAAAGAGGTCAAGTTTGGAAAAGAAAAGCAATTTGGAAAGAGAGGGACGGGTAGGTGTAGTGGGTATGGGAGTGGAGGAAGAGGATGTGGTTGTTGGAGTGTGAAGTCTGGTGTCTTTGGGTGCAGGTGCTTGGGCTGGAGGCTGTCGTGAGGTTGAGGGCTGTTGGGTGGGTGGCTGCCTGCGTTTGTGTAGTTTGGAAGAGAGGGTGACAGACACACTGGGAGAGGACACAGGGGACGTGTAAATGGTAGTGGGGGTGGTGACTGCACGTGTGCGGAGTGTTCTGGTGGGTGTGCTGGTGATGGACGTAGTGGCTGAAGATGTTGTGCATGCAAGTGTGAGTGGAGACGTCACAGGGAGGGAGGAGGGAGACGAGGAGGAGGGGGACACAGTGGAGGCAGTGGGTGTTGGTATGTCTGCATGTGGATGTTGCTTGTGTGAATGCTTGTGTGATGTGTGGTGCTTATGTCTGGATGAGCTTCCCTTGGGTGTTGAGGTGTGTGCAGGCTGGTCTGATGGTGTGTCTGGGATAGGCAGAGGTACAGGGGATTGGGTCTGGGTGGAGGAAGTTGGAGGGGGGAGGCTAGAGACAGGGACAATGGCTGCCGTCAGTGCTGAGGCCAGAGCGTTGAACGATCGCTGATGGTCAGCCTGACCCGAATGAATGCCCTCCAGGTATGCATTACTCTGGTGCACCTCCCTTTCTACACCCTGGATGGCATTCAAAAGGGTAGACTGCCCAACAATGATGGTCCTCAGGAGGTCAATGACCTCCTCACTGAGGGCAGCAGGGGTGACAGGGGCAGGGCCTGAGGTGCCTGGGGCGAAGGAGATGCCCACCTTCCTGGGTGAGCGTGTTGTAATTTAGCAGTGATTAGATTAAGCATTAGCAGAAGACATCTTGTATTTAGTAACTCTTGTGAACATTTTGCGGAATCCATTTTGTATTCATGGCAGCCATTTTCTCTGCTACATGCTGCCATGTGCTCACCATGTGCTCTGTCCTACCTTTCTGTTAACTGCTCTTGAAATCTGCCTAGTGACAAGTTATATTTAGCATCTCTTACTTTCGCACATGCTCAGTAAGGTCTGCAGCTGTTAGTCCTTGGAAACTGTTAGCTCCTCCTACCTGTCGACTGTGCATTTTCCACATGACCTTACATGTATACAAGTCTTGTTTCCATAATTGTACCATCTCCTTTTAGCCCCTGTGTGGGTATAAAAGGACCATGCTCTCTCAGTTCAGTGTGCTACTTCAGACATTACCCTAGGGTGCTGTTTGAACTGTAATACCACCTCATGAGGTTAATAAACTTTTGTCTTTTATTCCAGTTTCTGTGCCAACTTCTTCCTACATGGTCTGAGGACTTTGTGCAGAGAAAGGTGAACCCCTTGCACTAGTAGGCCTTGCTGAGGCTTACTTCAACAAATTGGCGCCCGAACAGGGACTCATCGGTGACTCGGATGCCCAACGGATTGGTCGCGACGAAGGATTGGAATCTCGCTGCGGACGATCAATGCCTGAGGAGACCCGAGTCTTGGCAACCACGGCGTTTTTCCCTTCTTTCTGATTTGACCATCCAGGTGGCGCCGGTCCTCGACTGAGATCCTTTTTGTTCATTCGTCATGCAGTGACCACTTGGTCGATTTTAGAACTTGGCAGTTGGAACCTGGACACCCTGTGATTGGTAAGAGCCGTTTTACGGCACTTGCTGTGGGTTTTGATGCCTGTGTTTGGTAATGTAGTTTAGCACTACTTACTGTGGCTCTCGTGATTTGGGTGACTAGTCAATTTGTATTCTTTGGATTTGATATATAAATTGCAATTTATATAGGCAGGTAATGAGGAGAATTTTCTCCAATTTAATTTTGATTTGAACGGCACCTTAAGTGCTACTTTGATTATAATATTGCATATTCTGCACTATTTTTGGCATGCCTGTTTTTAGCGCACTTCGTAGGATGTGTTGCTTTTGTAATGGTACCAATTTGAGATTGGAAGAATCACAACCGGCACCCCCAGAGGGGACGCCAAATAGAGATATGTATGTTAAACATGGTCTTTCTTCTATAATGTACAGCACATTATGGAATAAATACACCCGCGCGGATCCTGAGTTACGTTGGCCTATGCATGGGTCATTTGATTTGCGAAAGATTGAGTATGTGGAACAATGTATGTGTAAGCGAAAGTCTAGGCAAGATATGTTTGACTGTGTACGAATATGGGAGAAAGAAGCGCGTGGACGAGTGAAGCGTGAGCAAACCTTGCTTGAGAAAGAGCAGCGGAAGAATGTATATGTGAAAGCATTGGAAATGAGAAAGAAAGAAAGAAATGACTTAAAGGAGCTAGAAGAGAAAGAACGTAAGCTACAGGTAACTGGCCAATACACTGTTAGGCAACCTCTCTATCCTATCCTTAATAAACCACATGATGATTTATTCTTACTAGATCGCCCTCCACCTCCGTATGTCGTCCCTTCTGCCCCTCATGAGTTACCTAAAGTCTCCAGTTCGGAGCAACAGAAGATGCGGGACAGTCGCTCTATGCTGCCTGCTGACCGTGCGTCTGAGCTTAGATCTATTGCTCGTAAAACAATTCGTAGCGTTGTTTCTGCTTCTGAACTTTTAGACAACATGAAAGGGTGGATGGAAAAGGAGCAGCTATATTTTACTGAGGCATTTGGCTCAGAAGTTATTGAACTATATCGGAAATATTCTGATGAGTTAGAGCCCGATGATGTAGCAATTGATCATAAGCAAATGCGTGATGGTCTTTTTGTTTTCTCCCAGGTGGCTGATGCAATCAGGCGTTTAATGAAATTACGTATTGTGGCAGTCCGTTTGCAAGAAGAGAAAAGGGCTGCGGACGCAGTTGCACGAGCATCTCAGACCGAAGGGGCGCAAGCTTCCATCTTTGAAACAGATAAGACTATGATAGTTCACGCGAAACCAATGCGGGAGGCCGCGCCTTTGTATGTTCCTCCTAAAGGATTGGGTACAAATGATGATAAAACTTCTGTTGATGCTAAGGGTTATTTTATTTATAATTGGGTGTATACTCCTTGGAATAGGGCAGATGTAATGGCACTTAAAACAGCATTACCTGACCCACGGAAAAATCCAGCCGCCTTTTATGAGGAAGTTGAGGGAGCAATTAGTTCTTGTACTATGACTTTGGCTGACATTGATTTATTTTTCGGATTGATATTACCGCCAGATATGTGGAGAACTGTTCGTAAAATTGATGATCGTACAGTTTTTGGGGTATCATGGAAAGAAATAGAACAGATGGACGGGGATAGGAAACCTGCGAAAAAGCCATATCAGTTGATTCTAGATCTTCCTGCAGCCATATTAGTTAAGTTGAAAACGATTATTCCCCCTAAAAAGATAGATTGGACTGTTTTAGCGTCTTGTAAACAAAAGGCAGATGAATCGGTCTCTGATTTCTTTACACGCTTTGAAGAAGCATTTCATGATTTTAGCGGTCAGTCATTGTCAGATGATACGGGCAGACATTTGTTCGTCGATAAATATGTTGCAAATCTGTTACCAGGAATAGCTAGTCATCTAAAAGCTAGTGAAAGTTCATGGACTACCTCTACTCCGGTTTCTCTTTTGACTATGGCTCAGTATTATGAACGACAGGAATTAGAAGCAAAAGGTAGCGAGGAGAAAAAGATTAAAGAATTAAAGACGAAGGTTATGTTGGCTCAAGCTTATGGTCTGCCTTTTAGAGGTAGTGATAGAGGTGGCCGTGGATCTTATGGTTCTTCTTACACTCGTTCGAATTTGTCTGATGATCGGTGTGCGTATTGTAAGAAATTTGGGCACTGGGCTGCCGATTGTCCAGCACTACGTGTTCAGCAGTGTTCACGTGGTCGGGGGCAAATGAGAAATCGCTCAGGATATTCAGGACCTAGAAGAAGCACAAATGATCATGCTAGGGTTGATGCTAATACACGAGGGCAGGATGGGTTTAACACTTTTGATAGACGGAACCAATACCAGATGTCTGATCATGTGCAGCCTGATTTCCAAGATTCTGCTTATGCATAGGATTGCCTAGGATGGGGTAAGGAATCAGTTGAAGTTCCAGTAGATCAGAGGGGTCCCTATGTTACAGCACATGTTTTGGGTCTTACTGATCAGTTTCTGGTTGATGCAGGAGATACTCGTAGCGCCTTGTCTAAACAATTGATTCCAAGGGCTCCCCTGTCTGGCTTAACCATTACATAGATAGGTTTCGATGGAACACCTTCCCCTAGCCCATTGTCACAACCACTTGCATTCCATGTTGATAAATTTACTGCTCCATGTCCATTTTTGCTTTCTCCAAATACACCAGACAATATTGTGGGTCTTGATATGCTCAAGTATTTCAGGGCTACAATACGATGTTCTCCTGAAGGGGTGCGTGTTATTTTAAATGATAATCATCCTGTGATGGAAAGAGTTTGTCTTGTTAAAGAGGATGTTGCATTAGCTTCACTCCCTAGTACTTTGTGGGCTACTTCAGATACTGATGTGGGACAAATGATTATTCCACCGGTACATATTAGTGTCAAGGAGGGAGCTGTATTGCCACGTTTGCCTCAATACAAAGGGCGAAGAAGCACTCACACGAATTGTGCATGATCTTATTGCAGTTGGAGTTGTTGAGGAAGTTCTGTATAATGTTTGTAACAGTCCGATTCTTCCTATTCTGAAAAAGGATACTGATACTAGGATTTACCGATTCATTATTGATTTACGAGAAGTCAATAAGATTGTGATACCACAATATCCTGTGGTATCTGACATCACAACACTCCTTACTTTGGTTCCCCCGACAGCAACTACGTTCTCTGTGATAGACTTGAAGAATGCTTTCTTTTCGATCCCTATTCATCCTGACAGCCGATATTTGTTTGGTTTTACTTTGAATAAACGATCATATAGATTTTGCAGAGTTCCTCAAGGCTATACGGAGAGTCCAAGTATTTATAGTCAGGCGTTAAAACGACAACTTGATTCTTTTGTTTTGCCTGAAGGTGTGGCTCTCATACAATATGTTGATGATATTTTGTTGTCAGCTGATACCCCACAGCAATGTGAAAAGTGCACTTTGTCCTTACTTTCTTTTCTTGCTTCACACCATCATAAAGTGTCACGAAAGAAATTGCAATATTGTAGACCAAAGGTAACCTATTTAGGTCACCTTTTGTCTAAGGAGGGCCGTGCACTTACATCAGATCGTATTCAAGCAATTTTAGACACACCAGTACCCTCTACTCAGAAAGATGTTCGTGCATTCCTTGGTCTTACTTCTTTTTGTAGGCAATGGATATTAGGGTTTTCACACATTGCCAAACCTTTGCTAGCACTTTTGACTAAAGATACTCCAATGCCCCACCCATGGACATGAATGTGAGACTGCTTTCCGGCAGCTGCAACAAGCCCTTTGTTCTGCACCAGTGTTAGGTACTCCAGATTACATGAAGCCTTTTGCACTTTACGTACACGAGAAAGATGGATGTGCATTGTCAGTTTTAGTACAGACACATGGCGATAAGCAGCGTCCCTGTGCATATTTTTCAGCAGTACTTGATCCTGTCGCTCGAGCGTTGCCCGGGTGTTTTCGTTCAGTTGCCGCAACAGCTGTCTCAATACGTCAGAGTGAAGGGATAGTTTTGATAGTTTTGTCACATAAGCTGTTGGTGCTAGTACCCCATGCGGTTGATGCTCTTTTAAATCAAACAAAGACACAACATTTAACTAGCGCCCGTATGACAGGTTATGAGTTGACATTGTTGGCTCCTCACATTACACTGAAGAGATGTGCGACACTAAATCCAGCTACTTTGTTGCCATATCCGGTGACTCAGCCTCAGTCACAAGAAACACATGATTGTATATTCCTTACCGAAGAACAGACAAAGGGTCGTGTTGATTTACAAGATACGCCCCTTTTAGATGTAGACGGGGAACTGTGGGTTGATGGGTCTTGTTTGAAGTTGCCAGATGGTACGACCTCAGCTGCATATGCAATCACCACAATACACACGGTAGTGGAGACAGCTCGTATACCACAGAAGTCAGCTCAAGCAGCTGAACTAATAGCTTTGACACGAGCATGTGAGCTTAGTACTGATTTAAGTGTGAACATTTACACAGACAGCCGCTATGCTTTTGGAGTGGCTCATGATTTTGGTTTGCTTTGGAAGGAGAGAGGTTTTCTCACATCCCACGGGATGCAGATAATGCACGGAGAATTAGTGCATAACCTCTTGACTGCATTGACATATCCAAATAAACTAGCTATTGTGAAATGTAGTGCACATAAGAAAGTGACCGATTAGATAGGGCAAGGTAATGCTCTTGCAGACCGTGTAGCACGTGAGACTGCGATGCAGCGAAGTACTACTTCTATGTATGTAGTGAAGTCACAAGCTGAACGTTGGCATAATGCTAGAAAAGACGTATTAGATATACAGAAATCTGCTTCTGTGAAAGAACGTGAGCAATGGTCTAAAGATGGAGAATTGGATGATGAGGGCTGTTGGCGGAATAAGCAGATGGATAAATGGAAATTGCCTATAGCTTTTGTACAACCTATGGTTCAGATGGCACATGGGCTGGCACATGTTGGAGCTTCAACAATAACGAAGTTGCTTACGCAAGTTTGGGAGCATCCAGAAATTTCCAGTACAGCTAAGAGAGTAGTACAGTCTTGTTTGATCTGCTTACAATACAATCCTGGAAAAGGGACACGTACTCCTGCAGGAGGGTCTGCTACACCAACTGCACCTTTTGAAGTTCTACAAATGGATTATATTCAGCTTGAACGCTGCAACAATTTAAAGTATGTCTTGGTGGTGGTTTGTGCCTTCAGTAAATGGATAGAGGCGTACCCCACAAAGGATAATACTGCCATTACCACAGCGAAGGTGCTTTTGAAAGAATTTTTCCCTAGGTTTGGTGTTTGCAGACTTTTATGGAGTGATAACGGACCTCATTTTGTTGGGGAAGTTATTAAGTATGTCCTGAAAGGATTAGGGATCAAACAGAAGTTCCATGCGGTTTTCCACCCACAATCAGCAGGGTTGGTGGAAAGGTATAATGCTACATTGAAGCTGAAATTAGCGAAGATACAGGCTTCCAAATCCTTAACTTGGCAGGATGCATTACCATTGGCATTATTGTCTATTAGGTCAGTGCCACACTCCTGACTTGGCCTTAGCCCCTATGAAGTAGTATTTGGGAGACCAATTAATATTTGGGGAGTTCCTAAACCAAAATCTGTATATGATGTACCTTGTGTCCTGATGAATGATTATTTGGCACAGTTAACCGACAATTTGGTTTCTATTCATCAACAGGTTCGAGAAGCACTTCCTGACAGATCTACAGGTGAAGGCCATGAACCCCGACCTGGTGACCAGGTGATGATTAAGTCTTTTGAAAGATCAAGCAGCTTGGAACCAAGGTGGCGAGGCCCAGAACAGGTGCTCCTTGCGACAAGGACAGCAGTTTGAGTGACGAACCGAAAGAATTGGGTCCATAGTACTCACTGCAAGAGAGTGCTACCTACCTTAGTGGAACCTGCTGTGCTGACCGATCATCGAGAGATTTTGACTACGGAGAAAGGCCGTGCTATATCACCTGACGAATCTGCAGAGGTCTTCCCGGACCATACGACTTCTGGAGTGTCGCGATATAATTTGAGACCAAGGAAAGAATCTGAAAATTGTTTTGAAAAGACTGGTAGAGCTACCGCCCTGGGATCAGCCGTGCATTGGAGTAGTGACACCCGTCTTGGCCCGTGGTGAAGAAATCAGCGGCTGCCCAGGGATAAGAGCTCCAACGATTGTTTTTAATTCATTTCTGAAAGGGTCGATTATCACTGTTGCTAAAATGAATAACAAATTAATCATTAGTGTTATGGGGTTTGTTGTTGTTTTGGTGGTTACAGCAACAATCACCTGGTTTATTGAAAAGAAGTCTCCTGCTCGTGAGTTTTTTGTTGCCACTACTCCAGTACCAGAGGATCACTATTACTTTACGCTTCCCTATCAGGAGCAGAAGCACCGTCAATCGTACTTCAATAATACTTTCATTCAGATGTTGCATCATACTCATAATGCTACAAATACTACTAACTGTTGGGTATGTGGAATGATACCTGCGCATCAAAAGAAAGAAGGAACACCTTTCATTCCTCTTCCTTTTTCACACAATGGTTCTTGTCAAGCTTGGTACATGCTTTTGTTTGCATCTGGAAAACGTACAGAGGGCGGACTTCTTTTTCGCCTTAATAAAGTGTGCTACCAAGACAAAGATGGGTATCCCCAAGCTAAAGGAACTAAATGGGAATCGGAAGAGTATCAACCGGACAATGTTTCAATACCACATGTCTTCACAAATATACAAGACTCTGACAAGAAAGAACAATTTGTGATTTCTGTTACAAAAACTAAAGCAGATTTATGTATACGAAGCATTGGACGAATTCCAGTAAGGATAAGCGATTGTACCTTGATTTTAACTATTGAGAGTGTAAATAATAGTAGTTTTACAGCTTCACATAATACATATTTTGTTTGTGGTAACTATGGATATTACCAACTACCTGTTGGGTGGTCAGGTGTGTGTTATGTATCTTTTCTATTACCCCCTGTGTTTTTGGCTCCTGCATCATATCACCGAGATTTAAAACTGTTCAATGACATCATTAACAATAGATATAAAAGGGAAATAAGTACAAATGAGGTAGACCAAACGGATACTAGCCTGCAACAATATGTTGATTTTAATTTAGGATTGTTCCCCTTTGTAGGTGTTGCGTTAAACAGTAGGAAAGTGAGACAATTGACTAGGGTTGTGGAAGCTGTTACCAATCAGGCAGCTCTGGCACTTGGGAATATTACTGAGGAGCTCCAAGTTGCGAGGATTGTAGCGCTCCAAAATCGTATGGTACTAGATGTGATATTAGCTGATCGAGGTGGTGCATGTCGAATCATCGGTAGTAGTTGTTGTGTTTTTATCCCAGATCACTCACCTTCAGTATATGATGCAATATCTAAATTGCATAAAATTGCTGCAGAAATCCATACAGAGACTGGTACTTAGACTTTTTCTGGATGGTTTTGGGCTCTTGTTTCTGCCTGGGGCTGGAAACTACTGACTATCCTGTGTGTAATAATTGCAATATTTTTTACATGCTGTATCTGTATTCAGTGTGGTCCAATGTTCTGCTCCATGTGTATTACTGCTTGTATGCCTACCAAAAGAAATATTACAGAAATGAAGGCACAACATATGTTAGATAAGGAAATAGCTGAAATGATGAGCATAAATATACAAGATGAATATTTAGATTATCCCAGAAAGACGAATGTCTTCAGCTAATGCTGAAAGGGTCGTCTGTTGTAATTTAGCAGTGATTAGATTAAGCATTAGCAGAAGACATCTTGTATTTAGTAACTATTGTGAACATTTTGCGGAATCCATTTTGTATTCATGGCAGCCATTTTCTCTGCTACATGCTGCCATGTGCTCACCATGTGCTCTGTCCTACCTTTCTGTTAACTGCTCTTGAAATCTGCCTAGTGACAAGTTATATTTAGCATCTCTTACTTTCGCACATGCTCAGTAAGGTCTGCAGCTGTTAGTCCTTGGAAACTGTTAGCTCCTCCTACCTGTCGACTGTGCATTTTCCACATGACCTTACATGTATACAAGTCTTGTTTCCATAATTGTACCATCTCCTTTTAGCCCCTGTGTGGGTATAAAAGGACCATGCTCTCTCAGTTCAGTGTGCTACTTCAGACATTACCCTAGGGTGCTGTTTGAACTGTAGTACCACCTCATGAGGTTAATAAACTTTTGTCTTTTATTCCAGTTTCTGTGCCAACTTCTTCCTACATGGTCTGAGGACTTTGTGCAGAGAAAGGTGAACCCCTTGCACTAGTAGGCCTTGCTGAGGCTTACTTCAACAAGCGGGCACGGGGCAAACGCTGAGGGGCTGCTGGGAGGGCGGTGCTGGTGCGCTGGGTGGCGGCTGTACCTGTTGTTGCGGGGGGCACGGATGTTGCCGCCACCACAAGGGAGCTCCCTTCAGAGGACGAGTCGCTGTCACTGACATCAGCACGAGTCCCTGCTGTGGAGCTCCCCTCGCCCTCCATCCCACTGGTGTATTCGGACTCCGTTGCATGGCCCTCGAGGGCCATGTGGGATGCAGCTCCCTTGTGCTCCGATGCCACTTCTCCTCCGCCTGATGATGCTAATGCACACATGAACAGGAAGACCACAAAAAAGGGGGGGGGAGAAATAAAGACATGTTGAGTGCATGCATTGGCGACACCGTTGGCGGAGAGGACAGACACAGAAGCCCCCTGCACTACGCCGCGCACTTGGGGTCCACTACGCAATCCGTGGGACATGGCCTACAAGCCTATGGACGACAACTGCACAAATAGATGACACAGGGCCATGGATACCTGTACTTGGCACCCTTACGGAGGGGCCTAGCCTACAGAAATCGCCCTGGCCTAGGGATACCCACAGCCCTCCTCCCCCACCCAGACACCTCCACTGCGCGCAAAGTCAGCAGAATGTATTTGTACTCACCCCCTTGTGTCTGCTGTGATGTCCTCACGCGCCCATCCAAAACGGGGTAGGCCACCGCCAGGATCCGGGACATCAGGGGGGTCAAATGTCGACTGGCACCCCTCCTACGTTGGGAGGCCATCCCCAGCTGAGCCTCCGCCGTCTTCCTGCTCCAGCGTCGGATGTCCTCCCACCTCTTCCGGCAGTGGGTGCCCCGTCTGTTGTGGACCCCCAGGGTCCGGACGTCCTTGGCGATGGCACGCCAAATAGCGACTTTCTGGTGGGCGCTGACCTATGTGACATGTACAGGGAGAGAAAAATTGTCATCACCTTCTGCATGCTCGATGTGAGTGGCCCCCTATCCCCACCCTTGCCATGTGGCACATGCTCTCATCTGTCGTTTGATGCATGCCTCAATCGCTCCCCTCCCCACCATCTTTCATCCACCCCACTCAACCAAGGCATTGCCCACTAAGCATGGTCCCTGTGTACTTACCTGTTGGTCTGGAGGACCGTAGAGTAGCGCATACTGGGGGAGGACCCCATCCACAAGTTTCTCCAACTCCTCCGCAGTGAAGGCAGGGGCCCTTTCCCCAGTCGCATGAGCCATTGTCTCTTCCAGACCGAGGTCACAGCAGCACTTGCAGTGTAGGTCCTCTCCTGTGGAAGATCAGGTATCGAGTGATTAAGCAGATAGAAAATGGCGGTCACGCCCGCGGCGGTGCGTACCGCAACCGCCGGCGCACATCGTCATTGTCTCCTGAAACCCATAGGGTTCAATGTTAACCAATGTGGCTTTGTGCCGCGGTCTTCAACCGCCTACCGCCACGGTGTGCCACGCCAGCGCATTGACCTCACATCCCACTGTCGCACTTCACAGGTCAGACAGCCGCCATTTCAAGGGCCCACATGGCTTAATTTCTACTGCGTCACAAATACCTAGGCCTTGCATCAACACTCATACAAACCTTTCAATGCATTGGGAATCGTGTTATGTGCAAGCTGTTGTTACGTATCTGTGGGTTGATTGACTCTGTGCTCGCTGTTGTCCTTCATAGGCACCGTCCGCTGGCACATGCAAGGAGATGGAGGAATCTTCCCGTGTACAGACCGCTGGTGGACCTGTCGACAATGGAGGAACGACATGTCATACTGACATACAGGCTTGACCGAGCCACTATACAGGAACTGTGTGCCCAGCTGGAGCCAGACCTGATGTCACCCATCCGCCAACCCACAGGGATCCCCCTTTAGTGCAGGTGCTGTCAGTACTCCATTTCTTAGCAAGTGGGTCATTTCAAACAACAGTGGCCATATCATCAGGGATGTCCCAGCCCATGTTTTCCAAGGTGTTGTCCAGAGTGTTGTCTGCCCTGCCCAAACACATGAGGAGCTACATCGTTTTCACTGAGGTGGGGGATTTGGTTACAGTGAAAGGAGACTTCTATGCCCTTGGACATATTCCAAACATCATTGGTGCCATTGATGGGACACATGTTGCTTTGGTCCCCCCCAACAGGAGTGAACAGGTGTACAGGAACAGGAAGAGTTATCATTCCATGAATGTCCAGATGGTGTGATTGGCTGACCAGTACATCTCCCATGTTAATGCCAAGTTCCCTGGGTCAGTGCATTTTGCCTACATCCTGCGGAATAGCAGCATCACGTATGTGATGGGTCAACTCCAGAGGCACCGGGTGTGGCTATTAGGGGACTCTGGTTACCCCAACCTGTCATGGCTATTGACCCCAGTGAGGAATCCCAGGACAAGGGCAGAGGAACGGTACAATGAGGCCCATGGGCGGACTAGGAGGGTGATCGAGCGAACCATCGGCCTCCTGAAGGCCAGATTCAGGTGCCTCCATATGACTGGTGGATCCCTAATGTACTCACCAAAGAAGGTGTGCCAGATCATCGTGGCCTGCTGTATGCTTCACAACCTGGCTTTGCGACGCCAGGTGCCTTTTCTGCAGGAGGATGGTCCAGATGGTGGTGTTGTAGCAGCTGTGGAGCCTGTGGAGAGTGAAGAGGAGGAAGCTGAAGAGGATGACATAGAGAACAGAAAGACAGTAATACAGCAGTATTTTCAATGACACACAGGTAAGAATACACACCGGCATATTACATATACTTAACCCCTACTACCTCTCTACTGTCTGTCCTTTTCCCCCAGTGTATGGTAACTGAGTTGTGACTTTCCCTTCCGTTTTCAGAGATGTGGGCCCCACTGCATGACATCTGCTTTGTTTACCTATGGACTACAGCTGTGTGACAGCGGTTTGTTGGCATCACAATGTGAATTAACATTTTGGCACGGTCATGTCTAATACATTTGTTCTAAATCACAGCCAGACTCCAGATTGTTTTGTGCAATAAGTGTGTTTATTCAAGTGCTCTAAATTGGATGGGTGGTTGCAAATCGGTGAGGGGTGATGGTGGAGGATTGTCCATGGCAGAGTCCAGACTATCAGTATCACAGGTGCATTGTCCAAATGCTTGTGGGAAGTGGAGCAGGGGCAGTTTATGGTTGGACAGGGTGACAATGTGGGACAGTGGGATGACAATCAGGGCGGTATCCTTTGCTGGCGGGGGTCTTGACATCTTACTCTGTCTTCTTCCTGGATCTCAGGGCCCGCTTGCGGGGTGGTTCTCCTTCTGCAGGGGGTGGGGTTCTGGTGGCCTGTTGGTCATGTGTCGGGCCTCCTGTCCACTAGCGCCGGAGGAGGTGGTAGGCAGTTCTTGGTGCATGCTAGTGTCAGGGGCCCTTTGAGGTGCCACAGTGTCCCGCAATGTGGTGACTACCTCATTGAGGGCCACTACGATGGTACCCATGGCGGAACTGATGTTTCTTAGTTCCTCCCTGAACCCCATATACTGTTGCTCCTGCAGAAGCTGGATCTCCTGAAACCTGGCCAGGACCATCGCCATCGTCTCCTGGGAGTGGTGGTATGCTCCCATGATGGAGGAGAGGGCCTCGTGGAGAGTGGGTTTCCTGGGCCTGTCCCCCCCCTGTCGCACAGCAGGCCTCCCAGTTCCCCTGTTTCCATGGGCCTCTGTCCCCTGGACCGTGTGCCCACTACCACTGCCCCCAGGTCCCTGTTGTTGTTGGGGTGTTGGGTTAGCCTGGGTTCCCTGTAGTGGTGGACACACCGCTGATTGACGTGTCCTGGGGACAGAGGTATGGGCCCGCTGGGTGGGTGCTGTGCTGGTGTTTCCAGAGGGGGGAAGGTCTGCTGTGGCCTGTGGCTGTGTGAGGGGAACCGACTGTCCCGAGGTCCCCGATGGACCGGGCTGGTCATCTAGATCCAGGGAGACAGAGCTGCTGTCCTCACTGTGGGCCTCTTCTGGGGGTGGAGTGGACATTTGTGGACCCTCCTGCGCGGTGACCTGGCGTTCGGGTCCTGCAGGGGTATAAAAGTATGGTTATTGCTTCTGTGTGTGCCATAGCGTGCAATGGGTGGGTGCCCGTGTACCCCAGTGCTGGCATTCCTTTGTGGGGGCTGTTGTGACGGTGGTTTGGGGGGGGTTGTATGTGTATATGCAGTGGGCATGCTTAGGTGAGGGGTGTCCATGCTTTGTGGACGCATGCAGGGCTAGGTGTTGGGATGGGTGAGTTGTGATGGTGAGACATTTGCAAGGAGTAGGTGTGATGGGGTGGGGGTGAGGGTGGGGGTATGAGTTGGCATGCAGGTGGGGTGGGGGGGAAGAAGTAGTGAAGATGAGACTTACCAGAGTCCATACCTCCAGCTAGTCCAGCGAGGCCCTCAGGATGCAGGATGTTCAAGACCTGCTTCTCCCATGTTGTAAATTCTGGGGGAGGAGGTGGGGGTCTGCCGCCAGTCCGCTGCACCGCGATGTTGTGCCTGGATACCATGGAACGCACCTTCCCCCGTAGGTCGTTCCACCTCTTCCTGATGTTGTCCCGATTTCTTGGGTGCTGACCCACTGCGTTGACCCTGTCCACTATTCTACTCCATAGCTCCATCTTCCTGGCAATGGTGGTGTGCTGCACCTGTGCCCCGAACAGCTGTGGCTCTACTCGTACAATTTCCTCCACCATGACCCTGAGTTCATCATCAAAGAACCTGGGGTGTCTTTGCGGTGCCATGGGGTGGTGTGGGTGATGTGTAGGGTGGATTGTGTGGTGCGAAGTGTGGTGATGTGTATTGTTGTGTTGTGTGAAGTGCGTGCAAATATTGCTGGGTGACAGTGAATTGGGCGTCTGGGTGCTCGGATGTCTTTTCTCGGTGCGTGTTCACGAATCTCTAGGAGTGGAGGTTTGTGGGTGATGTGGGTATGTATTTTATATTGTGATGGGTGTGTGGGAGTGGTGTGTGTATGTGTATCAGGTGTGTGTATTTTGAATTGTCCAATGTGGTTGTATTTTGTAAGTGTGTGTGTATTTTGAGCGCGGCGGTGTGTACCGCCAATGGAATACCGCGGTTGAAAGACCGCCACGTGGATTCGTGTGTCGTGATAGTGTGGCCGTATTTCTGTTGGCGTGACGGTGGAGGTTTGGTCATCGCCAGTTTCTCGCTGCCCTTTGGTGTGGCGGACTTTTGTGGATGTCTGTATTTTGGCGGTTTGACTGTTGTGGGTCAGAATGAACGTGGCGGTTTACCGCGGCCGCGGCGGTGTTATGGCGGTCTTCTGAACGGCGGTAAGCGCCTTTTACCGCCGAGGTTGGAATGACCACCAGAGTCTTAACCAGTGAAGGCAAACAGAAAGGCTTGACAAACGAAGGAAGGCTCAATTTCAAGGAGACTCCGACCACAGCTCAAGCCCGGGCAAGGTTCCAAAATAGTAAGCACTGGAACCTGGATGTGGTTGAAATTTATAGAGGTGCCACACCTTAAACATGGCCTCTCCTGAAGGTTGCTGGGAATTGTAGTCCCCAGGTAAGGGAACATCGGGGATATGGGCAATGAAACCACCATCGAGCACTACCGCCAGTGAGATGCACCTTACCGCAGGAATGACGGGAAAGGTGCAATTTGGTGCAGCAAAGGGCGTGGCATGTGCGTGCTACCCTGGGGGGGGTTTAGGAGAGGCTAGATCGATACCGCGCCAAGGCATACGACTACGCCAGCTCCGAAGCCTGACAGTACACCCCCTTCCCGGGCGCGGTTGAGGGTCGGGCTTAGTTGGATGAAGACGATGAAAACGTTGCACCACCCGGGGGACATGAACATGTGTTGCGGCCTCCCAGGAGTGTTCTTCGGGTCCATAACCTTTCCATGCTACTAGGTACCATAAGGAGGAACCACGGAGTAGGGAATCTAGGATGGCTCGCACCTCATATTCCCAGTGTCCCTGTACCAGTAGCAGGGCTGGCCGAGGTGTGCTTGATGAAGTGGCAGGCTTTAACAAAGACGTATGAAACACTGGATGTATTTTTAGAGAGGGAGGTAATTTCAACTTATAAATCACAGGATTAATTTGGCGGAGGACCTCGTAAGGACCGATGAACTTAGGGTTAAACACACTGTGGTCTTTAAATGCAAAAAAAAATCTAGACAACCAGACTTTGTCTTTCACCTTGTAGATGGGACCAGCTTGATCTTTTTTGTCGTATTGTAGCTTATAATTGTACTTAGCTTGACGGAGATTGACTTGTAACTGTGTGTGCACTGCTTGCATCCGGGACAGAATGTCTTGAACCGCAGGCATTTTTTGGGTTGTAACATGGTAAAGTAACTGGTAGCACTTGTGGGTTTCGACCATACAGACCATAGAAAGGGGTTTCTTTTATGGATGAGTGATAGGAATTGTTGTATGCTAGCTCAGCGAGCCATAGGAGATCTGGCCATGCAGTAGGAGAGTCAGAGGCGTAACAACGTAAATACTGTTTCAGTGTCTGATTCAGCCTCTCGGTTTGACCATCAGTTTGTGGATGGTAGCTGGTGGATAGAGCGGAATCTATCTGTAAGGCTCGACACCAAGCCTGCCAAAAACGGGCAGAGAACTGCGACCCTCTATCTGAAAGAATTGTGCTTGGGAGTCCATGAAAACGGACAATGTTTTGGAGAATGAGGTTGGCTAGGGTGCTAGACGTTGGGAGTCCTTTGCAAGCTATGAAATTAGTGTATTTTGTGAGACTGTCAATGATTACCAGAATTGTGTTTACATGGTTTACTTCCGGGGGCCCATTGATGAAGTCCATTGTGATGTGTTCCCAAGGATAACTTGGAGTTGGCAGAGGGATTAGTAATGCTTTTGGTTTGCTATGTACGCTCTTACAGCGAGCACAGATTTCACAGGATTGTATGAATTGTTTGACATCTTTGGAGAACGTGGGCCACCAGAAATATCTTTTCAATAGTTCCATAGTTTTTTGAGGGCCTGGTCGACCTGCCACTGGGTGGGTGTGTAACCATTGGAAGGCTGTTAGTCTTAAGTCTTTAGTTGGTAAGTAGACCCGGGAGTCATAGAGTGGTAAACCTTGTTGGATGGTATGTTTAGTACTTTGTTGTAACCAGTTCTGCCACTCTGTGATGTGAAAATGAGAACGAATAAGATCTAGGAAGTCATCAGCAGCTATTAAACAGAGCACTCTTGCAGGATCTATAATGGATTGTGGTTTTTCTTCTTCGTGGGAGAGAGAAGAGTCTTGTCTTGTTAGGGCATCTGCTTTCCTGTTTTCTGTGCCTGGCCGGAAGGTTACAATAAAATCGAATTCTGCGAAAAACAGCATCCACCTTAATTGTCTGGGAGTCAACACCCGAGCTGAGCTCATAAACTTGAGGTTTCGATGATCAGAATATACGGTGATCTTGTGCTCTGATCCTGATAGATAGTGCCTCCATTCCATGAAAGTGTCTTTGATTGCTAAGAGTTCTTTCTCGGCAATGGTGTAGTTTTGTTCAGAGGCATTCAATTTCCTAGACATGTAGGCGACCGGATGAAGTTGTCCGGTGTATGGATGATGCTGTGTTAAAATGGCCCCTATCCCACATCTGAGGCATCGGCTTCTACAATAAAAGGGTCTGCAACTCTTGGGTGGGCCAGAACAGGAGCAGTGGTGAAAGCCTGTTTTAACATAGTGAATGCTGTATTGGCTTCCTCAGACCAACAGAAAGGAATGTTCTTACATAATAGTCTAGTGATAGGAGCCACCTTATGAGAGAAATGGTCTATAAAACGTCGATAAAAATTTGCAAAGCCCAGGAAGCATTGCACATCTCGTACTGATTTGGGCATAGGCCATTCAATCACTGCTTGGATTTTCCGTTCGGTCATCTGCATTCCTTTAGGAGTTAAAATAACTCCCAAGAATTTCACCGTAGTGACATGAAACTCACATTTACTGAGTTTACAGAATAAATGATGAATCCGTAACATATGCAACACTTTCTTTACATGCTCTTTGTGTAAATTCTCTGAGGTGGAATAAATCAGGATATCGTCAATATAGACGATCACAAAAATATCGAGATATTCTCTTAATACATAATTGAGAAAGTATTGGAAGGCGGCAGGAGCAATACACAAGCCGAAGGGCATTACCTGATACTAGAACAGCCCATAGCGGGTTTTAAAAGCTGTTTTCCATTCGTCACCTTCACGTATGCGAACCAAATGATAGGCTCCGCGTAGATCAAGCTTAGTATATATCACTGCGTTCTTAACTTGGTCCAACAATACTGGGATTAACGGTAACGGATATTTATTCTTCACCGTGATCTTTTTCTTTGCCCTGTAGTCTATGCAAGGTCGTAATTCGCCGTTTGCCTTAGGTACCAAGAATAATGGAGAGGCAGCTGGGGAACGTGAGGGACGGATCAAATTATTCTCCAAACACTGATCAAGGTATTTGCGTAAAAAAAGATTCTCCTTCTCAGATAAAGCACAAATTCTACAGTTAGGTATTACAGCACCAGGTAGGAGATCTATTTGACAGTCGTACGGCCTATGTGGAGGTAAAGTGCTTGCGGCTTGCTCGCTGAAGACATCAACATATTCATTGTATATGTGAGGCAAGGTAATGTCCTTTTCTGCTGCAGTAGCTATACATTGTGAAGAGCTTTTTTGGTCAGTATGCAAACAGTTCTTTTGACAAAATGCTGAGGAAAAACAAGTTTGTTTTTGCCAATCTATGTGTGGATTATGTATTATTAGCCATGGCATGCCAAATATGAAGTCGTACTGAGGTGCCTGGATGATATCAAAGGAAAGACTCTCTTGGTGTTCATGACCGTCGACATCCTGGCAAATCGTGTGAATGGGTGAGGTGCGCATGGTAACAGGGCCTCCGGATAACTCACTTCCATCCACAGCTTGCACAATCTCTGGTAGTTTTTTCCTTACGCACTTGAGTCGTAATGATTTAACAGTTTGTGAGTCTAAAAAATTCCCAGTTGCACCTGAATCAATTAAAGCCTGGACTCTTTGCCATTTTCCTAAAACCATGATCTGTTTTGAGAGTCGAAAATGTCTAACATTGTGACTAGAGTTGGAGTGTATGGAAGGGATCATTAAGGTACCCAAGAGGTCACCTTCCTTGTTTCTTGGGCCTTCTAGTTTTCCTCAGAATTTTCAAGCATGGCTACTTGTTTCTTTGGGATGGTATTAGTATCCACTTTGTTTTTTGGCTTGGCTAGACAATCCCTTACAAAGTGTCCCTTTTTTCCACAGTTGAGACATTGTCCCTTGCGGCGACAAAGTTATTTTTCCTCCTTGGTTAAGGGTTGACAGAGGGTTCCTATCTCCATAGGTTCGCCAGCATTATCGGAGGAAGATGTGGAGGATAATGGGTTTCGATATCAATCAGAATGCCAATAGCTACGCTCAGGGCGTTTTTTGTCCCCTCTTCTTTCAGTAAGCCTATGGTCTAGCCTCAATGTGAGGTCTATCAAATCATTGCAAGTCTTTGGTTGAGGATCGATTTGAGCTAGAATGTCTTTTAATTCCTCTTTAAGCCCCTGATAGAAGAGTGTGGCTCGTTTCTCCTCAGGCCAAGATGTTTCTACCACCAAGCGATTAAAGTGAGACAGGTAAGAGATGAGATCTTTATTGCCTTGTCGTAGTTCTAAAAGCTCTTTATCTGCTGACAAGGTAACAGCCCGTCGATCAAACACTTTTTCGGATTCGTTTATGAACAAACGCCAATTATATAATAGCCGACTGTCCTGGTGTACTAATGGAACCGCCCATGTAGCAGCATCACCAGTTAGGTACGAGATAAGGAAGGCTATCCTAGACTGTGGGTCCGGGAAGGCGGCCGGACGACATGTGAAATGCAGCTCCACTTGAGTAAGGAAGATCTGTACCTTAGAGGAATCTCCTGAGAATCTCTCGGGAGCAGCAAGAGGAATTTGAGTAGGAACATGCACTGAGATATTGCTAGGAAGAGGAGGAACATGCGACTAGGATGTGGCTCCTTGTTGCATGGTTGTTGTACCATCAACCTTGGCTTGTAGTTGTGTCACCTTTGTGACGAGAGCCGCCGTTGTGTTTTTTGAGTCTTGTAATTCTTTTTGTAACTGTGTTAAGGCTTGCATGACAGTATCCAAGGTGGCCATTTTAGCAACTCTAGCACAGACCGAGAGGAATGTAAATTTTGTTTGCTTACTATTCTGTCAATGTCCATTTCCTCGGGACCTGTGCGTTGCTAGTTAATGGCTCACCTCCAGGCAACACCAATTCAGATGCCGTAATAGCACTGAAGATTGGAGAGGCCAGGCAGGGGGAAAGGGAAGTAGGAATGGAACAGCTTGGAAGGAGATCTGAAATGAAAAATATTAAATACAAAGAGAACAACTATAATAACATTAAACTCTGGTTAATTATTTATATTGTAATAGTTTACTAAATCATGTCGAATAAACATGTAAAAGATAGAGCAATGCTCCCTAAGGTTAACTAAGAAGCTACAAGCGATGATACTCATATAATATTATACATCCATAGAAAAGATAATCTTTGCCAGAAGCTTAGAAAAGACAAACCAGAAACAGACCATCAAAAAGTCTCAATAAAATTAGAACTAACATTAGATGCTGATTAATTTTAATATAGTTTACTTTATCCTCTGCCTTACTGCAAAATATACGAAGCTGTAGTTGCAGTGAAGAATCATTTAGCTAAAACAATCCCAAAATAAACTGTTGTCAAAATCAAAAACCTTTTAAAATATCTAAACATATGTTTAATATCCCACATGAATGTAAATATGCGCTTTCAATAACATGCGCTTGTAATCATACACGTCTTTCAATAATGAGTGTTTTCTTTGAAAATAAGGTATGCAAGAATCAACAGGTCAAGTTTTTCAAAAGAAAATTTCTGAAAGAAAAGCTAGCTCGAGAACGAACTGGTAACTATGGAAACAGTAAATCAACAAACTCCGGGAATCACAGGAGCGGAAACAAAGTATCGAGGTTTCTTTTGAAAACAAATCAACACCGGCGAGGAGAAGCCCCGTCGGAACAGACTCACCCTAGCAAGTCCGACCACTCGCTCAAAGAATCACAGAGGCTTAACCAGTGAAGGCAAACAGTAAGGCTTGACAAACGAAGGAAGGCTCAATCTCAAGGAGACTCCGACCACAGCTCAAGCCCAGGCAAGGTTCCAAAATAGTAAGCACTGGAACCTGGGTGTGGTTGGAATTTATAGAGGTGCCACACCCTAAACATGGCTTCTCCTGAAGGTTGCTGGGAATTGTAGTCCCAAGGTAAGGGAACATCGGGGATATGGGCAATGAAGCCACTATCGAGCACTACCGCCAGTGAGATGCACCTTACCGCAGGAATGACAGGAAAGGTGCGATTTGGTGCAGCAAAGGGCGTGCCATGTGCGCGCTACCCTGGGGGGGATTTTAGGAGAGGCTAGATCGATACAGCGACAAGGCATACGACTACGCCAGCTCCGAAGCCTGACACCGCCTTTCTCACCTCTTTCTCTGTGCTCCCAGCCTCCTTTTCTGCATGGCTGCTGGCTGCCTTTCCCTCTGTCTCATTGCTTTCTCTGTGCCTTAAGCCCGTTTTGTGCATGCCTGTGCTTGACTTTCCCTCCTTCTCACTACTTTATCTGTGCTCTCAGATCTGTTTTGAGCATTCCTGCTGCTTGCCTTTCCTTCCTTCTCACTGACATCTCCTTGCTCTGAGACCCATTTTGTGTGTGCCTGCTGCTTGCCTTTCCTTCCTTTTCACTGCTTTCTCCGTGCTCTCAGTCCTGTTTTGTGCTGCCTGTTCCTGTATTTCTCTCGTTCTCACGGCTTCTACCTTGCTTCCCCACCCCATTTTTTTGCATGCTTGTTCCTTGACTTTCCCTCCTTCTCATTGATTCCTCCTTACTCTCAGCCCTGTTTTGTGCTGCCTGCTGCTTGCCTTTCCCTTCTTCTTCTTGGTCTCTAGTTGCTGTCAGCCCCGTTTTGTTCATGCCTGCTGCTTGCCTTTCCCTCTGCCTCATTGCTTTCTCTGTGCCCTGAGCCCTGTTTTGTGCATGCCTGCTGCTTGCCTTTCCGTCCTTCTCACTGCTTTCTCTGTGCTCTCAGCCTCGTTTTGTGCACACCTGTTGTTTGCCTTTCCTTCCTTCTCCTTGTTTTTCTCTGTGCTCTCAGCCTGGGTTTGAATGTGCTTGCTGTTGCCTTTCCCTTCTTCTTACTGCTTTCTCTGTGCTCTCAGCCCCATATTGTGCATGCCTGCTACTTGCCTTTTCTTCCTTCTCACAACTTTCTATGTCCTCTGAGCCCCAGTTTCTGCATGCTTTTTGCTTGCCTTTTCCTCATTCTCACTGTTTTCTCCTTGCTCCCAGTCCCATTTTGTGGGTGCTTGCTGATTTCCTTTCGCTCTTTCTCACTGCTTTCTCCATGCTCTCAGATCTGTTTTGAGCGTGCCTGCAGCTTGCCTTTCATTCGTTATTACTGCTTCCTTCTTGCTGTGAGCCCTGTTTTCTGTGTGCCTGCTGCTTGCCTTTCTCTCCTTCTCACTGCTTTCTCTGTGCTCTCAGCCCCATTTTGTGCATCCCTGCTGCTTGCCTTTACTTCCTTTACATTGCTTTGTCCGTGCTCTGAGTCCCATTTTGTGTGTGCCTGATGTTTGCCTTTCCTTCCTTCTCACTGTTTTCTCTGTGCCCTTAGTCCGTTTTTGAGTGTTCTTGCTGTTTGTCTTTCCCTTCTTCGTACTGCTTCTCTGTGCTCTCAACCCCATTTTGTGCATGCCTTTTGCTTGCCTTTTCCTCCTCATTATATTCTCCTTGCTGTCAGTCCCATTTTGTGGGTGCCTGCTGATTTCCTTTCATTCATTCTCACTGCTTTCTCTGTGCTCTCAGCCCCATTTTGTGCGTGGCTGCTGCTTGCCTTTACTTCCTTCTCATTGCTTTTTCTGTGCTCTGAGCCCCATTTTGTGTGTGCCTGGTGTTTGCCTTTCCTTCTCACTGCTTTTTTCCATACTCTCTGTCCAGTTTTGTGTGTGCCTGCTGTTTGCCTTTCCTTCCTTCTCACTGCTTTCTCCATCCATGCTCTCAGACCTGTTTTGTGCATGCCTGCTGCTTCCCTTTCGCTCAGTCTCACTACCTTCTCTTTGTTCTGAGCCGCATTTTGTGCATGCCTGCTGCATGGCTTTCCCTCTTTCTCACTTATTTGTCCTTGCTCCCAGCCCCGTTTTCTGCATGCCTGCTGGCTGCCTTTCCCTCTGCCTCATTGCTTTCTCTGTGCCCTAAGCTCTGTTTTGAGCATGCCTGCTGCTTGCCTTTCCCTCCTTCTCACTGCTTTCTCTGTGCTCTCAGCCTCGTTGTGTGCACACCTAATGCTTGCCTTTCCTTCCTTCTCCCTGTTTCATCCATGCTCTTAGCTCGGTTTTCAGTGTGCTTGCTGTTTGGCTTTCCCTCGTTCTCACTGCTTTCTCCGTGCTTTCAGCCCCATTTTGTGCATGCCTGCAACTTGCCTTTTCCTCCTTCTCACAACTTTCTATGTGCTCTGAGCTCTACTTTGTGGATGCCTTATGCTTGCCTTTTCTTACTTCTCTCTGTTTTCTTCTTGCTCTCAGTCCCATTTATTGGGTACCTCCTGCTTTGCTTTTGCTCTTTCTCACTCCTTTCTCCATGCTCTCAGATCTGTTTTGAGCAGTCATGTGGCTTGCCTTTCATTCATTCACACTGTTTTCTCTTTGCTCTGACTCTTGTTTTGTGTTTGCCTGCTGCTTGCCTCTCCCTCTTTCTCACTGCTTTCTCTGTGCTCTCAGCCCCATTTTGTGCATGCCTGTTGCTTGCCTTCCCTTCCTTCTCACTGGCTTCTCATTGCTCTAAGCCCAGTTTTGTGCATGCCTGTTGCTTGCCTTTTCTTCCTTCTCACTGCTTTTTTCCGTGCTCTCAGTCCTGTTTTGTGGGTTCCTGCTGTTTCCCTTTCCCTCCTTCTCACTGTTTTCTCCTTGCTCTGAGCCCCATTTTGTGTGTGCCTGCTTTCTTGCCTTTCCTTTCTTTTCACTGCTTTCTCCGTGCTCTCACTCATGTTTTGTGCTGCCTGTTCCGATCTTTCTCTCGTTCTCACTGCTTTTACCTTGCTTCCCCACCCCATTTTTTTTGCATGCCTGTTCCTTGACTTTTCCACTTTCTCACTGATTCCTCCTTACTCTCAGCCCTGTTTTGTGCTGCCTGCTGCTTGCCTTTCCCTCCTTCTCCCTGGTTTCTGGTTTCTTTCAGCCCTGTTTTGTTCATGCCTGCTGCTTTCCTTTCCCTCTGCCTTATTGCTTTCTTCTTGCTCTGAGCCCTGTTTTGTGTGTGCCTGCTGCTTGCCTTTCCCTCCTTCTCACTGTTTTCTCTGTGCTCTCAGCCTCATTCTGTACACACCTGGTGCTTGCCTTTCCTTCCTTCTCCCTGTTTTCTCCGTGCTCTCAGCCTGTTTTTGAGTGTGCTTTCTGTTTGCCTTTCCCTTCTTTGTACTGCTTTCTCTGTGCTCTCAGCCCAATTTTGTGCATGCCTGCTACTTGCCTTTTCCTCCTTCTCACAACTTTCTGTGTGCTCTGAGCCCCATTTTGTGGATGCCTTATGCTTGCCTTTCTTCCTTCTAACTGTTTTCTCCATGCTCTCAGTCCCATTTTGTGGGTGCCTGCTGATTTCCTTTTGCTCTTTCTCACTGCTTTCTCCATGCTTTCAGATCTGTTTTGAGCGTGCCTGCTGCCTGCTGTTTGCCTTTCATTCGTTGTCACTGCTTCCTTCTTGCTGTGAGCCCTGTTTTCTGCATGCCTGCTGTTTGCCTTTCCCTCCTTCTCATTGCTTTCCCTGTGCTCTCAGCCCCATTTTGTGCATCCCTGCTGCTTGCCTTTCCTTCCATCTCATTGCTTTGTCCGTGCTCTCAGCCCCATTTTGTGTGTGCCTGCTGTTTGCTTTTCCTTCCTTCTCACTGATTTTTTTCCACATTCTCAGTTCTGTTTTGTGCATGCCTGTTGTTTCCCTTTGCCTCCTTCTCACTCTTTTCTCCTTGCTCTCGGTCGTGTTTTGTGTGTGCCTGTTGTTTTGTATTCGCTCCTTCTCACTGCTTTCTCCGTGCTCTCAGCCCTGTTTTGTGCATGAACGCTGCTTGCCTTTCGGTCAGTCTCACTGCCTTCTCTGTGCTCCCAGCCCCATTTTGTGCATGCCTGGTGCTTACATTTTCTTCCTTCTCACTGCTTTTTTCTGTGCTCTCAGTCCTGTTTTGTGGGTGCCTGCTCTTTCCCTTCCCCTCCTTCTCACTGTTTTCTCCTTTCTCTGAGCCCCATTTTGTGTGTGCCTGCTGCTTGCCTTTCCTTTCTTTTCACTGCTTTCTCCATATTCTCAGTCCTGTTTTGTGCTGTTTGTTCCCGTCTTTCTCTCTTCTCACTACTTTTACCATGCTTCCCCACCCATTTCCTTTGCATGCCTGTTCCTTGACTTTTTCTTCTTCTCACTGATTTCTCCTTACTCTCAAACCTGTTTTGTGCTTCCTGCTGCTTGCCTTTCCCTGCTTCTCACTGCTTTCTCTGTGCTCTGATCTCCATTTTCTGCGTGCCTGCTGTTTGCCTTTCCTTCCTTCTGACTGCTTTTTTCCATACTCTCAGCCCTGTTTTCTGCTGCCTGCTGCTTGCCTTTCCCTCCTCTCTGGTTTCTAGTTGCTCTCAGACCTGTTTTGTACACACCTGGTGCTTGCCTTTCCTTCCTTCTCACTGTTTTCTCAGTGCTCTCAGCCTGGTTTTGAGTGTTCTTGCTGTTTGCTTTTCCTTCCTTCTCACTGATTTTTTTCCACATTCTCAGTTCTGTTTTGTGCATGCCTGTTGTTTCCCCTTACCTCCTTCTCACTCTTTTCTCCTTGCTCTCGGTCGTGTTTTGTGTGTGCCTGTTGTTTTGTATTCGCTCCTTCTCACTGCTTTCTCCGTACTCTCAGTCCTGTTTTGTGCATGAACGCTGCTTGCCTTTTGGTCAGTCTCACTGCCTTCTCTGTGCTCCTAGACCCATTTTGTGCATGCCTGGTGCTTGCATTTTCTTGCTTCTCACTTCTTTTTTCCGTGCTCTCAGTCCTGTTTTGTGGATGCCTGCTCTTTCCCTTCCCTTCCTTCTCACTGTTTTCTCCTTTCTCTGAGCCCCGTTTTGTGTGTGCCTGCTGCTTGCCTTTCCTTTCTTTTCACTGCTTTCTCCATACTCTCAGTCCTGTTTTGTGCTGTCTGTTCCTGTCTTTCTCTCGTTCTCACTACTTTTACCGTGCTTCCCCACCCATTTCCTTTGCATGCCTGTTCCTTGACTTTTTCTCCTTCTCACTTATTTCTCCTTACTCTCAACCCTGTTTTGTGCTGCATGCTGCTTGCCTTTCCCTCCTTCTCACTGCTTTCTCCGTGCTCTGATCCTCATTTTCTGCGTGCCTGCTGTTTGCCTTTCCTTCCTTCTGACTGCTTTTTTCCATGCTCTCAGCCCTGTTTTCTGCTGCCTGCTGCTTGCCTTTCCCTCCTCTCTGGTTTCTGGTTGCTCTCAGACCTGTTTTGTACACACCTGGTGCTTGCCTTTCCTTCCATCTCACTGTTTTCTCCGTGCTCTCAGTCTGGTTTTGAGTGTTCTTGCTGTTTGCCTTTCCCTTCTTCGTACTGCTTTCTCCGTGCTCTCAGCACCATTTTGTGCATGCCTGCTACTTGCCTTTTCCTACTTCTCACAACCTCCTATGTGTTCTGAGCCCCATTTTATGCATGCCTTATGCTTGCCTTTTCTTCCTTCTCACTGTTTTCTCCTTGCTCTCAGTACCATTTTGTGTGTGCCTGCTGATTTCCTTTCGCTCTTGCTAACTGCTTTGTCCATGCTCTCAGATCTGTTTTGAGCATGCCTGCTGCTTGCCTTTCCCTCCTTCTCACTGCTTTCTCTGTGCTCTGAGCCCCATTTTGTGCGTGCCAGCTGTTTTCCTTTCCTTCCTTCTGACTGCTTTTTCCATGATCTCAGTCCTGTTTTGTGCGTGCCTGCTGTTTCCCTTTCCCTCCTTCTCACTGTTTTCTCCTTGCTCTCAGTCCTTTGTTGTGTGTGCCTTATGCTTTCTATCTGCTCCTTCTCACTGCTTTCTCCATACTCTCAGAACTGTTTTGTGTATGCCTTCTGCTTGCCTTTCGCTCAGTCTCACTGCTTTCTCCTTGTTCTGACCCGTATTTTGTGTGTGCCTGCTGCTTGGCTTTCCCTCTTTCTCACTTCTTTCTCCTTGCTCCCAGCCCCGTTTTCTGCATGCCTGCTGGGTGCCTTTCCCTCTGCCTCATTGCTTTCCCTGTGCCCTAAGCTCCGTTTTGTGCACACCTGATGATTGCCTTTCCTTCCTTTTCCCTGTTTTCACCGTGCTCTTAGCCCTGTTTTGAGTGTGCTTGCTGTTTGCCTTTCCCTCCTTCTGGCTGTTTTCTCTGTGCTGTGAGCCCCATTTTGTACATGCCTGCTACTTGCCTTTTCCTCCTTCCCACAACTTTCTACGTGCTCTGAGCCCTATTTTCTGCATGCCATATGCTTGCCTTTTCTTCTTTTTCACTGTTTTCTCCTTGCTCCCAGCCCCATTTTGTGGGAGACTGTTGCTTTGCTTTTCCTCTTTCTCACTGCTTTCTCCATGCTCTCTGACATGTTTTGAGCATTCCTGCTGCTTGCCTTTCATTCATTCTCACTGCTTTCTCAGGGCTCTCAGCCCTGTTTTGTGATTGCCTGCAGCTTGCCTTTCATTCGTTCTCACTGCTTTCTCCTTGCTCTGAGCCCTGTTTTGTGTGTGCCTGCTGTTTGCCTTTCCCTCTTTCTCACTGCTTTCTCTGTGCTCTCAGCCTCATTTTGTACACACCTGGTGCTTGCCTTTCCTTCCTTCTCCCTGTTTTCTCGGTGCTCTCCACCTGGTTTTGAGTGTGCTTGCTTTTTGCCTTTTCTATTCTTTTTACTGCTTTCTATGTGCTCTCAGCCCCATTTTGTGCGTGCCTGCTACTTGCCTTTTCCTCCTTCTCACAACTTTCTGTGTGCTCTGAGCACCATTTGTGCATGGCTTATGCTTGCCTTTTCTTCCTTCTCACTGTTTTCTCCTTGCTCTCAGTCCTGTTTTGTGCGTGCCTGCTGTTTCCCTTTCCCTCCTTCTCACTGCTTTCTCCGTGCGCTGAGACCTGTTTTGTGCGTGCCTGCTGCTTGCCTTTCCCCTTTTCCTACTTCTTTCTCTTTGCTCCCAGCCCCCTTTTCTGCATGGCTGCTGGCTGCCTTTCCCTCTGCCTCATTGCCTTCTCTGTGCCATAAGCCTGTTTTGTGCGTGCCAGCTGCTTGATTTTCCCTCCTTCCAACTACTTTCTATGTGCTCGCAGCCCCGTTTTGTGCACAACAGATGCTTGCCTTTCCTTCCTTCTCCTTGTTTTCTCTGTGGTCTCAGCCAGGTTTTGAATGTGCTTGCTGTTTGCCTTTCCCTTCTTCTCACTGCTTTCTCTGTGCTCTAAGCCCCATTTTGTGCATGTCTGCTACTTGCCTTTTCCTCCTTCTCACAACTTTCTCTGTGCTCTCAGACCCATTTTGTGCATGCCTTATGCTTGCCTTCTCTTCCTCCTCACTGTTTTCTCCTTGCTCTCAGTCCCATTTTGTGGGTGCCTGCTGATTTCCTTTCGCTCTTTCTCTCTGCTTTCTCCATGCTTTCAGTTCTGTTTTGAGCATGCCTGCTGCTTGCCTTTCATTCGTTCTCACTGCTTTCTCTGTGCTTTCAGCCCCATTTTGTGCGTGCCTGCTGCTTGTCTTTACTTCCTTCTCATTGTTTTTCCTGTGCTCTGAGCCCCATTTTGTGTGTGTCTGTTGTTTGCCATTCCTTCCTACTCACTACTTTTTTCCATGTTCTCAGTTCAGTTTTGTGTGTGCCTGCTGTTTCCATTTGCCTCCTTCTCACTGTTTTCTCCTTGCTCTCAGTCCTTTTTGTGTGTGCCTGGTGCTTTCTATTCGCTCCTTCTCACTGATTTCACTGATTTCTCCATGCTCTCACACCTGTTTTGTGCATGTCCGCTGTTTGCCTTTTCCTCCTTCTCACAACTTTCTACGTGCTCTGAGCTCTATTTTGTGGATGCGTTATGCTTGCCTTTTCTTACTTCTCACTGTTTTCTCCTTGCTCTCTGTCCCATATTTTCTGGGTACCTGCTGCTTTGCTTTTGCTCTTTCCACTCCTTTCGCCATGTTCTCAGATCTCTTTTGAGCATTCATTGGGCTTGCCTTTCATTCATTCACACTGCCTTCTCTTTGTTCTAAGACGCATTTTGTGTGTGCCTGCTGCCTTGTCTTTCCCTCTTTCTCACTTCTTTCCCCTTGCTCCCAGCCCAGTTTTCTGCATGCCTGCTGGCTGCCTTTCCCTCTGCCTCATTGCTTTCTCTGTGCCCTAAGCTCCGTTTTTGTGCATGCCTGCTGCTTGCCTTTCCCTCCTTCTCACTGCTTTCTCCGTGCTCTCAGCCTCGTTTTGTGCACACCTGGTGCTTGCCTTTCCTTCCTTCTCCCGGTTTTCTTCATGCTCTTAGCCCAGTTTTCAGTGTGCTTGCTGTTTGGTCTTCCCTCGTTCTCACTGGTTTCTCCTGCTCTCAGCCCCATTTTGTGCATGCCTGCTACTTGCCTTTTCCTCCATCTCACAACTTTCTACTTGCTCTGAGCTCTACTTTGTGGATGCTTGCCTTTTCTTACTTCTCACTGTTTTCTCCTTGCTCTCAGTCCCATATTTTCTGGGGACCTGCTGCTTTGCTTTTGCTCTTTCCACTCCTTTCTCCATGTTCTCAGATCTGTTTTGAGCATTCATTGGGCTTGCCTTTCATTCATTCACACTGCTTTCTCTTTGCTCTGAGCCTTGTTTTGTGTGTGCCTGCTGCTTGTCTTTCCTTCCTTTTCACTGCTTTCTCAGTGCACTCTGTCCTGTTTTGTGTTGGCTGTTCCTGTCTTTCTCGCATTCTCAGTGCTTTTACCTTGCTTCTCCACCCCATTTTTTTTGCATGCCTGTTCCTTGACTTTCCCTCCTTCTCACTGACTGCTCCTTACTCGCAGCCCTGTTTTGTGCTGCCTTCTGCTTACCTTTCCCTCATTCTCACTGCTTTCTCTGTACTCTCAGCCTTGTACACACCTGATGCTTGCCTTTCCTTCCTTCTCCCTGTTTTCTCTGTGCTCTTAGTCAAGTTTTGAGTGTGCTTGCTGTTTGCCTTCCTCTTCATCTTCTTCTTTCTCTGTGCTCTCAGACCCATTTTGTGCATGCCTGCTATTTGCCTTTTCCTCCTTCTCACAACTTTCTGTGTGCTCTGAGCCCCATTTTGTGCATGCCTTATGCTTGCCTTGTTTTCCTTCTCACTGTTTTCTCCTTGCTCAGTCCCATTTTGTGGGTGCCTGCTGATTTCTTTCGCTCTTTCTCACTGCTTTGTCCATGCTCTCAGATCTGTTTTGAGCGTGCCTGCTGCTTTCTTTCATTCGTTCTCACTGCTTCCTTCTTGCTCTGAGCCCTGTTTTGTGTGTGCAGGCTGCTTGCCTTTTCCTCCTTCTCACTGTTTTCTCCATGCTCTGAGCCCCATTTTGTGCTTACCTGCTGTTTACATTTCCTTCATTCTTACTGCTTTTTTCCATGCTCTCCGTCCTGTTTTGTGAATGCCTGCTGTTTCCCTTTCCCTCCTTCTCACTATGTTCTCTGTTCTGTCAGTCCTTTTTTGTGCGTGCCTTGTGCTTTCTACTCACTCCTTCTCACTACTTTTTCCATGCTCTCAGACCTGTTTTGTGCATGGCTGCTGCTTGCCTTTCGCTCAGTCTCACTGCTTTCTCTTTGTTCTGAGCCGTATTTTGTGCGTGCCTGCTGTTTCCCTTTCCCGCTTTCTCTCTTCTTTCTCCTTGATCCCAGCCCCGTTTTATGCATGCCTATTGGCTGCCTTTCCCTCTGCCTCATTGCTTTCTCTGTGCCCTAATCCCCATTTTGTGCGTGCCTGCTGCTTGACTTTCCCTCCTGCTCACTGCTTTTTTCATGCTCTCAGCCTCGTTTTATGCACATTTGATGCTTGCCTTTCCTTCCTTCTCCGTTTTCTCTGTGCTCTTAGCCATGTTTTGAGTGTGCTTGCTGTTTACCTTTCCCTTCTTCGTACTGCTTTCTATGTTGTGCATGCCTGCTACTTGCCTTTCCTCCTTCTCACAACCTCCTATGTGGCCTGAGCCCCATTTTATGCATGCCTTATGCTTTCCTTTTCTTCCTTCTGTTTTCTCCTTGCTCTCAGTCCCATTTTGTGGATGTCTTCTGCTTTTGCTCTTTCTCACTGCTTTCTCTATGCTCTCAGACCTGTTTTGAGCATTCCTGCTGCTTGCCTTTCATTCATTCTCACTGGTTTCTCCTTGCTCTGAGCCCTGTTTTGTGTGTGCCTGCTGCTTGCCTTTCCCTCTTTCTCACTGCTTTCTCTGTGCTCTCAGACCCATTTTGTGCATGCCTGTTGCTTACCTTCCCTTCCTTCTCACTGACTTCTCCTTGCTCTCAGCCCAGTTTTGTGCATGCCTGCTGCTTCCCTTTCCTTCCTTCTCACTGCGTTTTTCCGTGCTCTCAGTCCTGTTTTGTGGGTGCCTGCTGTTTCCCTTTCCCTCCTTCTCACTATTTTCTCCTTGCTCTGAGCCCCATTTTGTGTGTGCCTGCTTTCTTTGTCTTTCCTTCCTTTTCACTGCTTTCTCCGTGCTCTCAGTCGTGTTTTGTGCTCCCTGTTCCGGTCTTTCTCTCGTTCTCACTGCTTTTACCTTACTTCCCCACCCCATTTTTGGCATGCCTGTTCCTTGACTTTCCCTCTTTCTCACTTATTCCTCCTTACTCTCAGCCTTGTTTTGTGCTGCCTGCTGCTTGCCTTTCCCTCCTGCTCCCTGGTTTATGGTTGCTCTGAGACCCATTTTGTTCATGCCTGCTGCTTGCCTTTCCCTCTGCCTCATTGCTTTCTTCTTGCTCTGAGCCCTGTTTTGTGCATGCCTGCTGCTTGCCTTTCCTTCCTTCTCCCTGTTTTCTTCTTGCTCTAAGTCCTGTTTTGTGCATGCCTGCTGCTTCACTTTCCTTTCTTTTCACCGCTTTCTCCGTGCTCTCAGTCCTGTTCTGTGGATGCGTTGCTATTTGTCATTCCCTCCAACTCACTGTTTTCTCCTCATCCTCAGTCCCGTTTTGTGTATCCTTGCTTCTTTCATTTTGCTTCCTTTCAGTGCTTTCTCCATGCACTCAGACCTGAGTTGTGCATGCCTGCTGCTTGCCTTTTGCATGTTCTTACTGTTTTCTCCTCGTTCTGAGCCCCATTTCATGAGTGCGTGGTGGTTGCCTTTCCATCCTTCTCACTGCTTGCTCCTGGCTCTCAGACCCATTTTCTGCATATTTGCTAGCTGCCTTTCCCTCTCTCCTTCTCAGTGGTTTCTCCTTGCTCTCAGCCCTCTTTTTTTGTGTGCCAGCTCCTTGCCTTTCCGTCCTTCTCACTGCTTTCTCTTTGCCCTCAGCCCTGTTTTGTGCATGGCTGATTTTGCCTTTCACTCCTACTCACTGCTTTTTTCCCTCCCACAACCCCATTTTGTGCATTCCTGCGTCTTATCTTTCCCTCCTTCTCACTGCTTTCTTCTTGTGCTCAGTCTCATTTTGTGCTGCCTGTTGGTTGCCTTTCTCTTGTTCTCACTGCTTTTTCCTTGCTCTACCCACTCCAGTTTTTTTGGGTGTCGCTCCTTGGCTTTCCTTCTTTCTCACTGCTTTGTCCTTGCTGTCAGCCATGTTTGGTGTGTGCCTGCTGCTTACCTTTCTCTCCTTTTCACTGCTTTCTCCTTGCTCTCAGCCCCATTTTGTGCGTGCCTGCTCCTAGACCAAAGTCTTCTCACTGGTTTCTCCTTCCTCTCAGCCCCATTCTGTGCATGCCTGCTGCTTGCCTTTCCCTTCTTTTCACTCGTTTCTCTGTGCTCTCAGCCCCATTTTGTGGGTGCCTGTTCCTGGACTTTGCTTCCTTCTCACTGCTTTCTCCTTGCTCTCAGCCCTATTTTGTGCATGCTTGCTGGATGACTTTCCTTCCTTCTCACTGCTTTCTCCTTTCTGTCAGCCCAATATGAGCATGCCTGCTGCTTGCTTTTCCCTCCTTCTCACTTCTTTCTCCATGCACTCCGTGTGTGCCTACTGCCTGCCTTTCCCTCCTTTTCACTGTATTTTCATTCCATTGTCTTAGTTTTGTTTTGTGCATATCTGCTGCTTCACATTCCCTCCTTCCCACTGCTGTCTCTGTGCTTTCAGCCACATTTTGTACGTGCCTGCTTCTTGTGTTTTCCTCATTCTCATTGCTTTCACTGTGCTCTCAGTCCAGTTTTGTGTATGCCTGTGGCTTGCCTTTCACTCCTTCTCTCTGCTTGCATTGTCCTTGCTCATGGCCCAGTGCCTGCTGCTTGCCTTTCCCTCCTTCTCACTGTTTTCTCCTTGCTCCTAGCCCCGTTGTGTGCATGCCTGCTGCTTCTCGTTCTCTTTCCTACTGCTTTCTCTGTACTCTCAGCCACATTTTGTGCATCTGCTTTTTGTGTTCCCCTCCTTCTCACTGCTTTCACCATGCTCTCATCCCAGTTTTGTGTGTGCCTCCTGATTGCCTTTTCTTCAGTCTCACTGCTTTCTCCTTGCTCTCAGCCCAGTTGCCCAGTGTGCGTGTTCCTGCTGCTTGCCTTTCCCTCCTTCTCAATGCTTTCTTCTTGCTCTCAACCCCATTTTGTGCTTGCCTGCTAAGTGCCTTTCCTACTCCCTGCATTCTGCTTGCTCTCAGTCCCACTTTGTGCATGACTCCTCCTTGACATTCACTCCTTCTCACTGCTCTCAGTCCCGTTTTGGATGTGCGTGCTGCTTGCCTTTCCCTCCTTCTCACTGCTTTCACTATGCTCTAATCCCCAATTTGTGCGTGCCTGCCGCTTGCCTTTCCCTCCTTCTCACTGCTTTCTCTGTGCTCTCAGCACCATTTTGTGCGTGCTTGCTGCTTACCTTTCCCTCCTTCTCATTGCTTTCTCTGTGCTCTCAGCCACATTTTGTGCGTGCCTCTTTCTTGTGTTTTCCTCAGTCCCACTTTGTGCATGACTCCTCCTTGACATTCACTCCTTCTCACTGCTCTCAGTCCCGTTTTGGATGTGCGTGCTGCTTGCCTTTCCCTCCTTCTCACTGCTTTCACCATGCTCTCAGCCCCATTTTGTGCATGCCTGCAGCTTGCCTTTTCCTCCTTCTCACTGCTTTCACCAATGCTTTCAGTCCTGTTTTGTGTGTGCCTGTGACTTGCCTTTCACTCCTTCTCTCTGCTTTCTATGTACTCTCTGCTTGCCTTCCCCTCCTTCTCACTGCTTTCCCCGTGCTCTCAGTCCTGTTTTGTGCAGGCTTGGTGCTTGCCTTTCCCTCCTTCCCACTGCTTTGTCCGTGCTCTCATCCACTTTTTGTGCGTGCATGGTCCATGAATTTCCCTCCTTCTGTCTGGCTGCCGACACGTCCTGGTTGAAATGTTGGCAGCCAGACAGATTTCTGCACAAGATATATGGGATCCAAAGCAGTAGAGGTCTATATTTCTTGTCCCTTTAATAGCTTGAAACCTTCTGAACGGATTTACACCAAATGCCAAAAATGGTGGTTTTTGGACCAGGCGCTACCTTTCTGCCACATTTGGTGTAATTCTGTCCAGCCGTCTGGGCTGTAGTTGTGCCTAAAATCTCTATGGGAGTTAACATGGGAAACACATTTTTTTACTCCCCTTTTTTTCCGGCCCCTGTTTGGCCCTGGGGAGGTAGTGGTCTCCAGGGTCTGTGTGGGGTCATTCCATGAGGCCATCCCTCAAAAAAATGTAAAAATAGCCCCGGGAGGTGGACTGATCATTTGCCATATCATGAATGGCTTCGAATTGTTTTATTGTGTGATTGCATGAAGTGCTGTTATATTTTAGTGCTTTGTTCTTATCAAAGAAAATTTTCAAATATTTATATCAACTCTAGAAATGTGATAAGTCTGGAATCCAATTCTTCTGGGTAATAGGATAATTTCATTTTACGAATCTTCAAAAAACAACTGAACGATTTGCTTTTTCATGACAACCCACCCCTGAGTAACACTCAGGGGGTCATTACAACCCTGGCGGACGGTGTTAAAGCTGAGATAATACCGCAAACAGGCCGGCGGACAAAAAAAGGGAATCATGACCGCGGTGGAAACCACCAACATAGACAGCCACTTTAACACTCCCACCGCCACGGCGGTACAGACAAACAGCGCGGTATTCACCGCCAACAGACAGGCGGAAGACAATGTACCGCCCACAGTATCACAACCCACCAATCCGCCACCTTTTCCGGGGCGGATTCACCGTGGATAAAAACACGGCGGAAACAGCTTTTGCAATGGGAAAACGCTCACCTTCTACACACTCCACGAGGAAGGAGGACACCATGGAATTACAAATCCTACCTGCCCTTCTCTTCCTGCTCATTTATGAACACCAGCAACAGCGGCGGCGAAGACAACGGTGAGTACTGCACCTACGACATAGGGGAGGGGTGAGGCAAAAGTCAGGGGGACACACACGAAACACCCCCACCCTCGCACATTATAACACACACAGCTATGCATGTCAAAACATCACAGTAACAACCCACAACCCCCCGGAAGAATGCAAAGACCAAAGGAAACCAGTCGAAAAATTGTAATGTATCAAAATACAGTTACCAAATATATACAGATATATATATACACATTCAAAAGTATATACATTACGAGAAGCAGTGCAGGTATGCACATATCAATGTCCGTGCACCACTGGTCCAAAAATGCATGGGCGAGGCCCACAATAGATATCTGTCCGCAAACGGAGAGAACACTGCTGGGGCATCAGATCGAAATACAACAGGCACCTCAGGGGGAAGGTAAGGGGGGGGGGGGGCACCTCAGCCGGATTACAGCACCACGCCAGATCCACGACGGGGCTCCATGCCCATTGATGTATTCTGGGGAGTGCAAAGCCACAGTCTCTCAAGTCTCTACAGTGGGTGGGTTGCCCACTGTACCATCCAGGGGAGTGCAAAGCCACAGTCTCTCAAGTCTCTACAGTGGGTGGGTTGCCCACTGAACAATCCTGGGGAGTGCAAAGCCACAGTCTCTCAAGTCTCTACAGTGGGTGGTTTGCCCACTGTACCATCCTGGGGAGTGCAAAGCCACAATCTCTCAAGTGGATAACAGTCTCCACTGGTTCTGGAGGGGGAATGGTGCCCACACTGCATTTAGCTCCCCGTGACGGTTCCTGTACCGTCACAGTCCCAGCTGTACATGGGATAACGATGCTTGATGTGGCGGTGTTTCCTTGTTCAGCGGTGCTTTGCCATGGCGGTCTCTGATCTGTTCAGCGGTTCTCTGCCCTGTTCAGCGGTCTTCACCATGGCGGTGATTCCCTTGTTCAGCGGTGCTTTGCCATGGCGGTCTCTGATCTGTTCAGCGGTTCTCTGCCCTGTTCAGCGGTGCTGTGTCCTGTTCAGCGGTCTTCACCATGGCGGTGATTCCCTTGTTCAACGGGGCTTTGCCATGGCGGGCTCTGATCTGTTCAGCGGTTCTCTGCCCTGTTCAGCGGTCTTCACCATGGCGGTGATTCCCTTGTTCAGCAGGGCTTTGCCATGGCGGGCTCTGATCTGTTCAGCGGTTCTCTGCCCTGTTCAGCGGTCTTCACCATGGCGGTGATTCCCTTGTTCAGCGGGGCTTTGCCATGGCGGGCTCTGACCTGTGCATTGGTGTGTGGCATGACGGTCCCTCATTTTCCAGCGGGGCTGTGGCAGCCGGGGCCCTCCTGGGCACGGACTCCGGCGGTGGTCTCCTGACCAGTGACGATACTTGTGCCCTCCTGGGCAATGACTCTGGCAGTTGTCTCCTGACCAGTGACGAAACTCGGGCCCTCCCCCTCCTGGGCAGTGACTCTGGCAGTGGTCTCCTGACCAGTGACGATACTCGTGCCCTCCTGGGCAATGACTCTGGTGGTGGTCTCCTGACCAGTGACGATACTCGTGCCCTCCTGGGCAGTGACTCTGGCGGTGGTCTCCTGACCAGTGACGATGGTGCTGGCGTCCCGGCCGCCAGGGAGGATGGCGCCCTTCTCTGCCGTGCTGCTCTCACCAGACTGTGCAGACTTCCTCTGGCCCTTCACCACCTTTGGAGGAGTCACAGCTGACTCTGCAATCCCCCTGGGACCCTTGTGAGCAGTTTTGTCGCCCGGAGTCTTCACCCTGTCCCGTCGGCCACTTTCCAACTTTAGATGCTTTACAGGGGGTGGACTGGCAGTGCTTTGGCTCCGTGTCACACTGCCTGCCCTGGTGGCCGGTGCACTCCACAAACCTGTAACACGCACCACTGGTACTGGAGTCATTTTGGCTGAGGCGCTACTACGGGACTTATGAATTGGAGGGGTAGGGATGGGGGCAAAGAGGTCAACGTTGCTGAGGGAGAGTTTATGACGAACACTGGGATGGGTCGCTGGAGGGGGTCTGGGAGTGGAGGAAGAGGAGGTGGTTGTAGGAGGTGTCACTTTATGTGTTTTGGGTGCAGGTGCAGGTACTGGAGGCTGTCGTGAGGTGAATGGATGTTGGATGTGTGGGTGCCCGCGTTTGTGTACTTTGGGAGGGGGCGTCACAGACACACTGGGAGAGGACACAGGGGACGTGTAAATGGGAGTGGGGGTGGTGAGTGCAGGTGAGCGGGGTGTGGTGCTGGGTGTTCTGGTGCGAGTCCTAGTGCCTGTAGATGTAGTGCATGCAGGTGAGAGTGAAGACGACACTGGGAGGGAGGAGGGAGACGATGAGGAGGGGGACACAGTGGAGGCAGTGGATGTTGCTGTGTCTGTATGTGTCTGATGCTTGTGTGAGTGCCTGTGGGATGTGTGGTGCCTATGTTTGCCTGAGCTACTTTTGTGTGTTGAGGTGTGTGCATGCTTGTCTGTTGGTGTGCTTGGGATAGGCTGGGGTACAGGGGACTGGGTCTGGGTGGAGGAAGTTGGAGGGGGGAAGCTAGACACAGGGACAATGGCTGCCATCAGTGCTGAGGCCAAAGATTGCAGGGTTCGATGAAGGGCAGCCTGACCAGAATGAATGCCCTCCAGGAATGCATAACCGTGTTGCAACACCCTTTCTACACCCTGGATGGCATTCACAACGGTAGACTGCCCAATAGTGAGTGACCTGAGGAGGTCAATGGCTTCCTCACTGAGGGCAGCAGGGGTGACAGGGGCAGGGCCTGAGGTGCCTGGGGCAAAGGTGATGTCCACCCTCCTGGGTGAGCGGGCACGGGGCAAACGCTGAGGGGCTGCTAGGTGGGCGGTGCTGGTAGGGGAGGTGGCGGCTGTACCTGTAGAAGTGTGGGGCACAGACGGTGCCGCCACCACAAGGGAGCTCCCATCGGCGGATGAGTCCGTGTGGCTGGTTGGTGATCCGGTGGCCGACGTGAAGCTCCCCTTGCCCTCCGTCCCACTGGTGCATTCTGAGTCCGTGGTGTGGCCCTCCATGGCCATGTGGGATGCAGCTCCCTCGTGCTCCGGTGACACTGTACCTCCGCCTGATGATGCTGATGCACAAAAGAACAGGGAGAGCAGAAAAAGGGGGGGACGGATGACAGAAGAAAGACAGGTTGAGTGCATGGTATACCGCTACCCTTGGCGGACAATACAGACACAGCAGCCCCCTGCACTACGCCGTGCTCCTGGCCTCTACAGATGCAATTCCTGGGATATGGCCTACATGGCTGTGGTAGACATCTGAACACATGGAAGCCACAGGGGCATGTATACCTGTACTTGGCACTCTACTGCGGTGAGTGCCACATGGCCTGCATTACGGAGGGGCCTAGCCTATGGAAGGCGCCCTAGCCTAGGGAAACCCACAGCCCTCCTGCCACACCTAGACCCCTCAACTGCGCACAAAGTCCCCAGAATGATTGTGTACTCACCCCCTTGTGTCTGCTGTGATGCCCTCAAGCGCCCATCCAACTCAGGGTAGGCCAACGCCAGGATCCGGAACATCGGGGGGTCATGGGGCGACGGGCACCCCTCCCACGTTGGGAGGCCATCCCCAGCTGAGCCTCCGCCGTCTTCTTGCTCCAGCGGCGAATGTCCTCCCATCGTTTACGGCAGTGGGTGCCCCGTCTCTGGTGGACCCCCAGGGTCCGGACGTCCTTGGCGATGGCACGCCAAATGTCCTTCTTCTGGTGGGTGCTGACCTACATGACATGCACAGGGGAAGAAGAGAAGTCATTAGCAAGAGCACCATCGAAGTGAGTGCCCCCCATCCCTGCCCTTGCCATGTGGCACATGCATTCACAGTCTTCATGTTCACTGCACTCTGCCCCCTTCCCTCTTACAACCAGCCCTCTCCACCCAAGCATAGCCCATACAACGTGCTCCCTGTGTACTTACCTGTTGGTCTGGAGGACCGTAGAGTAGCGTGTACTGGGGGAGGACCCCGTCCACGAGCTTCTCCAACTCCTGAGCAGTGAAGGCAGGGGCCCTTTCCCCAGACGCAGCAGCCATTGTCTCTTCCAGACCGAGGTCACAGCAGCACTTGCAGTGTAGGTCCTCTCCTGTCGAAGATCAGTTATCAAGTGATTGAACAGATAGAAAATGGCGGTGACGTCCGCGGCGGTACGTATCATCACCGCCGGCGCACTTCATCATTGGCTCCTGGGACCCATAGGGTCCAATGTTAACCAATGCAGCATTGCGCCACGGTCTACGACCGCCTTCCGCGACGGTGTACAACGCCAGCGCAGTTACCTCACATCCCACTGTCCCAGTTTAGAGGTCAGGCAGCCGCCATTTCAGGGGTCCACATGGCATAATTTGCAACTGCGTCACACATACCCGGGCCTACACTCAACACACATACAGGAAGAATTTTTGTCTTTGGTGTCGTGTTCTGTGTATCTGTGGATACATGCCTGGGATTTTGTTGACTCTGTGGTCGCTGTTGTCCTTCCTAGGCACCGTCAGCTTGGACATTTGAGAAGATGGCGGAATCCTCCGGTGTACCGACCGCTGGTGGACCTGTTGACAATGGAGGAGCGACATTTACTCATCACCTACAGGTTTGACCGTGCCACTATCCAGGAACTATGTACCCAGTTGGAGCCAGACCTGATGTCACCAATCCGCCATCCCACAGGAATCCTTCCTCAAGTGCAGGTGCTGTCATTGCTCCATTTCCTTGCAAGTGGATCGTTTAAGACAACAGTGGCCATGGCATCAGGGATGCCCAGCCTATGTTTTCCAACGTGTTGTCCAGAGTGTTGTCTGCCCTGCTGAAACAAATAAGGAGCTACATCGTTTTCCCTCAGGTGGAGGATTTGCCAACAGGGAAAGGTGACTTCTATGCCCTGGGACATATCCCCAGCATCATAGGTGCTATTGATGGCACCCATGTAGCTCTGGTCCCCCCCCCACAGGAGTGAACAGGTGTACAGGAACAGGAAGAGTTATCATTCGATGAATGTACAGATGGTATGTTTGGCAGACCAGTACATCTCCCAGGCAAATGCTATGTTCCGTGGATCAGTGCATGACGCCTACATCCTGCGCAATAGCAGCATCCCTTATATGATGAGTCAACTCCAGAGGCACCGGGTGTGGCTTTTGGGGGACTCTGGTTAGCCCAACCTGTCCTGGCTATTGACCCCAGTGAGGAATCCCAGGACCAGGGCAGAGGAACGCTACAATGAGGCCCATGGGCGGACTAGGAGGGTGATCGAACGCACCTTCGGCCTCCTGAAGGCCAGGTTTAGGTGCCTGGATATGACAGGTGGTTCCCTATTCTACTCACCAAGGAAGGTGGGCCAGATCATCATCGCCTGCTCGATGCTTCACAATCTTGCTTTGCGACGCCAGGTGCCTTTTCTGCAGGAGGATGGTCCAGATGGCGGTGTTGTGGCCGCTGTGGAGCCTGTGGACAGTGATGAGGAGGACGCTGAGGAAGAAGACATAGACAACAGGGAGTCAGTCATACGGCAATATTTCCAGTGACACACAGGTGAGAACAGTTTTCTTTTTAACATTACATTCACTTTCACACTTCTACCTTTATCCTGTCTGTCAGTTCATCGCAGTATTTGGTCACTGAGTTGTACCTTTCCATTACGGTTTCACAGGTGTGGTTAGCAACGTGTGCCATCTGCTTGCATCATTCAAGGACTTGTGATGTGTGACATAGGTATGTTGGCTATAAAATTGGAAAGCATGTTGACACTGTCATTGATTATACATATTTACCAAATCACAGACTGACTCCAGATTGTTTTGTGGTTCAAGGGTGTTTATTTCAGTGCTCAAAAATGGAGGGGAGTAGTGATATGGTGATGGGGGACGGTGGAGGAATGTCCATGGCAGAGTCCAGTCCATTAGTCACACAGGTGCACTGCCCATATGGGCATAGGAAGTGGAGATGGGGCAGTTCCAATCGGGACAGGGTAACAAAGTGAGACAGTGGGAGGACAATCAGGGTGGTCTCATTTCCTGGCGGGGGTCTTGCCATCTTGCTCTGTCCTGTTCCTGGATCTCAGGGCCCGCTTGCGGGGTGGTTGTCCGTCTGCAGGGGGTGGGGTGCTGGTGTGGTGGTCCTGTGGCGGGCGTCCTGTCCACTAGCGCCGGTGGAGGTGGTGGGCAGTTCATCGTTCATGCGAGTGTCAGGGGCCCATTGGAGTGCCACGGTGTCCCTCATGGTCTTTTGTATGTCCTTCAGCACCCCTACGATGGTGCCCAGGGCGGAGCTGATGGTTCTGAGCTCCTCCCTGAACCCCGAATACAGTTCGTCCTGCAGGCGCTGGGTCTCCTGAAACTTGGCCAGTACCGTGGCCATCGTCTCCTGGGAGTGGTGGTATGCTCCCATGATGGAGGAGAGGGCCTCGTGGAGAGTGGGTTCCCTTGCCCTGTCCGCCCCGTCGCACAGCAGCCCTCCCAGTTCCCCTGTGTTCCTGTGCCTCCGTCCCCTGGACCGTGTGCCCACTACCACTGCCCCCAGGTCCCTGTTGTTGTTGGGGTGGTGGGTTATCCTGGGTTCCCTGTAGTGGTGGACACACCGCTGACTGACGTGTCCTGGGTACGGAGGTATGGGCCCGCTGGGTGGGTGCTGTGCTGGTGTTACCAGAGGGTGGAAGGTCAGTGTTGGGGTGTGCCTGTGCAAGGGGAACCGACTGTCCTGAGGCCCACGATGGTCCGGGCTGGTCATCAGGATCCAGTAGGGCAGAGCTGCTGTCGTCACTGTGGGCCTCTTCTGTGGGTGGAGTGGAGATGTCTGGACCCTCCGGTGTGGTGACGTTCCGTAGTGGTCCTGCATGGATATAACAGCATGATTAGTGCATGTGTGTGAGTAATGGTGTGCAATGGGTGGGTGTTTGTGTACCCCAGTGCAAGCATTACTGTGTGTGGGTTTGTGTGATGATGGTTAGGGGGTTGTTATGGGTATGTACAGTGAGCATGCTTTGGTGAGGGCTGACCATGCTTTGTTTTTGCATGCAGGGCTTGGTGTTGGGATGGGTGGCTTGTGTTATGAGTACATTAGTGAGGATTTGGAGTGATAGGGGAGGGGGTGAGGGTGGGGGTGTGTGATGGCATGCAGGTAGGGTGGGGGATATAATATTTGAGATTTAACTTACCAGTGTCCATTCCTCCACCGACTCCTCCGAAGCCCTCTGGATGCATGATGGTCAAGACTTGCTCCTCCCATGTTGTTAGTTGTGGGGGAGGAGGTGGGGGTCCGCCGCCAGTCCGCTGTACCGCGATGTTGTGCCTGGATACCACAGAACACACCTTCCCCCGTAGGTCGTTCCACCTCTTCCTGATGTCCTCCCGATTTCTTGGATGCTGTCCCACAGCGTTGACCCTGTCCACGATTCTTTGCCATAGCTCCATCTTCCTGGCTAAGGAGGTGTGCTGCACCTGTGAGCCAAACAGCTGTGGCTCTACCCGTAGAATTTCCTCCACCATGACCCTGAGCTCCTCCTCGGAAAACCTGGGGTGTCTTTGGCGTGACATGAGGTGGTGTGGGTGATGTGTGGGGTGGTGTAAGTGTTGATGTGTGTGGTGATGTGTAGTGGTGTGTGGTATATTGTGCGTGTAATGTTGTATGGATGATGGTGTTGTGTGCCTCTGTGTGGTGGGGTTCTCAGTTGCTGTGCTCTCTGTCTATCTGGCCTTCGTCTCTAATTTTTTGTCGTAGGGGTTTGTGGGTGATGTGGGTGTGTGTTTTATATTGTGTTTGTTGTGTGGGAGTGGTGTTTGTATGTGTATCAGGTGTGTGTATTTGTAATTGTCTAATGTGGCGGTGTTTTGTAGATGTGTGTGTATTTTGAGCGCGGCGGTGTGTACCGCCAATGGAATACCGCGGTTGAAAGACCGCCGCATGGATTCGTGTGTCGTGATAGCATGGGCGAGTTTCTGTTGGCGTGACGGTGGAGGTTTTGTTTTCGCCAGTTTATCACTGACCTTTGGTGTGGCGGTCTTGTGTGGGTGTCTGAGTTTCGCCGGGTTCCGAGATGTGGGTCATAATAGCTGTGGCGGAATTCCGCGGCCACGGCGGTGTTTTGGGGGTCTTCTGCACGGCGGTAAGCGCCTTTTACCGCCAATGTTGTAATGAGGGCCTCAATATCTTCTCAGCATAACTGAAAATGCTAGGAAAGAAGGAACACCACAAGAATTATCTCTATAAACGTGTCTTTCTGATTCTTACATCCTTTGGTATATAATCTGGTTTTATTGTCGCATTTGCTATTGTATATCTATCTATTTTTTGCATTTGTACAGCTGGTCATAACCTCGACACTATGTAAAGCCCAACGTCACCCATCTAGGTCTGCTCCAGATTATATAAAACAGCCTATAAATAAACAAAAACATTAGCATAAAATGGGGTTTGGAGTCCTTGTCTGGCCTCCAGAGAGATGAGGGTTCTGCTACTGAAGCGCAGAACTGTTGGAAGATCACATGCTAGTGTCTCTGATATGACCAATACTGGGGTACCAGAATATACACAGAAGTCATTGCTTTGCTCTGTCGTTCTAACGGGAGGTGGTGGTGTTAGGGGGTACATCATCCTGATGCGTTTTGCAGTTGTCCTGATCGGGTTATGATTCAGCCACTCCTGGATAAGACATAGATTCAGGTTCCTCTTGAGAGTTTCTGGCTCTGTTGTGAATTTTGGGTCCTTTGACTTTCATCTCTGGGACTGGTTAGGCAGACAGTTATTCCTGTGAAATACTCTGACTACCTGAGTTCTGGTCTCCTTACAGACCTTGTACACAGGTATGGTGTGAAAATGCTCACAATGACATGGGGTCTGAGTTCCAGTGATCCCACATTTTGTGTTTCCTTTCTGTCCAAAAGCGGAATCTGTCTCAAAAGGAGTTCTTATTCCAAAAATCTCTGGTCGTAATGAGCCCTGTTCAATCATCATTCTTAACTGGGCAATGAGACACAAGATATTATGCCCTCTCTAATTGCAACTTTATATACATTTCATAGCAGCTGTATTTACAGTGACACCACAGTAAATTTTGACAGATAGTCTGGGGTTTCTCTTAAACCTTAGGTTGTATGGCCCAAGACAAGTGCTTTCATATCGACTACAGTTAATGAGACTGAGAATATCCTCATCATCAGTGATACTTTTTGAGGTATGCGCAAGGCTTGTACCTGCTGGGATCAGAATGTGTGTATTATTTTAAAAGTGTGTTTGTGAGTTTTTATCAGCGGCGGCAGCCGCAAACTTCAAGGGGAGGGGTGGGGGGATGTGACGTAGATGGAGGGGGAAAAATAATAAAATCAACTTAACTTACCGCTGTCTCAATCTCCTACCGCCTCGCTCCTCTTCCCTCCATGTGATATCCCAGCATCCAAAACTTCAAAAAACAGCTGAACGATTTGCTTTTTCATGACACTCCCACCCCTGAGTAACATTCAATATCTTCTCAGCATAACTGAAAATGCTAGGAAAGAAGGAACACCACAAGAATTATCTCTATAAACGTGTCTTTCTGATTCTTACTTCCTCTGGTATATAATCTGGTTTTACTGTCGCATTTTCTATTGTATATCTATCTGGTTTTTGCATTTGTACAGCTGGTCATAACCTCAACACTATGTAAAGCCCAACGTCACCCATCTAGGTCTGCTCCAGATTATGTAAACTTGCCTATAAATAAACAAGAAAATAAGCATAAAATGGGGTTTGTAGTCTTTGTCTGGCCTCCAGAGAGATGAGGGTTCTGCTACTGAAGCGCAGAACTGTTGGAAGATCACATGCTAGTGTCTCTGATATGACTAATACTGGGGTACCAGAATATACACAGAAGTCATTGCTTTGCTCCGTCGTTCTGATGGGAGGTGGTTGTGTTAGGGGGTACATCATCCTGATACATTTTGCAGTTGTCCTGATCGGGTTATGATTCAGCGACTCCTGGATAAGACATAGATTCAGGTTCCTCTTGAGAGTTTCTGGTTCTGTTGTGAATTTTGGTCCTTTGACTTTCACGTATGGGACTGGTTAGGCAGACAATTATTCCTGTGAAGCACTCTGACTACCAGAGTTCTGGTCTCCTTACAGACCTTGTACACAGGTATGGTGTGAAAATGCTCACAATGACATGGGGTCTGAGTTCCAGTGATCCCACATTTTGTGTTTCTCTTTCTGTCCAAAAGTGGAATCTGTCTCAAAAGGAGTTCTTGTTCCAAAAATCTCTGGTCGTAATGAGCCCTGTTCAAGCATCATTCTTAACTGGGCAATGAGACACAAGATATCATGCCCTTTCTAATTGCAGCTTTATATAAATTTCATAGCAGCTGTATTGCCAGTGACACCAGAGTAAATGTTGCCATAGAGTCTGGGGTTTCTCTTAAACCTTAGGTTGTATGGCCCAAAACAAGTGCTTTCATATAGACTACAGTTAATGAGACTGAGAATATCCTCATCATCAGTGATACTTTATGAGGTATGCTAAAGGCTTGTACCTGCTGTGATCAGAATGTGTGTATTATTTTAAAAGTGTGTTTGTGAGTTTTTATCAGCAGCAGCCGCCGCAACCGTCAAGGGGAGGGGTGGAGGGATGGAAGGGGAAAAATAATAAACTAAATAAAATAAACTTAACTTACAGCTGTCTCAATCCCCTACCACCTCGCTCCTCTTCCCTCCATGTGATATCCCAGCATTCACTGGGACACCAACAAAGGCTCCCGAGCCATCCTGGCACTGCTTTCAAGCTAAACATAACATGAAAGCAGCATCAGGATCTGAGCGGCTGTGACAGATGCTCAGACACAGCATGGGAGTCTGTGCAGTTTCTCCAGCCCCACTGTTTTACATAGCTAGGCTGGAGAAGCCTAACTGTGCATGTGTGTTTGGCCGTCTGAGATGGCCGACCTGAGACGGCTGACCAAACACACATGCGCACTTAGGTGCACTCTCTCCTCTCCTCCCTCCCATCTCCCATGGCCTAGCCCAGCCCCTCCATGTGCTGATGGCTGAGGCAGCAGATGAAAAATAAAACAATTTATTGTTTTCTTTTTTTAATCTCCTGGCTATTTGCCAGTGGGGCAACACTTGTTAGCGCATCAGACCTTAATAAGTATACTTACAAGTGGACACGAATAGATCGATGAACCATTTGACGCGCAATTAGGAAGTTCTTACGATAGCTCCAGTACATAATCAACAATCAATAATCATCAGCAATCAATAAAATCAATAATCAATGGAGTCAGTAATTGTCACGCACCATGACCTTTCAGCCATGAGTAACCGCACCTTTAATACAAGTTTAGTAAGTTTATTTCCCTATATTAACAATGCAAAAATCATATAGCTTAATCTCAATATCAAATGAAACACATATAAAAACAACACTGGTTGTCAAAAGTGGCGGAAGAAACGCAATCTAATCAAAGCTTGAACCACAACACATTCTAGAGCTACAGTGCAAATAAATAGCTGAGTCAGTTGTGACAAAGTTATAACATACATGAAATTCAACAAAGTAAGTCATCAAGTATTTAGTCCCTGTAATCGTCAGTCACTTATGAGGGCCCTTGACTAACACCAGATTAGCATCAGCATGTTGGGGTTCATGCAAAACATTTTAGTAACACAAATTTGGAAAAACATCTAGATTTGGCTGTATCAAAACAGTGCAGTTTGTACCTAGAAAGAAAAGGCATAAGATGTATAACAGTCACATTTCATTATATATACCTATCCTTGGTATGGGTCAGCAAAGCAGAATCAATCTTAGTCCTTAGGTCATCAGTCGATCAGCAGAGCATCAGGCTCTCAGTCAGAGAGTATGAGCCCAATGTCGGAATGAATCTCAAATCTCTCCTAAAGTTCTTCTCTCTCCTCTCAAGTTTCTCTAGAACTCTTCTCTAGTCTGAATAATTCTCTGTTGCGTTGTTATATCAAAGTCACCTAAACTATCCCCTAATTCCCTATTGGTCAGTTAATCGTAAGTTCATACTTTACTCAATAATATTTCTATACCAAATCTATGAATTCTAATATTTCACCATTCACACGCGGTTGATTGGTTCACTTTACGATGTTATCATCTGTCTCATCAGGTAACAATATTGTTGCATCTTCAGCTCCAGTCAGTATCTTCATTGTTCTTGTCCTGGGAAAGTCAGTCTCACACATATTACACATAAAATGTTACATTAGCGGTAACATCGCCTTGCAGTCGGTTCTCACGAAAAGCTTCCGTTAAGCACATTTAACAAGACAATGGACATTTCACAGTTTAATTCACTCTGTCAGCATTTTTATTTAACCACTAAGAAATTCAGCTTCTGCATGAGGCCTGGCAAAATAGGCCAAGACACTTGCTAAGTTAAGGCCTACAATTAATAAAGCTAAAGCATACTTCATAACCCTTAATATGACATATTACTGCATTAGTCTAGTTCGTATTCCAGATGACACCTGTCATAACTTTAAGATCATCTCACAATACTCTTACTTTGGACATTAATAGCTGTTGACTCACAGATTTTGGATTTCTCTATATAGCATTCTTCCTTGAGGTTGTATGATGGAACCAGGCATGCCATTACCACGCATGCCTTTACCACATGTCATTTATTGTGCACATTTTTACTACCACAGATATGCCTCTAGCACGCATAGCTTTACAACGAAAATGTAAGTATATTGCAGGTAACTGAAAACGTTTAGCTTTTTATACATTTGTATATATATGTATATGCGTACACATATTTATATGAAAATGTGTGTGTATATATATATATATATATATATACACATAAATATAACGTTATCAGCCCCAAACCCCTAAACTCAACCACCCCTAAACCTTAAATATACTCTTACCACTCAAATACCCTGTCACCCCAACCCTTGACACCAAAATATCCTCTCAAATCCTAAACAATAAAAACACCCTTGCCATCCAAATATCCTCACCCACCATAAACCCTAAAATCACCTTTGCAATCCAACTACCCTTACCCACCCCTAAGCCCTAAAAACATCTTTGCCACCCAAATACCCTCACCCACCCTAAGCCCTAAAAATTACCGGTACCACCCAATACCCTCACTCACCCCTAAAAATACCCTTACCACTCAATACCTTATAAGTCAGGTTTCCGGGACTAGCTTCAACTTTCTCCACATGTGCAAGAAAATCATTCCACGCCTTTCTATTCTAGCTAGGAAACCGGTACTGCATGCCTTGACAATGGCAAGTCCATTAATCTTGGTTTGTCAGACTATCTCATTCATCGTCAATCATGCAAATCACTAAACATTATGCAGCCAGACTGATTCCGAAACTTCTCACTCCCTTGAGCCTCAGCACATATTAAGGATCTCCATTGGCTCCTTATCAAAAAGCACAGTCAATTTAAAGCATTATGCCTTACCCACAGAGCCATTTTTATCAGAGACCTAGTCTATTTAGGAAGACATTTTGGATTTATCAACTTGCCTCAAGCTGTAGAGGTTCTTTCCATCAAATATGCCCCGATGTACGGCCATGAATTCTATTACCTTGCTTCCAAGCTCCTTAAATTCACCTCTCAGGCCATCAAAAAGCAAGACAAGAAGAGAAATAAGAGAAAAAGCATTCATTTGTTTTGTTTATCTGTTTATTGTTACACCAAAACTACCTGAAAAGGAGAAGGCGGAAGGGAAGAAAACACGGAAACAGTACAGAATGGGAAAGACGACAGGAACAGCAAGCACAAGAGAACGGAAAGGATACAAAAGGGGAAGGAAAACAAAGATAGAGAATAGACCTAGACAGATAAAAGAAAAGAAAATGAAAACAAAGATAGAGAAGAGACAGACAGATAAAAGAAAAAAAAGGGAAAGAGAAGGAAAGAAAAAAGTGTCCATACGTACTTTTTTTTTTCACCAACTCTCCTATTTTTGTTTCTTTGTTTCCCCATGTGCCACCTGAGTCATCCCCTGCGAAAAGAAGCATGAATAGGATAAAGATCTCAAGAGGAAACAGACAAGGAAGACAACAGAAGAAAATCCAAAGAGCAAGAAGGAAAACTATAGAATCTTAATTTGACAGACAACAAAAAAGTCAATAAATTCCAAGCCTTCGAATCTTCATCACGGTGCGCCTGCGACAGTGGTTTTAGAAGTGGGATTTTTACCTCGGGCAATCCTGAATCAGATGGGGTTCAGTAATGGAGGAAAAGCCTACACTCGCTGATATGATTGCACAATTAGCGGAAGAACAGAAGCATCTCCAGCTGGTTTGGGAGGAGCAAATAAAGAAGGCCAAGGAAGAACGAGAAGCCTTACAGACTGCCTTAAAGAGTCAGGTCACAATCATCGCCAACAACTAGCTGGTTCATGAAACCGCTATCAGGAAGCTAACAGAGACTATAGCAAGTAATAAGGTATACCCCAATGTCCCTAGTAGTGTCCTCCAAAAATATCAGGACAACGAAGACCCAGATTCTTTCTTTACTAATTTTGAACAGGTCACTAGTTCTGCAAACATGGCAACAGAGAGGTGGGGTCAGTACATAGCACCTTTACTAACAGGGAATTTGCAGGCTGCCTACCAGGTAGTAAATCCCGGAGGTGTCACTCCATATACAGAAATGAAGAAAGCCATACTTGAACGGGTAGGACTGGACCAAGAGAGCTCGGTTCCGACAAACAAAATGGGCACCTCAGAAAAATCCCTGTACCCTATACTATAGAGTACAATATGCGGCAGGAAAATGGTTAAATCCCACAGAAAAATCCAAAGATGACATGTTTGAAACTGTGGTACTAGAACAATATCTAGAGGCCCTGCCACCCTCTACCCGAAACTGGATCCGCCAACATCCCGGCCTCAATAACAACACCGCTATTGAACTCGCCTGTGCCTTCCACTACGTCCCGGAGTTTAAAAGTTCCCATGCAAAACCCACGACCATAGTCACATCTTGCCCTAATCCTAGACCATTCCTAACAAAAGCCTTACCGGGACCTAGCTTGGAAAAGACCAGTAACCCACGGCCTCCCTCCAAAGACTTCACAATGGGACCACAGTTCTTCCATTGTGCCGAGTGGGGCCATCTATTGAGACATTGTCCTCTAAAAAAAGAGCAGGAAGAACCAATGGAAATAGGAATAGCAAAAGGACGGGTCTTGTGGTTAGAACAAACTATAACAAGATATACTACCACTATGAGGGTGAATAAAGAAGAGAGGATCATACTTGTTGACTCTGGGAGTAGTCAAAGTATAGTGAACCAAACATATGTGGGTCCCGACCAATGGGATCCAAATACCCAAGTATTAATCACTTGTGTACACGGAGAAAAAAATAACCTACCCTGTCGCCACCATAGAGATAAATTAGAGGGGAAAGAAGAGTGTCTCTCAGTAGGAGTGATTCCCATTTCAGAAGAAGATCTTATTATAGGGACTGACTGTGAGGCCTTCCCCGAACTATTGGACACCCTGAATCAGAAAAACCTTGTTGAGTCCTTGTGGACAGAAGCTCCCTTTGTATCCTCAGACATAGCAGAAACCAGCATAAGAAAGAGACTCACTAAAGCACAAAAATGAGAGCAAAAGCGGTTACATCAAGATGATCATGCAGATAACATATCAACTGTACAAGGGCCCCCGAAGACCATAATGTCCATTGCCGGACAGTTTTGGCAGTCTCAAAGAGAAGACCCAACTCTGAAAAATGCATGGCAAATAGCCTTAACTTCCAATACTCACTCAGTAGATCCAACATTCCAAGTTACTAATGATTTATTGTATTGAGTCTGTCCTGGCTCCACTAGTTGTCAAGGCTATCGAGAACAAGTGCTCCACCTAGCTCATGGTGAAGGACATCTAGGGCGGGAGAAAACCGAGGAGGCTATAACCAAACGATTTTATTGGCCAGGGATATATGGAGATATTAGGAAAGACTGTCAGATTTGTCCCAAATGCCAATTAATAAACCCTTCCACCGATCCCAAAGCTCCCCTCTATCCACTTCCCATAATAGAAGTTCCCTTTACAAGGGTCGGCATGGATTTGGTTGGTCCCCTAATTCCGTCCATTAAGGACCACCAATACCTCCTAGTCTTAGTTGATTAAGCTACCGGGTATCCAGAAGCCATTCCACTAGCCAGTATGACCACGAAGACGGTAGCACAAGCTATGATAGAGTTTTTTCTAGAGTAGGATTCCCGAAGGAAATCCTTACGGACCAGGGGACTCCTTTTATGTCCAAATTGATGTCCGAAGTATGTCAAGCATTAGGTGTAAAACAGATCAGGACCTCAGTCTGATGGTCTTGTGGAACACTATAATAAAACTATTAAGAACCTCCTATGCAAGATCATTAGTGACTCAGGGATGAAGTGGGAAAAGAAATTACCCCTGGTTCTATATGCTCTGCGAACCCATGTACAGTCGTCCACAGGACACAGCCCTTTTGAACTTCTTTTTGGTAGACAACCCCGTACACTGTTAGACATGTTAGTAGAACACTGGGAAGAGACAGATGAGGAAATCAAAGACGTTCTAACTTACACTAAGGACTTAAAAGAAACTCTACACACTATTTGGGAAGAGGCCCATAAGTGTTTGAAAGAAGCTCATGAAAAACAAAAAGCCTATTATGATTCCCACAGCAGACACTGAACATTAGCAGTAGGTCAAAGTGCTATTGCCCACAACAAAGAACAAACTACTCGCCCATTGGCAAGGACCCTATATTATCCAAGAACAAGCCACTCCCGTAACCTACAGAATTGCAATACCTCACGGGTCAGGTAGAGAGCAAATATACCACATCAACCTTCTAAAGATTTGGCATGATACAGATGAACCCCTCAGTAAAATATATATTTCTACCAGTGGTGAAGGCGATATACCTCTCTATCCCACAGAAATGATAGGAAAAAGAGAAACACTTATGCCCAACTAAGTGATTCCCTCTCTCCCGGACAATGTTCCCAGGTATCCGCTTTAGTGAGTGCGAACCACGATGTATTTTCAAAAATACCAGGAAGAACCCACTTAATACAACACCATATCAGAACAATAAGTGACAGAGTATCCCGACAGAGACCATACAAAATACCGGAAACCCGACGGAAAGTGGTAGAACAGGAAGTAAGAGAAATGTTACAGGCTGGAGTTATTGAACCTTATACCAGTCCTGGGTGCTCTCCCATAGTTTTGGTGCTGAAACCAGACAGGAGTATTAGATTTTGCACTGACTTTAGGCAATTGAATGCCCTGTCCCACTTTGACACCTATCCAATGCCTAAAATTGACTATTTACCTGAACGGTTAGGGAAAGCCAAATATATGATCACCTTAGATCTAACCAAAGGTTATTGGCAGATCCTTCTGAAAGAAGAAGATAAAGAAAAAACAGCGTTTGCCACTCCCTCGGGACTCTATCAGTTTACCATTCTTCCTTTTGAGTTGCATGGTGCACCGGCAACCTTTCAAAGACTAATCGATAGGATACTACGTCCATTTCAGGATTACGCAGCTGCTTACCTAGATAACATTGTTATCTATAGTACGACATGGAAGGAACATACTACCCATCTAATCAGTGTACTACACGCTTTTAGGGAAGCAGGCCGTACTGCAAACCCCGAAAAATGTAAAATAGGATACAATAATATTCATTACCTAGGGTATGTGATAGGACATGGTCTGGTGAAACCCCAGACAGAAAAAGTACACGCCGTCACACAAACATCTCTTCCGCGCCGGAAAAAAGATATCAGGGCTTTCTTAGGGATGGTGGGATATTACTGGCGATTCATTCCTCACTTTTCAGAAAGAGCAGCTCCACTCACTGCCCTTCTGGGAAAGAATAAGCTCAACCAGATCACTCATCTTACTGACACTGAGAAAAACAGTTTTGAACACCTGAAGAACGAGTTACTTACCTTCGGTAACGACTTTTCTGGTGGATACATTAGCTACCTGTGGATTCCTCACCTCATGAATACTCCCATGGCGCCAGCATTCTACGGAAATCTTCTTACTAGTCTCTGCACGTCGACGAGGACGTCACTGTCTCGCACGCGACGCCGTCTGACGTCATACAGGCAATAAGAGGTCCTCGACGACGTGCGGACGTCAGTACCAATCATTTTTTACGTGCATGAGAACAACCAGGCAATGCAATGAAAGAACAAAGCAACATCCATTATATTGTAAAAATACACCACATTGTATGAATAACTGTAAATCTTTTTTTTTATGTACATATATATATATATATATATATAAAACTCTTTCTTTTAAAAATATATACACACACCAAGTATATACATAAAGATATATACACATATACCCATATATATATATAAATATATTATATATATACATCTATTGCACCCTCAAAGATCAAGAGGAGCGCACTCAAGGATTACTTGGCAAGACCATAAAGGCAACGGGGAGGCGGGTGGGACCGTGAGGAATCCACAGGTAGCTAATGTATCCACCAGAAAAGTCGTTACCGAAGGTAAGTAACTCGTTCTTCTGATGGATACAACTACCTGTGGATTCCTCACCTCATGAATAGAGTCCCAAAGCAGTACCACGCCCGGCGATGGGTGCCTAAATGGTCAAACCAAGAAATCCTGCAGCACTGACCGTGCAAAATGGCCGTCCCTTCTAACCTCAGAATCTAAACAGTAATGTTTTGCAAAAGTGTGAAGGGACGACCAAGTTGCGGCCTTGCAGATGTCGACCACAGGAACACCTCTGGCTAAGGCCGAAGTGGCCGACTTAGCTCTGGTGGAATGAGCTCTAATGCCCTCAGGAGGATCCTTCTTTGCCAAAGAGAAACATATTTTAATGCAAAGAACAACCCACCTGGATAGTGTTCTCTTGTGGACTGCCTTTCCTCTCCTCTTGCCCACGTATCCAATAAACAGCTGATCCTCCAGCCTGAAATCCTTTGTTCTATTGATAAAGAAGCTCAACGCTCTCTTTGGATCCAGACGGTGCAGTCTTTCTTCCTCTTTGGAAGGATGAGGCGGAGGATAGAACGTGGACAAAGTAATTGCCCGAGCCAAATGGAAGGGTGAAACAACCTTCGGGAGGAAAGCAGCCTTGGTCCTCAACACCACCTTATCCCCATAAAAAGTTGTATAAGGGGGTTTTACTGATAAGGCCTGCAACTCACTCACTCTCCTTGCTGATGTTATAGCTATCAGGAAGACTGTTTTTAAAAACAAATACCTTAAGGGGCAAGAATGCATAGGTTCAAAAGGGGACCCCATAAGGAAAGTCAGGACTAAGGACAAATCCCATTGCGGCATAACGAATGGCTTTGGAGGATATTGATTTAGAAGACCTTTCAAGAATCTGATAACAATAGGGGATTTAAATAAAGATGGTTGGTCTGGAAGACATATGAAGGCTGACAAGGCCGATAAATAACCTTTAATGGTAGCCACTGCACAACCTTTCTGCGCCAGAGATAGAGCAAAAGACAAAACGTCCGATAGATGAGCTTGTAAAGGATCAATCTGCCTCTCTCCACACCACGCAACAAATTTAGACCACCTATTAGCGTAGATAGATTTAGTGGAGTGTCGCCTGGCCGCTAATATAACATCCACTACCTCAGGCGGGAGAGAGAAGGAACTCAGGTTGCCCCGTTCAATCTCCAGGCATGTAGGTGCAGACTCTGGAGGTTGGGGTGTAGAACCTGCCCCTGCGACTGCGAGAGGAGGTCTGCCCTGAAAGGGAGACGGAGCGGCGGGCACGTTGAGAGTTGGAGAAGGTCGGAGTACCACACCCTCCTTGGCCAATCCGGAGCTATTACGATTACTAGAGCCCGGTCTTGGCGAATCTTCCTCAATACTCGAGGAATCAAGGGTATGGGAGGAAACGCGTAAAGCAACTGGCCGCACCAGGTCATTTGAAACGCGTCCCCCAATGCTTCCTGCATCGGATACTGAAGGCTGCAGAACAACGGACAATGCGCGTTCTCTCGAGTGGCGAACAGATCTACCCGAGGAAACCCCCACTTCTGGAAGATTAAACGGACTTGATCTGGATGGAGACGCCACTCGTGGTCTGCCGAGAAGTGGCGACTGAGACTGTCCGCACGCACGTTCAAGACTCCGGCCAGATGGTTTGCTATCAAGCAAATCCGATGGTCCTTTGCCCAGGACCATAGTCGAAGAGCTTCTCTGCAGAGAAGGTACGACCCCACTCCTCCCTGCTTGTTTATGTACCACATCGTGGTAGTATTGTCCGTTAGGACCTGTACCGACTGACCACGAAGGGAAGGGAGGAAGGCCTTGAGAGCCAGACGTACAGCCCGTAACTCTAACAGATTGATGTGAAAAATCTGTTCCTCTGGAGACCAAAGACCTTTGATCTCCAGATCCCCCAGATGAGCTCCCCACCCTAGAGTGGAAGCATCCGTTATGACTGTGGCCACTGGTGGCGACTGCTGGAACGGTTTTCCTTGTGAAAGATTGTTGCTTGCAATCCACCACTTCAAATCCACAGCAGCATCTCTGGAGATCTTGACAGTACCCTCTAGATCCCCTCTGTGTTGAGACCACTGCCTTCGGAGGCACCACTGAAGAGCCCTCATGTGCCAGCGAGCATGCGTGACCAACAGAATGCAGGAGGCAAAAAGACCGAGCAGACGAAGGACCTTGAGGACTGGAACTACCGCTCCGTTTCGAAACATTGGAACCAAATCCTGAATATCTTGAATCCGCTGAGGCGGAGGAAAGGCCCGACCCAATGTCGTATCCAGTACTGCCCCTATGAACAGGAGGCGCTGAGAGGGCTCCAGGTGAGATTTGGGCTCGTTCACCGAAAAGCCCAGGTCGAACAACAACTGGGTTGTTGACTGCAGATGACGCAACACAAGCTCCGGGGACTTGGCTTTGATCAACCAATCGTCCAAGTAAGGGAATACTGCTATCCCCTTCCTTCTGAGCTCTGCCGCAACCACCGACATCACCTTCGTGAAGACTCGAGGTGCTGAAGTAAGACCAAACGGAAGGACCGCAAACTGGTAGTGTTGCGATCCCACCACAAACCGGAGATACTTCCTGTGTGACTTGAGTATCGGGATATGAAAGTAAGCATCCTGCAAGTCGACAGACACCATCCAGTCTTCCATGTTCAACGCCAAAAGCACCTGTGCTAGGGTCAGCATCTTGAACTTTTCCTGCTTGAGGAACCAATTCAAGATCCTCAGGTCCAGAATTGGTCTTAAACGACCATCCTTCTTGGGAATCAGGAAATACCTTGAGTAAACTCCTTGACCCCTTTCCTGCTCCGGGACCAACTCCACCGCGCCCTTTAAAAGGAGGACTTCCACCTCCTGTTCTAGCAACAGGAGGTGTTCTTGTGAACAATACGAAGGGCGGGGCGGGATGAGGGGCGGAAACTCCCGAAAGGGAAGGGTGTAGCCTTTTCCCACAACACTGAGAACCCAAGTGTCCGACGTAACAGTCTCCCATTTGGTGAGAAAATGCTGTAATCTTCCCCCTACAGGAGAGGAGTGAGTGGGAAATGGTGGAAGCCTAAGGCTGCTTCCCCTGCTGCACCCCGCCAGAGGATGAGGAAGAGGCAGAGTGCTGCTGAGAGGCTCCCCTGGTGCGGACCCTACCCCTCCCCCTAAAAGATCTATAGGGGTGGGAAGAGGCAGGTTGCTGATATCTTCCCCGAAAGGAAGAGGAGGAAGAGCCACGCCCAAATCCACGAAACCTCCTGAAGAATCTGGAAGAGGCCGTGGAAGAAGGAGCTTGGAGTCCCAACGACTTAGCCGTGGCCCTGCTCTCCTTAAAGCGTTCCAAGGCCGAATCAGCCTTAGCCCCAAACAGTTTGTCCCCATCAAACGGGAGATCCAACAATGTGGACTGTACATCTGCCGAAAAGCCCGAGTTACGTAGCCAGGCCTGTCTCCTTTCCACCACAGTTGTGCCCATTGCTCTGGCTACCGAGTCGGTGGTATCCAGTCCCGTCTGGATAATTTGGGTCGCAGCAGCCTGGGCATCAGAGACAAGATCCAAAAGACCCTGGGGAAGCTCTGTAAACGAAGAGGAGATGTCATCCATCAGAGCATGAATATACCTCCCCAGGATACAGGTCGCATTAGTGGCTTTTAACGCCAGACTGCAGGACGAAAAAATCTTCTTCGACTGCGCCTCTAGCTTTTTTGAGTCTCTGTCCCCAGGCACCGTCGGGAAAGAACCAGGCGCTGATTTGGACGAACAGGAGGCCTGCACAACCAAGCTCTCCGGCGTAGGGTGCCTAGATAGGAAACCAGGATCAGTTGGAGCCGTCCGATACCTCCTGGCCACGGCTCTGTGAACTGCTGGGGAAGATGCCGGCTTCTTCCACACCTCTAAAACCGGATCCAGCAGAGCGTCATTAAAAGGTAATAGAGGCTCCGCCGCGGCTGAGGCCGGATGCAACACCTCTGTCAAAAGGTTTTGTTTCGCCTCCACCACCGGCAAAGGCAGGTCCAAAAAACTAGCTGCCTTCCGTACCACTGTATGAAAGGAAGCAGCTTCCTCGGTATATTCCCCCGGGGACGAAAGGTCCCACTCAGGGGAAGTGTCCAGCCCACTGGCCGACTCCAGTCCACGCAGCCCATCACCCGAGTCCTCTAGCTCTCCTTCCTCTAGGGCTCGTTGGTACTCCTGCTCCTCTAGTACCCGGAGAGCACGCCTCCTTGAATGCAGTCGTTGCTCAATCCGCGGAGTCGACAACACCTCCGCCGAAGTCGGAGATCGGCGCCGATCTTCCGAAGCCACCGACGCCTCATCCGGCGCCACAGGTAACTTCGGCGCCGACTGAAGAGCAGATGAAACGGATGGACCCACCGGAGTCACAGGCCGAAATCTCGACGTCGACGGGATGGAAATCCCTGGGGCCAATCCCTCCGAAGCCATCGGAGCGGCCACCGGCGCCGACACTGGCGCCGAGCCCACGTTCCCAAACGGGAGAAAGGGCATAAAGGGTGCCGGCCGAAGAGGCGCAGGATCACCCAAAGAAAAGGCCAAAGGCCCAGCCGGAGCACCCCCTGGAGCCATCTGTTGGAAGATGGCATACATCGCATTCAAGAATGCGGAACTATCGGCTCCAGGGGTGGGAAAAGCCGGATACTGGGGTGCCTGACTCGGAGGCGACCCCGACGCCGGCCTCGGCGTCTGCGCCGGAGAAAACACCTGAGGCTCCAATACCTCAATCACCGACGCCTGTCCAGGCGAAGTTGGAGACGTCGGAGAGAGCAACGGCGTCGAAGGATGCGGCGTCACCGTGGGGCTGACCTCCCATGTCCTCCGGCGCCGATCCGGAGACCTGGAACGAGCCTCCCTTGAATGACGCCGAGATTCTCTACGGCGCCGGGAGTCTCGATGACGCCGATGTCTTGGAGAAGACTTTTTCTTGTGATGCTTCTCCTTTGACTTGGCCATAAACAGCTTCGCCTCGCGTTCTTTAATGGCCTTCGGATTCATGTGCTGACACGAATCACAAGTCGAGACGTCGTGGTCGGAGCTCAAACACCAAAGGCAATCGGAATGAGGATCCGTCACCGACATCTTGCCTCCACACTCACGACAAGGCTTAAATCCAGACTTTCTCTGCGACATTATTTCCACAGAGAAAGAGTACGCAGCAAGATATACACTGTAACCGCAAGAGTAACAGTTGCTCCCTCGAAGATAACCGTTTCGAATGCACGGAAAAAAGGGAACTGACGTCCGCACGTCGTCGAGGACCTCTTATTGCCTGTATGACGTCAGACGGCGTCGCGTGCGAGACAGTGACGTCCTCGTCGACGTGCAGAGACTAGTAAGAAGATTTCCGTAGAATGCTGGCGCCATGGGAGTATTCATGAGGTGAGGAATCCACAGGTAGTTGTATCCATCAGAAACATCTCCTGACCACTGAACCTGTACTGCGTTGCCCCAATTTCCAGAAACCCTTTCAGGTCCAAACGGATGCCTCCGATCAGGGATTAGGGTCAGTTCTGTCACAAAAAACATGAAAATTGACTTTTCCATCCCATAGTCTTTCTGAGTAGGAAGCTGCTACCTCGTGAACAACAGTATCCAACCCTTGAGAAGGGATGTCTTGCGATCAAATGTGCTGTTGAATCCTTGCGATATTATTTAATCGGTCGTCCATTCACATTACTCACTGATCACACCCCCTTAACCTGGTTGGCACGCCATAAGGATACCAACGCACGTGTCCTCCTGTGGTTTTTATCCCTTCAATCTTTCTTCTTCCAGGTACAGCATTCGCCAGGCTCCCTTCTATCCAACGCTGCTTACCTGTCTAGATATCCTTCTAACCAGTGGCTCCAACAGCCACTGTCCAGGGGGAGTACATGTGCCGGGCTGGCTATCGGAAAACTGGACCAACAGTGTCCCGGGGCCGTCTTCGCAGCTAGAGAGAGTAACCCGGATGGACAAATCCTCAGATCCAAACAGGATCTAGAGGTGGAGGAAGGCGGGGCGTTTAAAGAGGAAGGCGAGGAGGGGTCAGGGTGGCTTCCCACGACAGATGGATCAGACGGGGATGGAGGAAAGGAGAAGACGCCGGACCTGAGGGAGCGATGGAACCAGCAGAGCGACGGCGGACCGGAGAAACAACGGAACGACCAGGAGGCAAAGAGGCATTAGAACCGGCCACGCTCTAGGGAGAGCATGGCCTCATTAGGTACGGCCCTGTAAGAAGGACACGGGAAGAAATCAAACCAGGATTGGTGGGAGGATGGGGAAAAACATCAAGTACAAAGTTCTGGGCTTATGTATTATTATTTTTTTGTTTGTGTTACCGCTGCAGATGCCTTATTTGTTTCAGTTTGTTTTTTTCCTGCCGGAAAGGAAGGCACGGTGTTTGCACTTCGAATTGTGGCAGTGTGCATAAAGCAGAAAAACTAGTGTGTTACGATTGATTATTCTTTTCGTTCATTGTGTTGCTAAATCGGAATTAAACATGTTTTCAAGGTTTTTTTTTTAGATATGTTGAGAACTAAGGGGGCAGGCCATCAAAAGGCAAGACAAGAAGAGAAATAAGAGAAAAAACATTCATTTGTTTTGTTTATGTGTTTATTGTTACACCAAAACTAGCTAAAAAGGAGAAGGCGGAAGGGAAGAAAATACGGAAACAGTACACAAAGGGAAAGACGACAGGAACAGCAGGCACAAGAGAACAAAAAGGATACAAAAGGGAAAGGAAAACAAAGATAGAGAAGAGACCTAGACAGATAAAAGAAAAGGAAAGAAAAACAAAGATAGAGAAGAGACTGAGACAGATAAAAGAAAAAAAAGGGAAAGAGAAGGAAAGAAAACAGTGTCCATACGTACCTTTTTTTTTCACCAACACTCTCCTATTTTTGTTTCTTTGTCTCCCCATGCGCCTCCTGAGTCATCCCCTGCGAAAAGAAGAATGAACAGGATTAAGATCCCATGAGGAAACAGACAAGAAAGACAACAGAAGAAAATCCCAAAGAGCAAGAAGGAAAACTATAGAATTGTAATTTGACAGACAACAAAAACGTCACTAAATTCCAATATATGTATATATATATATATATATCAATTACTGCCTATGAATTTCCATTACTGTGCGCCTGCGACAGTTCATAATAAACTTTTCACTCACCACATGAGGCTTCAAGAGCTTTGCCATAATGTGCTCCATGATGGTGTCTGCATCATCACCAAAAGGGGCACTGACCCAACAAGGGAAGATACCTTGGCAGCCCTCAACTTATTTTTTAGGTTTTACAGTTACAGAGGCACTCTGGTTACAATGAATATGGGCACTCTAAAGAGACCACCACGTGTATATTTTTCACATAATGATGATGAGAAGAAATACACCACTGGACATAAGTCATTGACTTAAAGCATGGTGTATGACTAATGAGGAATATGATTGGATTTGTTGTCAATCAATTAATTGTGGCCTGAAGAGGCTCCTTTTTGGTAACGAAACACGTAGGTTCTTGGATTCTGCCTTTTTTTTGGAAAAAAGGAAAAGATAAATAAAGATCTATTGCCAAACTTTTTATAGTTTGAAGGAAGACAAAATTAAATAAAAAGATTCTTGTGAGATACTTGAAATGCTTGCACATTTTCAGTTACCTGGAGGTTGCACTTTGTTCAAATACGAGTAAAGGAGAGTACTTCTTTAAGTGTAAAGAATGATATGGTTCCATATGCCCCAAACTGGGTTAAAGGGAAAAGGACAATGAGGTGGGCATTTCTGAGTAACAAATCCAACAACATGAAGTACACAAGGGTTGGATGTAGATAACCATGGCTGCCTAAATTTTATTCGCAAATTTTGGTGTAGGAGCTGTGTCTGCAGCCCTTGAGATACAGTATTGGGAGGTGCCGGGGTTGAAGCTACGTGACTCACCAAGCCCACAGGAACATACTGCATGTTTGGGAGCTTCCCAGAGGGGGCAAAAGCCTCTCTGGGATGCTTCCGATTTACCTGTGGGGGATGGAGATTAACTTAGCCAGAAACAACTTGGCCTCCACTTCCTGATGGTCTTCGGGTGCATGGTGCACAAAGGCATGAGAATCTCTGGCTGCAGTGTCATGCTCCTATTCTGTGCACATGCAGGTGTCGTGTGGATCTGAAAGGGGCATCTTCTTGAAGCATCTGCAAAAAGGCTTGAAGCCCAAATTCTTTTTAGCAGACATTTCACCTAATCACAATCTTGCTGAGGAATTGTGCTCTGGATCCACATTTAGGCATAGGAAAATTGGGAACTGATGCCAATGCGCGGTTTGACACTCGTTAAAAATTGGGTTTCTGGTTGGCTAGGGTATGCACCTAAGGCAGGGAGAACCCACCCACTCTAGTCAGGGCAAGGGAGTTACACGTCCAAGATTACCCCTGCTTACCCTCTTGGTAGCTTGGCACGAGCAGTCAGGCCTAACCCGGAGGCAATGTGTAAAGTGTTTGCACAACACACATGACGCAAGATGGACACCACAAAGTAAACACAACACTGAGCTATGTAAAAATGCACAAAACATAATTAGACCAAACATTACATGTCAGTAACACCCTGCTATCTTAGCAGTTGTCAGAACGTTACACAAGTTACGAATACTCTGCAAAAGTAAGCAGTTGTCACATTAGAACACGTAAGCACTCAGGATTCTGCAAAATAAGCAGTAGTCAGGAATCACAGTATAAAAGAAATGTACTTGTCATGGAAATATTAATAAATGCCTCTATTAAGAACATTATAAAACCTATGGCAAGTCAGGGGCAGTAGAAAGGACATCGGCACATACATGCAGTATCCCATAAAGTAAGCAGGTTACTATATTTCTTCACTATGTCCGTATCTGAAACCTTAGAAAGAGTATGTCCCAAACGAACGAGTTACTTACCTTCGGTAACGACTTTTCTGGTGGATACATTAGCTACCTGTGGATTCCTCACCTAATGAATACTCCCATGGCGCCAGCATTCGACGGAAATCTTCTTACTAGTCTCTGCACGTCGACGAGGACGTCACTCTTGCCCACGCGACGCCGTCTGACGTCATACAGGCAATAAGAGGTCCTCGCCGACGTGCCGATGACAGTACCAACATTTTTTACGTGCATGAGAATAATAATAACCCAATGTAATGAAAGAGCAAATCAACATCTCTTAATATTGTAAATCACACAACATTGCAATAAAATAGCTGTAGATTTAATATAACCTTCTTTTTTTTTTTTTTTTTTAAACAAATAAATATATTTATACATACGAATCATGTATATACACAATATATATAGATTTATATATAAATATACACATATATACAAATATCATATATGCAAAATGTATTGCAACTTTGAAGACCAAAAGGAGCACACTCAAGGATTGCTTGGAGAGACCAAAAAGGCAACGGGGAGGCGGGTGGGACCGTGAGGAATCCACAGGTAGCTAATGTATCCACCAGAAAAGTCGTTACCGAAGGTAAGTAACTCGTTCTTCTGATGGATACAACTACCTGTGGATTCCTCACCTAATGAATAGAGTCCCAAAGCAGTACCACGCCCGGCGGTGGGTGCCTAAATGGTCAAACCAAGAAATCCTGCAGCACTGACCGTGCAAAATGACCGTCCCTTCTGACCTCAGAGTCCAAACAGTAATGTTTCACAAAAGTGTGAAGGGACGACCAAGTTGCGGCCTTGCAGATGTCGACCACAGGAACACCCCTGGCCAAGGCCGAAGAGGCCGACTTAGCTCTGGTGGAATGAGCTCTAATGCCCTCAGGCGGATCCTTCTTTGCCAAAGAGTAACAGATTTTAATGCAAAGAACAACCCACCTGGAGAGTGTTCTCTTGTGGACTGCCTTTCCTCTCCTCTTGCCCACGTATCCGACAAACAGCTGATCCTCCAGCCTGATATCCTTCATTCTGTCGATATAGAAGCTCAACGCCCTTTTTGGGTCCAGGCGATGTAGTCTTTCTTCCTCCTTTGAAGGATGAGGCGGAGGATAAAACGTGGACAAAGTGATTGTCTGAGCCAAATGGAAGGGTGAAACAACCTTCGGAAGGAAAGCAGCCTTGGTCCTCAACACCACCTTATCCCCATAAAACGTTATATAAGGGGGTTTAACCGATAAGGCCTGCAACTCACTCACTCTCCTTGCAGATGTTATAGATACCAGGAATACTGTTTTAATAACCAAATACCTTAAAGGGCAAGAATGCATAGGCTCAAAAGGGGACCCCATAAGGAAAGACAGGACCAAGGACAAATCCCATTGAGGCATAACAAATGGTTTTGGAGGATATTGATTCAGAAGACCTTTCAAGAATCTGAGAACAATAGGGGATTTAAATAACGACGGTTGGTCTGGAAGACAAATGAAGGCTGACAAGGCCGACAAATAACCCTTAATGGTAGCCACTGCACAACCTTTCTGCGCTAGAGACAGTGCAAAAGACAAAACATGTGACAGATGAGCATGTAAGGGATCAATCTGTCTCTCTCCACACCACATAACAAATTTAGACCACCTATTAGCGTAGATAGATTTAGTGGACTGTCGCCTGGCCGCTAAGATAACATCCACTACATCAGGCGGGAGAGAGAAGGAACTCAGGTTGCCCCGTTCAATCTCCAAGCATGTAGGTGCAGACTCTGGAGGTTGGGGTGTAAAACCTGCCCCTGCGACTGCGAGAGGAGGTCTGCCCTGAGAGGGAGACGGAGCGGAGGGCACAGTGAGAGTTGGAGAAGGTCGGAGTACCATACCCTCCTTGGCCAATCCGGAGCTATTAAGATGACTTGGGCCCGGTCTTGGCGAATTTTCCTCAACACTCGAGGAATCAAGGGTATGGGGGGAAACGCGTAAAGCAACTGGTCACACCAGGTTATCTGAAACGCGTCCCCCAACGCTCCCTGCATCGGATACTGGAGGCTGCAGAATAACGGGCAATGCGCGTTCTCCCGAGTGGCAAACAGATCTATCCGAGGAAACCCCCACATCTGGAAGATTAAACAGACTTGATCTGGATGGAGACGCCACTCGTGGTCTGCCGAGAATTGGCGACTGAGACTGTCCGCACGTACATTCAAGACCCCGGCCAGATGATTTGCCACCAAGCAAATCTGATGGTCCTTTGCCCAGGACCATAGCCGAAGAGCTTCTCTGCAGAGAAGGTACGACCCTACTCCTCCCTGTTTGTTTATGTACCACATCGTGGTAGTATTGTCCGTCAGGACCTGTACCGACTGACCACGAAGGGATGGGAGGAAGGCCTTGAGAGCCAGACGTACAGCCCGTAACTCCAACAGATTGATATGAAACACCTGTTCCTCTGGAGACCAAAGCCCTTTGATCTCCAGATCCCCCAGATGAGCTCCCCACCCTAGGGTGGAAGCATCCATTATGACCGTGGCCACTGGTGGCGACTGCGCGAACGGCTTTCCCTGTGAAAGATTGTTGCCCGCAATCCACCACTTCAATTCCACAGCAGCATCTCTGGAGATCTTGACAGTACCTTCTAAATCTCCCTTGTGTTGAGACCACTGCCTTCGGAGGCACCACTGAAGAGCCCTCATGTGCCAGCGAGCATGCGTGACCAACAGAATGCAGGAGGCGAACAGACCGAGCAGACGAAGGACCTTGAGGACTGGAACTACCGCTCCATTTCGAAACATTGGAACCAATTCCTGAATATCTTGAATCCGCTGAGGCGGAGGAAAGGCTCGACTCAATGTTGTATCCAGTACTGCCCCTATGAACAGGAGGCGCTGAGAGGGCTCCAGGTGAGATTTGGGCACGTTCACCGAAAAGCCCAGGTCGAACAACAACTGGGTTGTTGACTGCAGATGATGCAACACAAGCTCCGGGGACTTGGCTTTGATCAACCAGTCGTCCAAGTAAGAGAATACTGCTATCCCCTTCCTTCTGAGCTCCGCCGCAACCACTGACATCACCTTTGTGAAGACTCGAGGTGCTGAAGTAAGACCAAACGGGAGGACCGCAAACTGATAGTGCTGCGACCCTACCACAAACCGGAGATACTTCCTGTGCGACTTGAGTATCGGGATATGAAAGTAAGCATCCTGCAAGTCGACAGACACCATCCAATCTTCCTTGTTCAACGCCAAAAGCACCTGTGCTAGGGTCAGCATCTTGAACTTTTCCTGTTTGAGGAACCAATTCAAGATCCTCAGATCCAGGATTGGTCTCAACTGACCATCCTTTTTGGGAATCAGGAAGTATCTTGAGTAACAACCTCGACCCTTTTCCTGCTCTGGGACCAACTCTACCGCGCCCTTTGAAAGGAGGACTTGAACCTCCTGTTCTAGCAACAGGAGGTGTTCTTCTGAACAATAAGATGGGCGGGGCGGGATGAGGGGCGGGAACTCCCGAAAGGGAAGGGCGTAGCCTTTTCCCACAGTGCCGAGAACCCAAGTGTCCGTTGTGATAGACTTCCACTTGTGGAGAAAATGCTGTAATCTTCCCCCTACAGGAGAGGAGTGAGTGGGAAACGGTGGAAGCCTAAGGCTGCTTCCCCTGCTGCACCCCTCCAGAGGACGAGGAAGAGGCAGAGTGCTGTTGAGAGGCTCCTCTGGTACGGACCCCACCCCTCCCCCTCCCTCTAAATGACCTATAGGGGAGGGAAGAGGCGGGTTGCTGGAACCTCCCCCGAAAGGAAGAGGAATAAGAGCCACGCCCAAATCCCCGAAACCTCCTGAAAAATCTAGAAGAGGCAGAGGAAGAAGGAGCTTGCAGTCCTAACGATTTGGCTGTGGCTCTGCTCTCCTTAAATCGTTCCAAGGCCGAATCTGCCTTGGCTCCAAACAGTCTGTCCCCATCAAACGGGAGGTCCAGCAGGGTCGACTGCACATCCGCAGAGAACCCTGAGTTTCGGAGCCAGGCCTGTCTTCTTGCCACCACAGCCGTGCCCATCGCCGTGGCCACCGAGTCGGTCGTGTCCAGCCCAGACTGGATAATCTGGGTCGCGGCAGCCTGGGCGTCCGAGACCACATCCAAGAGACCCTGGGGAAGCTCCGTAAATGAAGACGAAATATCATCCATCAGAGCATGGATGTACCTCCCCAGAATGCACGTTGCGTTGGTGGCCTTCAACGCCAAACTGCATGACGAAAATATTTTCTTGGACTGCGCATCCAGTTTCTTGGAGTCTCTGTCTCCAGGCACCGTCGGGAAGGAACCAGGCGCTGACTTTGAGGAACAGGAGGCTTGCACCACCAAGCTCTCCGGCGTAGGGTGTCTAGAGAGAAAGCCAGGGTCAGATGGTGCAGCTCGATACCTCCTGGCCACAGCCCTATGAACGGCCGAGGAAGACACCGGCTTCTTCCACACCTTCAACACCGGATCCAGCAAAGCCTCATTAAATGGCAAGAGAGGCTCAGCTGCAGCAGAGGCCGGATGCAATACCTCTGTCAGCAAATTCTGCTTCGCCTCTGCCACCGGCAAAGGCAGGTCCAAAAAGCTCGCTGCCTTCCTCACCACAGCATGAAAGGAAGCAGCCTCCTCCGTATATTCCCCTGGAGATGAAAGGTCCCACTCAGGGGAAGTGTCCAGCCCACTGGCTGTATCCAGACCATGCAGTCCGTCTCCAGAGTCCTCAATCTCTCCCTCCTCTAGGACTCGCTGGTACTCCTGCTCTTCTAAAAGACAGAGAGCACGCCTCCTCGAATGAAGTCTCTCCTCGATACGCGGAGTCGACATGGCCTCCGCCGACGTCGAAGAACGGCGCCGATCGCCAGAAGCATCGGACGCCGCGTCCGGCGCCACAGGCAGCTTCGGCGCCGAGGCAGGAGCCGGATGACGAGGTCTTGGAGCCGATGGACCAACCGGAGTCACAGGACAAAATCCTGACTTCGACGGAAGGGCAACCTCCGGGGCCGAAACATCCGAAGCCACCGGAGCGGCCACCGACGCCGGCACCGGCACCGAGCCCACATTCCCAAAAGGGAGAAAGGGCATAAAGGGTGCCGGCCGAAGAGGCGCAGGATCACCCAACGAAAAGGCCAAGGGCCCCGAAGGACCAGCCGGAGCAGCTCCTGGAGCCATCTGCTGAAAGATGGTATACATCGCATTAAGAAACGCGGTACTATCGGCTCCAGAAGTGGGAAAAGCCGGATACTGGGGTGCCTGGATCGAGGGCGACCCCGACGCCGGCCTCGACGTCTGCGACGCCGGAGAAAACACAAGAGGCTGCACCACCTCAATCACCAACGCCTGACCAGGCGAAGTCGGTGACGCCGGAGAGGGCAACGGCGTCGAAGGATGCGGCGTGACCGTGGGGCTGACCTCCCAAGTCTTCCGACGCCGAGCCGAAGGTGACCTCGAACGAGACTCCTTGCTGGAATGACGTCGTGAGTCTCTACGGCGCCGGGAGTCTCGATGACGCCGGTGAGACCTTGGCGAAGAAGACTTCTTATGATGTTTCTCCTTCTTCTTTGACTTTGCCATGAATAACTTGGCCTCACGCTCTTTGAGGGCCTTCGGATTCATGTGTTGACATGAATCGCAAGTCGAGACGTCGTGGTCGGAGCTCAAACACCATAGACAGTCGGAGTGAGGATCTGTAACTGACATCTTGCCCCCACACTCTCGACAGGGCTTGAAACCCGACTTCCTCTGAGACATTATTACCGCAGAGAAGACTACGCAGCAGACAATACACTGTAACCACGAAGGTAACAGTAGCTCCCTCGAAGATAACCGTTTCGAATGCACGGAAAAAAGGGAACTGTCATCGGCACGTCGGCGAGGACCTCTTATTGCCTGTATGACGTCAGACGGCGTCGCGTGGGCAAGAGTGACGTCCTCGTCGACGTGCAGAGACTAGTAAGAAGATTTCCGTCGAATGCTAGCGCCATGGGAGTATTCATTAGGTGAGGAATCCACAGGTAGTTGTATCCATCAGAATAGTACCTGTGTTAGGATGAGAAGGCACTCCCTGTGCCTAGAAGCCGACAAGGGGGACCCTGGCGCTCGTCTGCGCGGAGCAGGGACCCTAGGCTGATGTGGGGGGGGAGGAGGATGATTCACACCCCTCTCCTACGATAATATCGGGCCCCGCCTGGGGCACGATGGGCAACAAAGGCTTGGAGGGCCGTACTCCTTTTGCAGCAGCTGGGGGAAAGCGGAAACAGCACTTCTGTCTCCCCAGCATCCCGATGCCCAAGCCCCTCGCTAGGAGAGGCAGCACTCCGGACAGGCGGCCCCACACCTTGGTTGGGGGCCGTCCCGTTGTCTTTCTATCTTTACCGGGCAGGGCCTCCGATGAGCATTCCTTCTGTCCTGCGAGGCACTCTGGATGCGCGGCCCATGGACGTCCTATGGGAGGCCCCGTCTCCTATTTGCAGGCTGAGGGCTCCTGTGGACCAGGGCTTTCTGGCCCCAGGGCCTGTCCCACTCCTCCACTAGCCGCCCAAAGCACCCAACACTGTGCACTGGGTACTCTGCTGTCCCGGGCCAACATGGGTTCATTGCAGGGATCAGGGGCCATGGCACCATGCCCCTGGAGTCAAGAGTGGGGGGGGGGAAGCACAGGGCTGCAAGCCCAACAACAGGTCAGCACAAAGGATGCACATGGTGGCCGTTCCTCCTAGTGACCAGGCAGTTGACAGGTCAGCACAGCAGCAGCAGTCCAAGGTAGGTCCTGGTGAGTCCTAGTCAGCAGCGTCCTGTGTCCTATTCCAGAAGAGTTTCTGGAGTTCCAAGAATGTCTAAATTGTGGGGAAAATTCCCCTGTACTTATGCTCAGTTTACGGTGTGTTTTTCAACAGGATGCGAGAGGAGGTTCCAGCCAGTTACAACTGGTCCTGGGAGTACCCCTTCTTTCCTGCAGCACAGGCTCCAAACATCAGTGGGGGGTAAACAACCCTATAGTTTGAGGCCAGAGCACAGCATTTACAAATGCAGGTATGCCCGGCCTCTCCCTTCTCTCAGCCCAGGAAGACTATTCAGTATGTAGATGCACCTCTGATACCTCCACCCTCCCTGTGTACAGGCTGTCTGAAAAGTATGCACAAAGCCCACTGTCATTCTGCCCAGATGTGGATTGGAGTCAAGCTGCAAAACACCAGAGTCATAAGTACAGAGAAATGCTCACTTTCTAGAAGTGGCATTTCTGTAATAGTAATTAAAAAGACACCTACACCAGTAAGCAACATTTCTTACCACCATTACAACCATACCAAACCTATGCTACCCCTCATAAATCCAACAATACCCCTACCCATAAGGCAGGGCATCTCTAATGCAATCCTATAAGAAGGCAGCACTCACAGCAGTGAGACACCAAGTTAGGCTGTTTGTCACTACCAGGACAGGCCACATTACTAGGCACATGTCCTACCTTCTACATAGATTGCACCCTGCCCGTAGGGCTAGCTAGGGCGTACCTTAGGTGTGACTTACATGTAATAAAAGGGGAGTTCGGGCCTGGCAAGTAAATTTAGATGCCAGTTCCCTGTGGCAGAAAACTGCATACATAGGCCCTGCGCTAGCAGGCCTGGGAAAGGTTTAAAATGCTACTTCAGTGGGTGGCAGAAGCAGCGCTACAGGCCCACTAGTAGCATTTAATTTACAGGCCCTGGGTATAGAGATACCACTTTACAAGGGGCTTATAGGTAAATTAAATATGTCAATTGGGTATAAGCTAATCAGACCAAGTTTACAAGCGAGAGCACATGCACTTTAGCACTGATTAGCAGTGAAAAAGGATTCTAATACTCCTCCTCAGAGTGACTGACATGTCTATTCAAGTCTATCTGAAAGGAATCATGTATCGCATTCCTATTGTCCTCCTTTCAGAAAAAAACACCCTTTCCTTAGTGGTCAACAGGGCCACTGAGGATAATTAAGGGTCCATTTCACATCGATTCATGGGACTCCAAGATTATGGCCAGGACACATTCAAATGGCAGACGTGCTGCACACATACCAATATATGACGATGTCAAACAAATAAATACAGCAAACGTCAAGATATATGTTTTATACTAGCACACTGTGGGGACATAGTGAGGGGAACAAAGCATTATTTGCTCCCAGGCTGCCTTTAGTTTAAGCAGCATTCTCCAAGTTCAATCCAGCATAGGAAATGGGTCTCCATGGGGTATGGACCACTTCCAAGTGAAGAAAATGAAACACCCCGGCAGTGGCTCTGGCCATCAGGATAAGGTCACCAACATTACCAAGCTGTAGGCACCAATAGAGATTTTCTACTATACACTTTTCCAATCAATGGTAGGGCCTGTTTATACCAAAGCTTAAGTTAAGGGGCCATCAGACGTCTTTTTGTTTAAGTATCCTGGCTGGCAGCTACCTGGAGCCTCATAAGTAAATGCAAATGCTATGGAGGGGAAACAAATGCACACAGCTTATTAGCACTTCACACAGACTTAAGAAAGCCACAATTTTAACTTTGTTCAGTCCTTGTTTATAAGAGATATGCATGCACTGTAAGAATGTCAGATGTGTTGGTCTGTTTCAATGTTTACACAAAATATCAATGCAAATACCACCATTTTTCATTTTCCTTTCTAGAGCGCTACTCATCCCAGTTCAGGGTGTCAGAGCACTTTAAGTCACACATATACATACACATTACATTGACAATAAAACATACAAATGAGTAAATCCGGGATGTGTTGCAAAAGACAGTGAGGGTTATATGGTATAGGAGTCCCAAATCATCCTTCATAGCTCACTGTGCTCTATTAGAAAGCTTACAATTTATGAACTGCAAGTAACAAAGAAATCTCTGTAAAAAGCAGTAACCCACTTACCTATCTACATAAAACAATCCGTGCTCTGCATGTTACATGATGTTCTTTGCAGGAGACACATTAACTCCCTATGCTACTTTGAGTCAAAACTGGGCCTAGACAAAACACAGATCTTTCCATCAAATGCATTAACCGCCAAAGTTATTTTACCATCATTACTCCCCTAAATGTACAGGTAACACAAACATCTCCGCTGCAGGTGCCTTCACCCCATAAGATATTTTTAAATGCAGACTTTGCAACAAATTAAGCAGAAAAGATTCACTGTCACATTTTTCCTTGCCAATTTCTTTGTGGCAGAGTTTTAAAAAAAAAATTCTGATTGCTGGCCATACTTTGTGACGTCTCTCGCTGTTCCTACATCTCCCCACTTGGGTAGTTTTCCTATGCAGAACAGAAATATTTCCTTGACAAAGCCAATAGTTTCTTGAAAGCGCCAGTTGGGACTGGAATTGCATATGCCTTTTTCTCTTGTGAGTTATAGTTATCTCCATTTGCTTCTCATCTTTGGATACCTTGATGGCTTACACTTATTTGGATGTGGAGCTGTTACTGCTTACTTTGAAATGCATTCAATTTTTGGTTTGGGAATTTTGCTGGTACTGAATTCGGAATGGTCTGTCAGGTTGTGTTGATGAATGTGAGGGTGGTTTAGATATAGTAAAGCCAACAATAAGAACATGAGAGATTCCTGCTGCTAAATGTGGAGCTGCCATTTGGAGGTCGGGTAGTGTGTAATTTGTAAAAACATAAATGTAGAGCTTCCAACATGTCCTTGCGGCCCTATTGCTTAATGCCAAGGGTTACCATAACCTTTTTTGCTGAGTACTCTACACTTGCTTATTCTTGTAGATTTTTTCATCCTTTTCTGCCTTCATCACTGTTATCCTATCTCTCTCCTTTCTTCCCTTTCTGTCTTTCTACCTTGTTTTGGATCATGGTCTGTTAGTGAAAAATGATCCAGAAACTCATAAAATCAGTGCAGGTGCCCACCACTATAAGGATTGAACAAATAACGCTGCCACCAAGAGAGTGGTGGGGAGGGCAGAGTAAGCATATTTCACATAGGAAAACAGTCTCACCTCTGGAGAGCTCAGGCAGCTAAAGCAATCACATCTCCATGGAAATATGCTGCATATGGAATATTATGCCTGGTGAAGTAGGCTGGTGTCAGAGTTAGTTTGTTCAATCCTTTGGTAAAGGAAGCTTGATACTGACAAAAGGCAACATTCTTTTGTGTGTAGCTTACAAAAGCATTAGTCTTCTGCCTAAATCAGTAGTGTTTGCATGTAAACTCGTAATGCACTAAAATGTATTCCTGAAAGACCTGCTAAACGTGTGTGAGACATTAAGATCTGATGTCACTTCTTGTGATATTACTTCCTGTAAAGTCATGGATTCTGATGCCACTTCTTGTGATGCCATGTGCAATGTCACGTGCTGTGATGTCACTTGCATACTGCCTAATTTGGTTAGTACCCCCTCCCGCTTCATTTTTTAAGGACTTATGCCCTGGGTGAGATGCAGCAGTGGGGGTGCTGGGGGTCAGAGGTCACAGCAACACAAGCACAAGGGCTTCTGCAGAGAGTCACGGGCCACATGGCATGCCTGGTGTTTCTCTGCACAGTCTCTGGAAGTGGCACACTTCTCCTTAGGCACTGTGGCCCTCATTATGACATTGGCGGTAAATCCCACTTACCGCCATGCCGACTGCCACCAACATACCCCGGCGGATAACCGCCTACCATATTATGACACACACATACCAATCTGTCACTGTACAGCCACACACACAAGTCCGCCAGTCGAAAGGTCACTGATAAACTGGCAGTATCCAAACCCACACCGTTACACCAACAAAACAGCTCCCACATTATGACCCACAAATCACTGCGGCGGACATTCAATGGCGGTAAATCATTGGCAGTACATACCGCCGCGCTAAAATACACACCCACTAACAAAACAACATCACATTGGACAATTCAACCTACACACCCCTGACACACATACACACACCACACCACTATAAAACACACACCCACAACCCTTTACGAATACAAAGCATTGCCAGCAGAGAGACAGCAAGAGCACATACACAACCAGAGCCACATACCACCATCACCTATACACCACCCGCGCACCTTACGTCACACACCCCAACACATCACCCCACACACCGTCACCCATACCACCCACACCACACTCATGGCACCACAACAACACCCCAGGTTCTCTGAGGAGGTGCTAAGGGTCATGGTGGAGGAAATCATCCGGGTAGAGCCACAGCTATTTGGATCACAGGTGCAGCAGATATCCATTGCTAGGAAGATGGAACTATGGTGGAGGATCGTGGACAGGGTCAATGCCATTGGACAGCACCCAAGAACAAGGGACGACATCAGGAAGAGGTGGAACGACCAACGGGGTAAGGTACGTGGCAGTGGGCACACGGTTCAGGGGACAGAGGCACAGGCCAACAGGAAAACTGGGAGGACTGCTGTGCACCATGGGGAGGACAGGCCCAGGGAACCGACTCTCCAGCAGGCACTCTCCGAGATCCTGGGAGCTTATCAACATTCCCAGGACACGATGGGCCAGATCCTGGACAATGTGCAGGTGAACAGGCGGCTGCAGGAGGAACAGTACCAGGGGATCATGGAGGACTTGCAGGCCATCAACAACACCCTGATCTCCAGAGAAGGGGTGCTGGCAGACATGGCCAACATTATGAGGGAGGCAATCTCACACCAGCGGGACCCTGCCACTAGCCAGTCATCTCAACAGCCTTCCACTTCCAGTGCTGCTAGTGGCCAGGAGGCCCCGCCACAGGACTCACAGGCCACCAGCTCCCCTGCCCCTTCAGAAGGTGAACCACCCGCAAATGTTCCCTATGAACCAGACAGAAGCCAGAGACACTTGCCAAGACCCCTGCAAAGAAATGAGACTCTCCTGATTGTCACCCTTGTGTCCCACTCAGTCACCCTGTCCACCTTGAATTGCCATTACTCTCCTTCCTTTGTCCCCTTGGACAATGCACCTGTGCTACAAACATATTGGAACAATACCCTGGACTTTCCTCCATCATCACCCCATCCCATTGCACTTTCTCCCTGTACGTTAGCACTTCAATAAACACCCTTTGAAAAAAATCCATTTGGAGTATGTCATGTATATCAACTATGTATTCTTTCAAACAGGTACAAACATTGCAAATTAAGTGTACATAGAATGAGCATAGATTAATGACCTGTAGCTGGCTGTGGTGATCACACCAGGAGTATATGTCAATTCACCAACAACTGCTAAATGAATTGCCAGAGGGAACAGTAAGTGGGCATAGAAGTGGGAAATATCAGCATGCCATTGCCACACAGATTACAACCAAAGTCATTGAAATGTAATGTTACACTGTCCTACCTGTGTGTCATTGGATGTATTGTCGTATAACTGATGTTCTGTTGTCCTCATCCTAACCCTCTGCCTCCTCATCCTCACTGTCCACAAGGTCTACTGCTGCCACACGGGCATCTCCAGTCTCCTCCTCCTGCAGAAAAGGAAGATGGCGTCTGAGGAATAGGTTGTGCAACATGCAGCATGCCACTACTATCTGGCAGACCTTCTTGGGTGAGTAGCACAGGGATCCACCTGTTAGATGGAGGCACTGGAACCTGGCCTTCATGAGGTCAAAGGTCCTTTCAATGATCCTTCTTGTTCGGCCATGTGCCTCATTATAACGTTCTTCTGCACCTGTCTTGGCATTCCTCAAAGGGGTCAGCAGCCATGATGAGTTTGAGTAACCAGAGTCACCTGCAAATATTGAGGGACAACATTCAGCCACACACACTATCCTATATGGCCCACACCATACACCAACATATACTGGGTGGGAACCAGGGCTCACCTATTAGCCACACCTTGTGCCGCTTTAGTTGGGACATCACATTTGAGATGCTGCTATTCCTCAGGACAAAGGCATCATGCACTGACCTAGTATACTCAGCATTGACGTGGGAGATGTACTGGTCCGCTAAACACACCATCTGAACATTCATGGAGAGGAAATTCTTATGACTCGGCCTTCACTGTGGCCAAATCCTCAACCTGGGGCAAAACCATATAGCTACACATGTGTTTTACCAGGGCAAACAACACTCTTGTCAGCACTACTGAGAACATTGGATGTGACATTCCTGCTGCCAAGCCCACTGTCACTTGGAAGGAACCAGTTGCCAGGAAATGGAGTACTGATAGCACTTGCACAAGAGGGGGATCCCAGTGGGGTGATGGATAGCAGATATCAGGTCAGGCTCCAATTGGGCACACAGCTCTGTGATTGTGGCCCTGTCAAGTCTATAGATGAGGATAATGTGCTTGTCCTCCAGTGTTGCCAAGTCCACCAGGGGTCTGTACACGGGGTATGTCTCCATCTCCTATTCATCCACTGTGGTAGGTATCTAAGGGACACAAGAGTGAGGAGGCTGTCACAAATTGAACATTGGAGCCACAACAGGAGTTTGCAATCTGTGAACTTGTAATGGGTCAATGTGATTTGTCCAAGTGTGTGTCTATTTCTCCTGTGAGGCAGCATGAATCCATAGGCCTGCCCCCCCCATGAAATGGCGTCCGCCTGTCCTGTGTGGAGGGACAGGTGGAAGTGAGGTAATTCTGTTGACATTGTGCGCTGTGGCGGGAGGTGGTCAGGAACCACCGTGCAACTCCTCATTGGTTAATATTGGGCCCTATGGGTTACAGTGGCCAATGGTGATCTACGCCGGCGGTGAAGGTATGCACCAGCACGGACGTGACAGCCATGTTCTATCTGATTCCTCACTTGCTACCTGAACTTCCATAGGAGAGGACCTACACTGCATGTGCTGCTGTGACCTGGGTCTGGAACCTACCGGGGAAAGGGCCCCCATCCTTCACTTCGGAGGAGTTGGAGACTGGTGGATGGGATCCTACCCCAGTACGGACTGCTGTATGGGCCTCCAGACCAACAGGTGAGTACACTGTGGGCACGATGCATGTGGCATGAATGCATGGAGTTGTGTGTGTGTGAAGGCCTCGTGTAAGGGGAATGGGTGGATGTCCTCTTTGCGGTGTACATGTTGTGTGCCGGGCTATGTGTGTGCCAATGGTGATGGAAACGGGTATGGTGGGCCATATGTGTAACTGGCTGGACTGTTTGTCTAATGGTGTTTGCCTGTGTGTATTGCCTCTGCAGGTCAGTGCCCATCAAAAGAAGGGTATATGGAGTGCCACCGTCAAGGAGGTGTGGACCTTGGGTGTCTATGGCAGGCAGAGCACCCACTGTCGGAAACGGTGGGAGGACCTGAGATGCTGGGCACAGAAGACCGGAGGCCCAGCAGGGGTTGCCTCCCAACAAAAGAAGCGGTGTCTGTCAAACCCTCACCCCCCTGAAGGCCCGCATACAGGCGGTGGCCTATCCAGAGCTGGATGGGGGCTTGAGGACATCACAGCAGCCACAAGGAGGTGAGTACAGTGGCTATCATTACAACGTACGACTGGTGGGGTGGTATCCGGGTGGTGGCTATGTGTTAGTGGGTGCCCCTAGGCCAGGCCTGACATAGCAGCGTAGGTCCTCTGGTGGCTAGGGTTCTGAAGGGATAATCCTGCCTTCCTAGCTTGTAAGCATCCACTACTGGTTAGGGCTGCGTGGGTCCCAGATGTGCTGCAGTTGGCGGTGTGTGCCCCTCCTCATGCCTTGGTGGCTAGCAATATCAGTGATGGTGCAATCCATAGTGCGTAGGCCTGCCCCCTGTGTGTGAGGATGCTGTGTACACCAATGGTGGTGTTGGTGCAGCCATTGACCCAGTGTATCCTTTGTCTCTCTCTCCCCCCTTTCTTCTTTTGTCATCCTGTCCTTATGTGCATTAGCATCATCTGGCGGAGGAGTAGAGGCACAGGCGACGGAGGGAGCTGCATCCCACAGGAGGCAGAGTCCACCAACGCTGAGGGCACCAGTGGGATGGAGGGTGAGGGGAGCACCACGGCGGAGACTTGAGGGGACAATCCAGACACAGATACCTCCTCCGATGGAAGCTCCCTGTTGGTGGCGGACACTTCTGTGACCACCCTCGCTACAAGTACAGCCGCCACACCCGTACCAGCACTGCCCTCCCAGCAGCCCCTCATCGAGTTGCCCGTGCCCGCTCATCCAGGAGGGTGGGCATCTCCTTCGCCAGAGGCACCTCAGGCCCTGCCCCAGTTAGCCCTGCTGCCCTGAGTGAGGAGGCTACTGACCTCCTGAGATCGATCTCTGTAGGGCAGTCAATCATTGTGAATAGCATCCAGGGGCTGGCAGCCCAGATGCAACAATCCAATTTATTCCTGGAGGGCATTCACAGTGGATTGGCGTCCCAATAGAGATCGATCCAGGCTCTGGACTCCTCTCTGATGGCAGACATTTTCCCTGTTTCTACCGTCCCCTCTCCAACTACCACTTCCCAGTCCCATTCCCCTCAACCCCAACCCATCCCAAGCACATAGCCAGAGGAGCACGCACACAGGACAACACCCAAGAGTGTCACAGGCAAACACAAGCACCACACTTCATCCCATGGGCACTCACACAAACACCATCCAGTTGCAGACACAACACAATCCACAATTTCCACTGTTTCCCCGTCCTCCTCCTCCTCCTCCTACTCAGATACAGCCACACTCACACCTGCAGGCACAACATCATCCACTACCTGCATCATCATAACACCAAGCAGAACACACCTCACTGGCAGACACCTCCACAACAGCCATGCACACGTCCCTTGTGTCCTCTCCCACTGTGTCTGTCCCCCCTCCCTCCAAAGTACACAAACGAAAGCACTCAGACACCCAACAGCCATCCACCTCACAACAGCATACAGCCCATGCACCTGCACCCAAGTCCAGCAGACAAACACCTCCAACAACCACTCCCTCATCTTCCACTCCCATTCCTTCTCCCTCTTCCTGCCCCAATGTCCCTATGAAACCTTTCCTTTCCACCATTGACTGCTTCCCTACCCCTGTCCTCCCACCGTCGTGCAGGGGCTGTGCAGGAGCCTCCAGCCACCACTAGAGTGCAGCCATCCGAGGGTGCAGGGCCTGTGCAGCAGCCTCCCACCACCACCACCACCACCAAAGTGCAGCCATCACCGCCAGCAGACGCAATGTGATTCTGCCTCCATGAGCTGCCTGTCACTCCAGAACCAGTGGGCAAGTCACCCACTTGAGAGACTGTGACCTATCACTCCCCAGGACCAAGCTCAGGGCATGTTGCCCCCTCCAGAACCAGTGGGGAAGACAGCCACTTGAGAGACTGTGGCCTTGCACTCCCCAGGACCAAGCACAGGGCTTGCTGCCCCCTCCAGACCGAGTGGGGAAGACACCCACTACAAAGACTGTGGCCTTGCACTCCCCAAGACAGAGTAATGGGCATGTTGCCCCCTCCAGAACCAGAGCTCTTGTTTCTGCTCTCGGCTGAGGCCCCCACCCCCTCCCCCTGAGGTGCCTGCCTATTTGACAACTGATGCCCCTGCAGTGTTCTCTCCGTTTCGATGCAGGCGACAAGTAGGGCCTTGGACTTTGCCCTGTGGCCATGTGGCCCACGCAAACTGAGGACTGGGCAGTGTCCCTTTTTCTGTACATTTGTAGGTATCTGTCCCTTTTCCTGTACATTTGTAGGTATCTGTTACATTGGCCAAATTATTTTCATCATGTGTTGATCTCATTACAATCACTTTAGTAAATTTGTGGTATCCTTGCATTATTCAGCCGATTTAGGGGGATTAACTTGTTTTCTTGTGCATCTGGTTATGTGTGTTTGTGTGGTGCATGTCTGTGTGTGTGTGTCACTCTTTTTCCTACCCCCTCCCTTGTGTGCTAGGCGTCTGTACTCACCGTCGTCTTTGCCAGCGTTGGTGTTCGTGGTGGAGCAGAACGTATAATATCATTGGAAATAAATGCAGTTCGGGTTCCATGGCGAACACAACACTTTTAGGGCTACATTTTTAAAATGAGTCCATAGTCTCTCTCAATAGAAGTTTGCAATCCAAACTTCAGTATTAACTGTCTCAACAAGAGGTTGAACAGAGTCATGCTCTTGTTTCTCCTGGCTGGATAGGCCTCAACCCATTTACAAAATAAGCAATCACAAGAACTGAGCCCATTGTAGAGACGCATTTTTAAGAAGTCTGTACGAAGTCTAGTTGAGGGGGCTTCCAATTTGCCTCTGTAACTCATCAAAACAAATGTATGCTTACCCTTAATATGTCTCTGCCAAGTAATGCATTTCTCACACAAATCTGCTACACTTCTAAAATTTGTGTTATGGTACTATTTTCTGAAAGTGCTAGCCTTTCCATCTCTCCCTACATGAGTGTGTCGACGTAGATATCTAGCCATGCCCTGTAGAATAGAATCTGGCAAACACATTGCTGATATGATGTTACCCATGAGTCATTGTGATCACTCCTACAACCAGCTAATTCTCATCTCATTACTTCTGATAGATTCTCTTGCAATTCTCCGAGTTCACTCAATATTACCTGTATTGGTTTCAACGAAAAACAATTGACATTTACGTGACCATTGGTCTTTACATCAGTTTCACATTATTCTGATTCTTGTCCCTGTTTCTGCTCGTCTGACATTACAATTGCATTTTAAAGAGCACAGTACTTGGCTAACTGATCTGTGAAGTTATTGCCCATTGTGCCCAAGTCATCACCAGACCTATAAGTTATGCATTTCACCACCATTTCGCTACGATTTTGTATTGCTTCCAACAAATCTAAAATATATGAACCATTTCTAATAGGAGCAACAGAGGATATCATGAAGCCCCTTTTTAATTAAAACTGCCTGAAATCATGTACCACTCTAAAATCATGTACCACTCTAAATCTATACTTGCTGTCAGTGCAAATCATCACATTCCATTATTTTGCTAGGCAGCAAGCTTTTTCCACGGTAATGAACTCTGTCACTTGTGATAAAATGACATCAGACAAGTATAATGCTTCAATGATTTCAGAAACGGAACAGACTACGTATGCAGCTCTTATTCTTTGATGGTCTCTCAGACAAGAACCATCCATAAGTCAGACCACCCATTTCATGTCTGTTCTTGACTAGGTGCACAGTTCTGTTACATTAACGCAATCTTCATCATCATTGTCTTCAACACTGTTGGAATCAACAGCAGCACTGCAGGATTTAAGGTATTGCAACCTATTTTCAGCTGCCAGTATTGTTTTCTCTTGTGAAGCCATTGTTTGTCAAATGCTGAGTCAGCAAAATATCAACTTAATGTGAGAAACACAATAACTGTGTGACCCATGCACCTGCTTTCAGGCAACTAGAAAAATCTATGGTTACTCGATCTAATATAGCAGGGAAATAAGAGAAAGGCCCCTTCACTTCAGCATGCTTTTGAACTACCCTAGATAAAGCCCACCTATGTTTTTCATGTAAGAATAACTCTTTATTCCGAGAGCAGGTGCGTTGCAAATACTTTCTCAGAGTTCCAAGAATGCTAACTTGCATTCACCATCAAATGGTACCAGATCCTTGTAATCACTGCGAGTGAGCCTTAGTAAAGTCTTTGCAATCAGGGAAAAATTTGAAAATCACTCATGACAGTAGCCAGCTACTGCCAAAACCATTGTCGCTTCCTTATGTGTAGCTAGAGAATTTGTCTTCAGAATTGCAGAAAATAGTTCTTTGAACTCTTTCCTTACCACCTTCTCAATGTGATGACCAAGATAAATCACTTCTGTTTTTTACAATGCTGCATCTTTGTGGGCGAGACCTTGTGACCCTTGTCAGCAAGATGGTTTCCAAGAACAACTCTAAGTTACAATGTTGTTTTGTCTTTGATGCTACCAGTAGGTCATCAATATAACTAGCACTGGGCTATAGGGTAGTTGCAAACTCCCCAAATCATTCTCTAAAATCTGACTAAGGATTGAGTGCCTTTCTGTATACCGCTGTGAGTGTTGCTCCTTACAATAACTGTTTTGATGAATTGAATTATAAAAAGATGTTCACTAACCTCATGAAGAGGGAAATAAAACTTGGCATAAGTCAATGATTGTGTAACATTCAGCATCTGCAGGAATTTGGAACAATATTCCAGCAGGATTTAGTAGCACAGGAAAGAATGAGGCTACAATTTGGTTTGTTTTTCTCAGGTCCTGCAATATACTTAATGTACCATTCATTTTTCTAATGTCAACCACTAGACAGTTTCCAAGACTACAAAGCACCTCTTGTAGAATTCTCTGATCTAACATCTATTCTATAACTCCCCTTATTTTCTACACTGCTTCTCATGAAAGTTTATATTGTCGAATTCTGGGGTAGACTGCATTTGGTTTAATTTGTATGCTGCCTGGTTGTGCACGTTTTAATCAGTTCTATTTCTTTTCCTGTCAAATCCCATACCTCTTCTTTTACTGTTTTGAGTCCAATGGGCTGGGGTAGCAAACTATGGCTGCATCTGATTTGCATTTTGCTGCATCTGGGGAACAAAATCATTTTGAACTAGATCTTAATTCTGTCTACTTTCACACTTCCATTGCTGCATTTTCCTACAGATGTGATAAGCAGTGGTTGTATTCCTGAACTATGAGCAGAGAAACCTACTTTACACCTGCATTTGCACCATATTCTCATAGGACCTTTACTATAGGTGTAAGACTTATGTTTCAGGCGGCACCACTACCTCATGTGGGTGACTGAGTCAGACCCACACCAACTGGAAGCTGTCAGCCTGGCTTTGTCAGCTAGTTAGCAGCACCTCACCCAAATCTTAAACGTACAGGTGATTTGTGGCAGTCTAGAAACATGACACTCTGACTCCTCAGGGAAATTGTGGTGGAACAGATCATACCCCTTTCTCTCAGTTGCACAAAGTCTCACACATGCGAGGGCATAAGAATAATTGCAGGATAGGTTTCAATCTATTTATTGAAGAAAATGCATACTATGATAAAAGGCATGAGCTGCGATTGTTCGGAAGATGAAATATAATATAGTGATGCTTGTGACCATTAGAAAGAAACATGGACAGTCCCAACATCCTGAAAGTCATGAGTCTAAGAATTCCTACCTATACTGTAATGTCTAACATGAGAGCATAGCAGTGTTAGCCCCTCCTGCCCCCAAACCCCTACCTGAAAGAAGGCAAGGGTTTGCCTGTGGTTCTGATAGCAGTCCTCCCAGTTGCCTGGAAAGGCAAGGCCAAGATCAGCGAAACGGCGCACAGGATAATGTGGCTGGCTGGAATGTCCCCTCTACCCTTAGGCCTATGTGGTGTTTATTTAATAAAACATTTTGTGTTCTTTCTGAGAACAGGCCTGAAGTGATGGTATGTCTATCGTTAGAAGGCTGATTCCATAATTCTTAGAGTGGCAATACTGGGTAAACTATGGTATACAAATACAACAGCCTTGAGCAGGCTATGGAGTGAAATGCATCCAAGTAACAAATGAACGTATAACATGAACAAGTATGTTTTCTATGAAAGGCAGCTGATAAAACAACAAGCTGAAAGTGAGCTGTGATAAAATACAACAAAAGGAATAAAAGCAAATAAAATGTGTTTATGTCTTAAGGGCACAGGCTCTGGGCCTCAAGGCTGAAATATAGGTGCCCAATCTAGGCACCAGTAAGAACCCACAACAATATCATTTTTAATTCCTACTCCTTGCATCCAGCTCACACCAGAATTTTCAAGTTGCACAGACTCTGCATTAGACTTCATCGTCTGAATTCTATTGTTTCTCTGAACTTGCTTCGTCTGCATAATAATCAGCTTCTCTTTGTCCTTCTTCTGCTTCATGTCTAAACAGTTGCTACAGTACTTGTCATATTTTAGCATCTTGTCAAAACTCTTTGCTAGTACACTACACTCTACTAAATATGAAAGCTAAGCTCCAGATGCAAACCGCAAAAAAGCTGATCTGAACCATGAACTGGACAGCATGTATCACCAACCTAGATTAAAAACACAAAACATGTAAGAAATCTGAATATATCAGAAAATCCCTCTCCAATGTGATAAAATGTCACGCAAATGACACTACTGCTTGGTAGACAAGTTAAGCAATATCATGAGATCTTAGATTACAGCAAATCCCTTCTTGATCAACAACAACTAAAACCCTTTTTGACACACTTCATGAATATGACAAATACATCAAAATTCACAGCAATCAAACCACCAGGACGCCCAATACACAGATCACGTTCAGTGCCTGCCTGACTGAAATCATCCACTGGACAGAGGCCAACTGTCTATAGCTGAACAAAGACAGAAAAGTCTGAAATTGTGATCTACAGGAAGTGCACCTCAACATTTGACGCTTTAAACTGTGTAGGGCTAGGTTATGGCTTTCTGTCACATACTGTGTCTCTCAGGAAATCAAGCTTTCTAGTATTAAAGCAACTCTCTAGAACAGTGGTTCCCAACCTTTTGACTTCTGTGGAACCCTACTTTATCGTTATTGGAATCCAGCCCCCCACACTGAGTCATTACTGAAAGATGGGGACGTATCTGTTAATATTATTTCATTTTCTAAGCAGTCGCGGACCCCATGAGGAGGCTCTGTGGACCCCGAGGGGTCCCTGGACCACAGGTTGGGAACCACTGGTCTAGAGGAAATTGCATAATCTGGTCACCAGAGGCATACTTGTGTCAATCACATGTATAAAGTTTAACACCTGTAAAAGTTTGGAATGTAGGAGAACCTTCATAGTAATCTTCCCTCCCTCCATAACAGATATACTGGGCGCTTTGGACTTTTTCAATACAACACCATTTAATTCCACTCAAAATTATCCAAAAACCTTACAAAATAAGCAAAGGAGCCAATCCAAGTGTAGCTATGGCAAAGGTCATCCAATCACAGCAAGGCTACAGCAGCAACCAACCAATGACAGTGTGACTCATGATGACGTCTCACCAGTCCTTGCGCAGCTCTCAGCGTCAGTCAGCCAATAGCAGCATGACTTCTCAGTGAATAGGAAAAACAATACAATCTCTTACGCCACTAAAACCACACAAATAAAATCTTATCCGTTCAGCCTAAATGGGTGAAAATCAGAAACTTTTGAATGAAAATAATGTCACAATCAATAGGAATAAGACTAGCAACTTCACAACCCTTGTAAATTATGAATTCACACAAAAGCATATTCTTGTCCAGTAGTAATCCACATCAGGTTAATGTAATTACTCCCATGAACTGGACAGCATGTATCACCAACCTAGATTAAACACATAAAACATGTAAGAAAACTGATTATATCAGAAATTCCCTCTCCAATGTGATAAAGCGTCACGTAAATGACACTACTGCTTTGCTAGACAAGTTAAGCAATATCATGAGATCTTAGATTGCAGCAAGTCCCTTCCTAATCAATAACTAAAACCCTTTTTGACACCCTTCATGAATATGACAAATACATCAAAACCCACAGCAATCAAACCACCAAGACGCCCAATAAACAGATCACGTTCAGTGCCTGTCTGACTGAAATCATCCACTGGACAGAGACCAACTGTCTATAGCTGAACACAGACAGACAAGACTGAAATTGTGATCTACAGGAAGTGCACCTCAACATGGGACTTCACCTGGTGGCCAACAGAGCTAGTACTGACACCCACACATGCCAAGAACATCAGGGCTGTAATCAACAGTAAGCTCAACATGACCGCCCAAGTCAACTCCATCACCACCTCATGCTTCCATACCCTGAAGATGCGGAGGAAGATTTTCAAATGGCTCAAAGTCAGCACTGACCAAACCGTCACACACGCCCTTGTCACACGTAGGCTGGACTTCGAGAACATCCTCTATGCTGGGATCAACAAATTTCACCATACGGATGCATATCATTAAAAACTGGTCAGCCAGAATCACTCATCCTCCTACATCGCACTTACATAACACCACAACTGAAAAAGCTCCACAGGCTTATCATACACAAGACGACACAATTAAAACTCCTCACGCACACTTTTAAGGCACTACATAACTGCCCCTGCATACCTCAATAATCGCATCTGCTTTCACAAACCTTCTAGACACCTCACCTCATCCGGACCCCTACTTGCACACCATTCCATGCATATGGAAAACCAAATCCGGTAGTTCAGCCTTCTCCTACATCGCTCATCCGGTAGTTCAGCCTTCTCCTACATCGCTCCTAAAGCGTGGAACGACCTGCTACTACACATAATAGCCTCCTCCCCACTTACTGAATTAGGCAAGAAGCTAAAGACCTGGCTTTTTTAAGTAGTTCCACTAGGCTTTGGGTTTGGCTAGAACCAATCTTGTTCAGGCTCAGAAACAGTATACCCTCCTGAGTGATAGTGTGCTCTACAAATCTGCATAACAGAACCAACTCAACCAAAAATCAACAATTCATGACTGAATGCAAATAACACGCTCAACTAAAAATCTCACAATGTACTGCTAGCAAACTAACCAATCTAAAGAATCATTCCGCCCTACTAATACTTACAATCCTTTTGCTCAGTAATGGTACTAGAACAGCAATTAATCCAACTGCGAGATCTTAGGAATGCAGACAAAAATCCAGTGAAGCGATAGGAACAAAAATAGTCTCTAAAATCACTCCTTCGCACTTTAACCATTCCCTGCTACTAAACGCTGTGGCCGTACTTTAGGCCTAGAAAATCTATATCTCAATAGTGTGTCCAAATGTTGGTTTGGGACAGTATTAACCTCAAATCATGAAGGAATGTGTCCCAGAGAGAAGGGTCGAAACAGCATTTTAAGAACAGTCAATATAGGATTGACTCAAAAAGTGAGTTTTAGAGCAGAATTTTGAAAAAAACATTAGTGCTTATTTTGCAAATAAAGAAATAGCAAAGTACAGATAAGGCAATTGTCTCATTTAAATGCAGAAAATTATGACCATGAATTATTTTTCTAAATGGAAGAATGCAGAATAGGCAAAAAAAAAAAAAAAAAATCACAGAAAGAGTAAGGGCCTGATTACGATTTTGGCACATGGGATACTCCGTCACAAAATGTGACAGATGTCCCGTCCGCTGTATTACAAGTTCCATATGATATAATGGAACTTGTATTACAGCGCACCGGATATTCGTCACATTTGTGACGGAGTATCCCATCCACCAAGATCGTAATCAGGCCTAAATCTCAAATGTGCAACAAAACGAGTAAGAAATCAGGCTGCATTGCTAATAGAGACCAAAAAGATCTGGCTCACCCCCACATTTGAGGGTCTATATATACTTTTCTTGTCCATGAAAGTACCAATTCATTAAAGTCACCACGGTATGATTGTTTCACCAACAAACCCCAATATTACATTATAAAATGTCACCTAGATCTATTCCCTTAGCACAAACACACTACCTGAATATTGATTCGGCCATTGTGACCTAATGTCATCTGGAGGTGTCAGAACAATCTAGTTACATAAACAACAATGAACAACTTTGAATGAACGCAATACATCATACAAGCAGAAGGTCCTTGGAAAATGCTGCTATTGGGCTTGCACAAAGTTTTAGGGGGAAATTTAAACACAAAATAAACATTATGATACAGTATTGTTTTTTAACAAGATGACATTGAGACCCAGAGCCTAGTTAACCTAAACTAGAAAAACAAACTTTAATACAGTTGCCTCCAACCTTTTATGTAGTTCGAACTATTGAAAATCATAGTGAGCTACTGAAGGTTAAACAGCTTGTGCATTGGTATCAGACACCCCCTACGGCCAGCTTCAGTGACGTCAAGCACGTTTTTTCGCTTGTAATAGCTTCATGTTGGTATATACATATGAATTCAAGTGTAGATTAAGATTCTGAAATTATCACACGAAGATGGAGCTGTAGCCCTACCAGACCTTCGGCTCTATTAGTTTGCACCATTTGCAATGCAAGGCAGGCGATTCTCAATTTGATAGACTTTATTGATTGCATCATTTGGAAAATGTATGGAGCTCTGAACACACCACATTTGTCAAGATTTGTTAAACTTCTTAAAATCCCCAAAACAGATGCATGCCAGTAAATGTTAACAGCACAAATAGGGCAATTTTGTATTGTTTATCTGCCATCCCCTCGTTCCATGCTGTACCCCCCCCCCGGAGTTCATAGTGTAATGTCACACTGTTTAGGTTATTATTACCTAAGTTTCACTGCATTTGTATTAATGTGCATTTGGTTGATTGCAATTTGTTATGCGCGTTAGTAAAATAGAGGAAATATAGTTACAAAAAATATGGAAAATGGGGGCCAGATACAATACACCGCTCAGGACATTGCCAGTGTAGACTCCCGACAAAGACAAATCTGTTCCAACCACACACTCCATGTAGTGCGCTATCTGTTTTGTCGAATGCTTCAGTATCCTACGTGTAGTAAGTGCTAAATACATTTAAACATGCAGTAAAGCATTTACTTTAAGAGTTTTTTTGATGCACATAACCTTTTTTTTAATGCTTTCTTTTTTTTTAATGAAGATTCCTTCGCGTTTCACTTTTTGGGGAAAATGTGGGCCTGCAAAAGTCCATGTTTGATCAATGTTATATTACGTTGAAAGCGATTAACAAGGATACAGGCTAAATGAGTGTGATAAGAAAAAGGTACCGCTCTCTTTAAAGTGTTTATTTAACGTCTTTCTCAAACAGAGGCATAGCAAAGATGTCAAGGGCCCTGGTGTAATTATGGAAAATTGCTCCACATCCTTTCGCTGGGTGTAAAGAGTAGCTAAAACTGTGATCCAGTGTGCTGTTCCCATCACTGGTCCTCGGTGCCACTGCACCTACCACAGTTGGGGTATAAAATTAGAGCGTCACCCTGGCTAAGCTATCGGCTCCGCAAAGCAGCCTACGCCCGGACACGCTTCCATGTGCAATGACGACAAACGTCACTGCCAACCTCACAGTGACGCGCACATCAGGCCAGTCCCGGCATGCAGCGGGGAGGCTCCGTCGCGGGCCCGTATCCGAGAGGCGGGGGCTGTTAGGGGAGGAGAGTCGAAGTGGAAATTTCCGTGTGAGCCGGCTCCTTATAACCCTAGTGGCTGCATCAGAGGCGCCTGATTCGCGCTGAAGGGATAGTCGGACACCGTTCGTGCTCTTTAGTACTGTCAGACGGCGAGCAGCACCTCACAAACACCGGGCAGCTGACACTACACGGGCAGTGCAGTGGGCGAATTCCACAGTACCCTATAAAACCAGAAACACCTCAAAATTAACCGTCTCGCCCGCGCCACCCTGTTTCACTTCTTGAGACCCACCATGTCCCATTACATTCACGTCCCACCCGGCTCCCCCGACGTGCCCAGGATGAACCTGACTGTGGACGAGCGCGGCTGCCGCGAAGGGGCGATGCGGCTGCTTAAGGAGCTGCGGCCGCTGTGGAAGCCCGAGGAGGTAACAACGCAGGTAAAAAAATAAACAAATAAAAACATTTCACCGCCGACTAAACAGCACTGAGTGTGGAAGGCCGTTAGATAATAGCGGGTTGGATTACGTGCGTAAACGGGAAGTCTCGCGCACAACCGTCAGGTTAGGGGCGCCACGCCCATCTCCCCTCCACCCGGCGCAGAGAAGTGGCCCCTCCCCCTCGAGTTAGAAGCAGGCTTGTATTGGCAGCGATAGAATCGTTTTTTTAAGATCATTTTCTTTATTTTGGGAAAGGCAGTTGCAGAATAATAATCTCCCATCCCCCGTTTTTGGAAACGTTCTAATTCAATTTTAATCAGTCTTTTAATGTAACTGGTTATTCCCTAGCCCCCCCCCGAACCACGATGTAGAGGACGTGCGTACAGATTACTGTAAAATACGAGTTTAAAGACTGGTGCGGTTTCCGACAGCGATGACTCGGTGCAGAGGGCCAGACAGCTATCGTGATGGGCGTGTGAGGCCATTGAAAGGGAACGCTGTGTTCACTTCCGCCTCGGTAACGCATTGCACGGGTAGGGTTTAAAGCCCGTCGTGTCCTGGTTTCGATTCCTGTTATTTGAATAACGTTTTGCCACGGTCGTTTACTGAGAAAGATGTGCCATATGCTCGACGTATTATACAACCTTAAAAGAGCACCAAACTTCTTCCCGATCTTGTGCTCTGATAGTACCTAGGCGCATGTAATGCATTTAGGGCCAGTAGCCCCAGCACCGTTTATCAGAGTTTGCTGTTTTTTAGAGTCGAACCTGCGATAGCATGCAGTACCGAGACGCTGTTGTAGTTAAAAAGGGGTTTGGAGCCCGCCCTGGCTTACCATTTGTTGGCTGCAGCGTCCCTCTTCTATGCGGCCTTCTTGATTGGCCAGTGCTGGCCAAACGTCACTTTCGGTTCTGACTGTGGGGCAGGGACCAAGCACAGATTAAATAAATGTAATTGTGTTGTACTGTAATAGTATTTATATAGTGCTTACTACCCCTGAAGAGGCGTCGAAGCGCTTTTCAGCGAGTAGCACGCTACTCCGGAACCCAACAAGAATTCGTGATGGATTAGTATCAGGAAATATGTCTATATTAGTGCCCCTCTGCTGCTCGCACTGTTATTGACGTACTATTTCTTCCACCCTCCTGACAGGTTATTGTTTATTATTTGTTTCTGGTGCTTGTTCATCTTCAGTGCCGTTGCTGCTCCCAACTGCTCACTTCCGAGGGCTTGGAAGTCCTCCCTATGACTCAACAGTGGTACGGCAGGTAGTGCATTGTGGGACCATTAACTTGTAATTAAAAAAATAAAATAAAATACAGAAGTGAATCGTGTTTTATGGTCCATTAATGCCAGTTCAAGGTTCTGGTGACATGTACAAGTCGTTTGTCCTAACTTGTGGTTTATGACCTCGGCAGCTGTATGGATCACATTGAACAGTTATCGTTTTGTGGGTCTTCTGTTTCAATAAGCACCATGTCAAACAAATTGTGCATGTTGTAACAGATCATATTTTCGTAGTACTGTGCAGTAGTACGTCACTTTTGGGCTGGTATCTAATCTGTTTCACTATTAAATGCAAAATAAGTAAAACACTTGTACATTCCACTTGGGTATGCGTTGTTACCATTCGTAGCAATAGCTCTGTGGATTGTGAGCGTGTTCATTTTTGACTCTGCTGTGTTTAAGCATTTGGGTATTGGCATCTCTTCACACTACTTATCACCAAAGCACAACCAGTGCTTCGAACTGAGAGCACCCAACGGGACAACGTGCGCCTATGATTGTTAATGTGTTTTGAGAAGTGTCAGTCTTTGCCTGGTAAGGTCACCTTATTGATGTCGGCTACAAAGAGAGCTTTTCTTAGTAATAGCATGCATGTGATGGTCCCTCGAGGTTGTGGTGAAAACTTGTCAGGTGGAGGTTGGAATGTAGTTTTTAAGGGGTCTGTTTCTCTTCTCCCTGCTAGTACAGGTGGTGTATCGTTTCTTACTTGTTTTCCTCACCAGCGCATTCAATTTACTCTAATTTCTTTTACATAAATTCCATATCCTTGTTCGAAGTGTAATGGTACTTGGGTGATGTGTTAATATTTAAGAATTACATCGTTTTAGAGTAATCTGGTTTGTGCAGCTAATTTACCAAATCACCCAAACAGGAAAACTTCATCACGCTTTACTCGTGTCCAACCCTTCTCAAATGGGCATGGCCCTCAATTTACTAAATTTAATCCAAGAAGTTAAAGGACGCACAGTAAAATACTGGGTACCACTACAGAGCCACATCATAACTATAAATTCAAAAAAAGGAAGAATTAAAAGAATCTTTAGAGTAGAGACAGACCTATAATATATGAGATAAAGTATCTCATCTGTACATTTTCGGAATACTGCAGGCAAATGCAGAGTATTGTGACCTTCCAACAAGACTGAAAGTAGACTTTCATTCTGGGAGGATAGGGGCGCGTCTGTGATTTTCAGTATCGTTTTAAAACGCTTCAGGGGGTATTTTATTTTATAAAACACCTACTAATTTCATTCGACTCGCTCACCAGCCCACCTTCTTTTAAATCTTCCACCTCCTGGTCCTTCGAAACAAAGGAGTGCTTCTGGTTGCGTATAAGAAGAATGAACAAAATTCCATTTTGTGAAAAAACACTTTCATATGCAGCTTTATATATTATTTTTTTTTACAAAAAGTTTTAAGCAGTGTGATAAATGCTGCTATCACAACTGTACTGGAGTTTAAGGAAGTGCAATATCATAGCATGTTGATAAATTCTTGGCCCCCCAGAAGTGCATATGCACATGGTCAGAATTGTCCCTGGAATTACCAGTAGTTCTCCATTTTGAGGAAAACAAAAAAGAAATGAGGTAAAATATCTAGACTTTCTTTAGATCTCGGCTCTACAGGACCACACAGTCAAGTGTGACACATACTTGAAATCTAATTGTCTTCAGATACCTCACTGCCTTATCTCACTTAAGTGCTAAACTGCGAGGCACCTCTTGAGTCACCCCTAAGCCATGACATGTCAGCCAGAGAGGTGTCAAGCTGCCTTCAGACTGAAGCACACTCGCAGCACCATGACATTCTCCAAACTTGGAATCCTCTCTATCCCTTTTACTCCACCTTGTGTTTTCTCGCACCCTTTTCTGCCTCATTCCCCCCACTTCTCCTTTCAATGGTACTTACTGTCCTTCTATGAGTTTTCTTCACTTACTTTATTTTATCCACTCATTTTTTTTTTAGTTGTGTGCACAAACTTACAGTAGCGCTGTGTGAGGGTTAATGAGGCACCCTTGAAGCGTTAAAGTTATGTGTTTTTTCTTATTGTCGTGGCTCTAGGGCGGCGTTGATTCTTGGGAAGCAGATGCGGGGGTGCCACGCGTTTTAGGGATCAGGCTCCTCTTGTGCAGCATGTTTTCATGTGGCTGCAAAGATGGGGGGTGGTGGGGGTTCCATCTCAAACCGCTTGCACTTCATGCCCTTGTTCTTGTTTTCTTCTTGCTGCATCCTGGACTACTATTGTATTGAAGAGAAAGCAGGAGACTTCTAGTTCAGCAGTGCCTCAAGTGATCATAAGAGGGTGTCATTTAGAACAAAAAAATCCCCTTTTCTAGGTAGATAGTCAAGCTAAAATGTTACTCTGCCTGTGGCTTTCCAGAAGCTGGGTGTAAAGACATTGTCATTTTCAGCGCCAATATCTCTAACTCTCGGAAATGTGAGACCCATTGGCATTGCCAATGCTTGTTGTAAGCTGTTTTGCCAACATCCAATTGAAGGCTTTTAAACTAATAAAAGGACTAAAAGCCCTAATTTATTGGACTTTTTTATGGCTTCTTGGCTATGGAGTTTGTGAAGTGTTGTCGCAAAACTGTACTATTTGGTGTATTTTTTTTTAATCATTGTTCTCTTGCTAACATCTGAACTGCAGTACAATCTACACCACAAGCAGATTCCCTTTTTTTTCCTTTCTTTTAATACTCTTGGCTCTCTCCAAACACGTCTGGCCTTTGAATTTCCTGTTGTTTTGCAGCAGAATTTTACGCATTTTGTTTCAGGATTAAAGTTTCAGATGGTGCAAAAATATATTTTACTGGAATCTATGTATTGGGGTAAGATCCATTTTGTTTTATTTGTGTGGGTGCATTTTCAAAGCGGGGGCTTGGTTCCAAAAGATACTCAAAGAGCCACCTTATAACCACTGTGGATAGATTTCTTCTTTTTCTCAAAAGAAAGTGTTTTAGCCTTTGCTGACATATATTTTTGATTTGCACAATGAGCTAAGACCAGCTTCTGAAGACCTTCCTTCATTCCCTTGGGCTACTTACCCAGCAAATAATTCGAGACTATCCATTTCATGACTTGTTCGTTACCATTTTGGCTGTTTTGAACGCCTTTAACGAAGTTTCCTTCGTGCTGATGGGGGCCATTTGGGCACTGCCTGCATAGGATCGAAAGGTAGACTTCTAGTACAGAACAGTATATTGGAAACCAGACTTCCCCTTGGCTTCATTTGTACTTTATGTTCATCTGCGTTTTCTCTGGTTGCCGTAAATATCTGTGCTTTCACTTACCAACCACTGTCGTGGTCTGCTTTTATGTTACACCCCCTTTGGAATCATGTTATATTTTTTAATATAGTATGGGTTTCAGTAAGGGTCTGAAACTATAATTTGAGATACGCAAACTCACATTTTATTAACCCTTTTTTAAATTAAAAATCATTTAATAAAACACATATAAAGCAGCATTTTCTTGAGGTCTATTTATAAAATCATTGTATCATAACACAGTTCATGTGAAGATGGCAACTCTAGCAAATTAACGCCCATCTCTGCTTTTGAAGTTTTCCTTAATAGCTGTTATAGAAAGGCTATTTTATTCTATCATACAGCTAAGGGCTAGTACTATGCATAACAGCACAGTAGGTAGGCAATATATGAAGATAGGGGCATGCAGATAAGAATGCCTTGTGCACAGACACGCCAACCTTAATGAAAGTTTTTTACAGGTGAGGCCTGGGGCAGGCGAAAGGTGGGTCTTTGAACTCATGGCATTGTCGTAGGGGCCATACCTACTCTCGTACTTAGCAAATACGAAGTTAACTGGAACTACCTCGAAGGTCCTGGTGAGGTTTCATAAACCTAATTGGATTACAGCAGAGCCTTCAAACATAAGCCGTAAAGTGTCAGCACAAGGGTTCCCAACCCACTTAACTGGTAATTGTGTGACAGGGCCTCATCATCGGGTTATCACGTATTAAACAGACAAACCATATTTCTCATGGCAGCACTGCATGAGTGGCAGGTCAGTGTGTGCGAATGCACAGGGAATCGAAAATGAAACTTCTCTGTGTGAAGTGGAGAGTAAAGGGTAACGACCTAATATGGTAACATTGGTTCCAACCCAATTGACATATTTAACTTACCTGCAGGTACCTAGTAAAGTGCAGTACATGTGCCCAGATCCTGTAAATTAAATACTAGTGGGCCTACAGCACTGGTTGTGCCACCCCCATAAGTAGCCCCTTGACCATGTCTCAGGCTTGCCACTGCAAGGCCTGTGTGTGTAGTTTCACTGCCACTTCGACTTGGCATTTAAAACTACTTGCCTAGCCTTAAACCCCCTTTTTTCCGCATATGTCGCCCCATATAGGTAACCCATAGGACAGGGTGCTATATAGCTAAAAGGCAGGACATGTACTTTTGTGCTTTACATGTCCTAGTAGTGAAAAACCCACAAATTCGTTTTCCACTACTGTGAAGCCTGCTGCTCTCAGACTAGCATTAGAAAAGCCCTCATATAGTTTTGAGTGGCAGATTCTGATCTGGAAAGAGTGGCCGTGTCATGTTTAGTATGGCCAGAATGGTGATAGAAAACCCTGCTCACTGGTGAAATTTGATTTAATAGTACTATTTTAGAAATGCCACTAGAACATTTCCCTGCACTTATTGCCATCTGTGCCTTCCAGCCTGTCCAGTCCATATCTGGTCTGTGCTGGTTAACGACTCTCCTTGTGCATTCCACCCAGACAGCCATAAACACAGGCCACTCAGTCACATCTCCATTCATTTGCATACTGAAAGGGTTTCCCTGGGCAGGAAGGGTGAAGGGGCTGTCCCTTACATATCAAAGGCCCATGGCCTGTTGTCACACGAAGGACTGATAACCCCCCACAGGGATCCTGGGAGACAGGACTGGGCTGAAAGGGGAACTTGTGCACTTTAAAGCCACTCTTTGAAGTCCCCCCCCCCCCCACTTCAAAGGCATTTTTTGGTATATAAACTGGTTAATGGGGCCAGAGGTGCTGCAGCGTAGTCTGGTGCCACGGATGTTGGTGACACCGCGTTCTGGACTGACTCTGTGGCAGGACTTTGGAAGTGCTGCGGTCGTTGCACTCAGCAGGGACCACATCTCAGGTCGAGTTGATGTGCTGTTTCTTCTTTGGTACTCCAGGACACACTCCCAAGGGCTCAGGAACTGGATTTGGCACCACTGGGCAAGTCCGGACGGTCAGCAAAAGGGCCTCAAAACTGGTGGGTGAAGTCTTTGCTGTCCCTGAGACTTCTTAACAGAAGGCAGGCTCAGTCCAACCCCTTAGAGAACCTTTGGAAGCATGTTGTAGAAAGCAAAGTCCAGTCCTTTCACTCACAGGACAGAAGCAGCAGGCCAGCACAGCAGAGCAACATGCAGGGAGGCAATTCCTCCTACAACACCCAGCTCTCGTAATGTCCCCAGTCCAGAAGGAGTCTAACTATGTGCTGTCGAGTACTTATACCCCTTTCTGTCTTTGAAGTAGGCAAACTTCAAAGAGAAGTCTTTGTAGTGCACAAGACCCTGCATTTCCCTGCCTTGGACCCAGACACACTCCAGGCGGTTGGAGACTGCTTTGCGTGAGGACAGGCACAGCCCTATTCAGGTGCAAGTGTCAGCTCCTCCCGCCACTCTGACCCAGGAAGACCCATCAGGAAGTGAATTCTCAAGCAGCCCAACTGTCATCCTGACCCAGACGTGTATTGCACAGACAGGCAGAGGCACAGAATGGTTAAGCAAGAAAATAAATGCTTAGTTTCAGTACTCCGTCCATCATCCTTTTGTGTTCCTAAATTCCCCCTAAGTGGCCAGGGTATGCCCAGATATGGGTCCCTTGCTCACTGTGCCACTAGACTTAAGTTAGCTCGGCTGAGGGGGGGGTGATACCCTGCACCGGTTGGACTGTTCACATGGGGAACAGGGTCAAGACTGATTTTCATATGGGTGGGTCCAAACTGGGGTGGCACAGTGAGCAAAAGAACAATGGATTAAACCCAGATCTGTGACTAGGGGTGTATGTTTGAAAAGTTTCAAGACTCCGTCTATCATCCTTTTGTGTTTTTCTAAGCAAGAAAATGCCCACTTTCCCTTTGGAGGACGGATCTCTCTTACCTTGTAGAGTCGTGCAGAAGTGTCGTTCCCCCCCCCCCCCCCCCCCCACCCGCCCCCCCAAAAAAAAACTCCATATTTTTATCTACTCTCAATGGGAAAATTACACTTAAGATATTTCAAGGCAATCTCCATGTTATTCTAAGGAAGAGATAGTCCTTGCAGTAGTGAAAGATGAATTTAGCAGTTTTTCCCTATCGGGACATGTAAACTACACCAGTACTTGTGCTACCTTTTAAATAGACTTCACCCTGCCCATTGGGCTGCCTTGGGCCTACCTTACGGGTGACTTAAAAGTAGTAAAAGGTAAGGTTTGGGTCACTTGCCAGGTCGAACTGGCAGTTTAAAACTGCTCACACAAACACTGCAGGGGCAGGTGTGAGACCTGTTTCAGGGATATTCATGTGGGTGGCACAATCAGTGCTGCAGGCCTACTAGTAGCATTTGATTTACAGGCCCTGGGAACACATACTGCTCTTGAATAGGAGCTTACTAGTAAATAAAATATGCCAATCATGGTAAAAACCAATCGCCAATACATTCTAGACAGAGAGCATGTGCCCTTAAGCCCTGGTTAGCAGTAGTAAACACAACAAAAACCGGCCAGAACAAATAGGAGGAAGAAGGCAAAAAGAATGGGGATAACCCTGCAGAAATGGCCAGGTCCAACAGTTAGTGACAAAAGGGTAAATGCATGCAACTGGGTGGTACATAAAGATGTCCAGAATCGTATACACCGCCTTAAAGACCTTGCATTACAGGTGTCATTGGTAGTCTAGTTTGGTTGTAAAGAGGGAGCCGACGACCAGACATCAGTGATGACAGTGAATCATTGAATGATTAGGGGAGGCTGAATGAGCACTACAAGAGCAGAGCAGTTCAGGGCTGAGCGTGTGACTACGAGCATCCTGCACTGAAGGTACCAAAGTGGACTTGTTGTCCTTCCGCCATTGTGATTTTCTGTCACAGAAAAAGGAAAGGTGATTGATTGGGCTTAATGCACCAAGCTATTCTGCTCAGCTAGTGCTCCATCCTTACAGTAGATGTATGGAGCATCCAGCTGAGCGTACAGATGGGCATGCTGTGATGTCCAGAGCACCCACTCCATGGGGGTAGGAGAGCTGACATAACAGGTTTGCCATTGCCAGAAGTAGTTTATATGGAGTGCGTTGCTAGAATGCGAATGTTTTCCATCACAGTTGTTTGGCTTGAAATAAACATTAAGGGAACCGGATTAGACAGTTTAGTGCGGAGGGGGTTGGCTTCGAAGGGGTAAGTGCAAGCTCCTGGTCAGCAGTGACTTATTTGGGCTGACTTTCACGAGGTCTTGTTACTGGAATTAGTAAAGCTTCCCGAGTGTCCATCTAGTATCTATCTGTACGTCATCTTGTCTGTCTTTTCTACTACTGTTATACTACTGACAGATAGCATTGGTGCTGCTGGCAGCATAGAAGACCGCTGTGCGTGTGTCTGCTGCTGGTATGGCAGGTGATAAAGCTGGGCAGGATTGTCGTGCGTTCACAAACCTGTTTGTGGTATGAGTTGGCGAAGTTCATGCGCAGCAAGTGAAACGTAGAAATTGTGCCCATTTTTTCCCCCGCCTGCACAGTGGAATTGTTCCTGATCTGCTTCTCAATATAGGAAGGGGGGGAGGGGGTGGAGACGCTGATTTGTAGTGCTTTCTTTTCCTATTCTATCACTGCCACAAGTCGGTGCTTTTTTGTCAGGGATTTCGCCTCGCCTAAAAAGTTCAAAGCCATTTATTTATTGAAAGGGCCAGGCGTGTTTACACTGACAGGGTAGCTAAAACCACTCCACGGTTGGCAATTAAATACACTCCTTATTGCCAAAGCGTGTGATTTGACACGTAGTTGCCAGTGATGGTTTTGTGCTTTTCTGCATGGTGTGTCTAATTGTGCATCCCTGTTCTGCATGCTACGGGCTGTAGAAGGCAATCTGATACCCTGTACTGTTAAACTTTCTGAAAAGTGAAACTCTTAACACACTTCGGCAGTCTCACTCTCTCACTCACACACTTGTGGTAGCCCAGCCCTAATGTCTTTGACCATGCTTGTTAATCATTTGGTCTTTTATCAGTGTCCGACTTCCCAAGATTGCTAAAGAGAGTGCATTTTAGATTACGGTAATCGCTCATGGCTGAAAAGGCTCTGTATTCGCCTTCAGAGAACTCTGGAAAATAGGCTCTTGAGGCACACCACCAGTTGAAACCTGCAGTACACAAAGGCACGGATATAGTCGGTATGCCACAATTTAATATAAGCCCGCAGACTAGGTCCCCATAATAAAATCTCACATATGAATCCCACGTCATTCTGTACAATCTGTTTATCAACTTGATCACTGGCATCGCCCTCAACAAAAGTGTCCACTACCGCTACTTATGACAACCACAGATAATACCGTTACGGTTTTAAACTCATCACTTCTAGACGGACACGGATATACCCACAAGATTCTACAAATCTTAAGTAGCAGTGCTTGATTTACATTTTTTTCTTTGCCTTTATGCTCACTTGATGTGATCACGAGGCTGTATTTAGTTAGAGTACTTTGTACACAAAAAAAGAACACCAGTTATTTTAAAGGCGCGCCGACTGTTCTAATTGTCTTTAGTCACTTTTGTAAACTGTTAATTTCAGATTTTCAACTTAATGTGTGTTCACTAACTTATTTGCAATTCAAATATGTTACGTATACGACGCAGCAAGGTGTTTGTAAGATATGTACTTTTGTAGTAAAAATAGATTTAGTATAATTAGACATTTCACCTCTAAATAACGGCGACTTTATCTTTTAACTGTTGGTCACCACCACCCAGTTAGGGAGATAGTTAGTTAGCTAACTCTGCGTTTGCAGAATTGATTTGGAAAGTGTCCTACATATACTTTTGCCACATACCTAGTTTACACCTGGACGTAGAATTAGATGTTGCGTTTTGAGTTCTATACTGCTTCATTACAGAATGGTTTTAGGCAATAAAAAATATATTTTCATTATAAAACATAGGCATTTGTTGCCATTCATGCTTTGCAGCAACTTATGCACACAAGCCGCGCTAGTGGTTTCGGCCATTAAAGTTCTCCTTGAAATCTTATGGACAGTATAATTCGGGAATTCCCTTGCAGAGTGGTTTCTCATTACCTGTTTAGTCTGAGGAGTGCAAGAAACAGTTGCTGAGAATCAAGACCTCCGGTTATATGATATTCTGCTGATTTTGGGAGTTGTGATGGTAGTAAGATCAAACCAAGATCGATAGTCATTTGGTCCTGACATCTAATTCCTAATGATTCCTTTTTCTACAGTTCACTTCAGACGTACAGGCATTCTAGGTATCGGTGTAAATGTGGTAATGCAACCGCCCTTATAGTTTAAGGGTTAAACATTTCAATGAAGGCAAGAGGGGAGGCGTTGGAGTATCGTCCAGACTCTCACGTTGTCTTGTGGTGGATGAACCACTTCATTTACATATAGTAACAGTGAGCATGACCATCACATCGCCTCATTGGCCACCTGTGAACCATGCTCAACGTCAGAAGTGCCAAACCTGTTGGGGGGGGGGGGGAATCGGAAAACATTGAGGGTAATAACGCTCAAATCTAGTGTACACGAAGGAATGTTCACTGATAGGTTACATGCAAAAACATTGAATACCCATGATTGTTATGCCTTTGGATGCTGCTGTTTTTTTTTTCGTGCACACCAAAAATTACATCCGAGATATGCTTGCAACAGACAGTGTCTCTCTTTAAAAAGTATTTTTTTTCCTGTGTCAAAAATACATTCAGGATGATGCAGTTGCAAGGTGGAAGCAAACTGGCCAAGCTGAATGGCCAACATACTTGAAGATAGTGGTCAAAGGGCATAGTTTATTATTATTATTATTATTTTTTAAAGTATAATTTCTCTTGATTAGATCAGTCTGCTGGCAGGGGAGGCTACTGTTTTTTTGCCAGGATTAGCTGTTTCTGTCAGAGATTTTATTGCTTGCTAGTTCTTTAAAAATAATAAACTGAGCGTTTGCTTCAGCCAGACGAGTATTTTTGTCAGTGACATAACGAAACTTGTGGAGGGCATTTTTGCCATCTCTTCCATCTCTTTACTCTGCTTGACATTTGCTCTTTGCCCCTTTGGTCAGGTCTTGACCCTTGTTTTTGTGCCAGTTTTCTCTCAGTTGACCCTCGCTTAATGACATGTTTCTCAGTTTTTTGACAATTGTTTTGTACCTCGTTTTGGCCCTTGTTTTTGTGCCTCTCTTCTCTGTTTTGACCCTTGTTTTTAGTTTCTTGTTTCTCTATTTAGAAACTTGCTTTTTGCCCTTTTAGTGGCTTTTGCCCTTTTTGCCCATTTGTTTTGTCACCTTCTCTGTTGTGCCTTTTCTCTCTTGCACTGACCCTCATTTTCTCCAGCACTCCTCATCTGTTTCCCGTTCTCTTGCACCCTTCAAAGCCCCACCCAAACTCCCTGCATTCCTCTCCACTACCGGGACCTAATTCATGGCAGCTGCAGCACAGATGCAAAGGCAATCTTGTCTGCGCCTGGACTGCGCCCAGCTCCAGGAACCCGGGCTCTGCTCCCATCCGCAGTAAAGCTCACGATTCTCAACCTTGGACACACAGCTTGCTGCGCTCCTGTCACACTGCACCACACAGGGAGCCTTCAAATACAAATGTACCTCTCTCCACCCCTGCAACGACAGCATGCAACACCCCATCACACACGACCATGGGCTGGACATTTTATTCCTCACAGAAACATGGCTGAACCTAGCCTCGTTTCTGGACATTGCCACAACTATCCCTGTTGGATTCAAGATTGTGAGGCAGGACTGGCAGCACAAGCCCATAGGTAGAGTTGCTATCATGTTCAGGGATCCCATTGGCTGCATCACTGCCACTGGCACAATCACCAACTACCTGAAACCACTCATGTTCAAACTACACATCACAGGAAACTTCAAACTGCATGAAAACCTGGTTTACATACCATCACAACCTCGCTCCGATTCATCAGCAACATCATGGCCTTCATCCTCCTCAGTCTTGAACTTCTACCTGGAAGTCCACATGACCTGAACTTGACCGCCCTTCTATGAAACCTTGAAAACCTCACCCCCCACCAAGCACGTCACCAGACCCAGCCACGCCACCAGACACCACCTGGACTTGATTTTCACCTCCTTCAACATCACAGACAACAAGCTATCGCTTGATCAGTCCACACTCTCGTCAAAAAAAACCTCACCTTGCCAGCAGTCATCTCTAGCAACATCACCCCCTCACAAGACCTTTACAACAAACTCTTAGAATTTTTCTGTAGCATATGTTCCATATACTGCAACTTCGACCCTCAACAGGACCGCATTTCCCTTCCAATTCCACTTCCCAGCACACAGGAAGAGTGGACCCTTATCTTGTGGCCCGCTTTACCTCACTATGATTGAACCGCCGTCCCTATGAAATCCTTCCACTCTGGAGCCCTGTCACATCCCTGCCCCCACCATGCCTTCACCAGGTACCTAAGTACCTATCGGCGAATCTCTAAATCTATTCCTCAATAACTCCATCAACTCGGTGACCTTCTTGGATGTCTGGAATCATGCCACAGTCATGCCCCTGCTCAAGAAACCTTCCACAGACCCTGCCACATGCCAACTGCTGACTGATTTGATCCCCTCTCCCCACCTTTGTGGCCAAAGCCCTACAGAAGATAACAGTAGACTCCTCACCAACAACCAGCTCCTTAACACGACGCAGTCCAGCTTCAAGCCCAACCACAATACCGACCCAGCACTCTGTGTCGCCTCTGACATCTGCATGACCCTAGACAGAGAAAACACTATGGCCCTCATCCTCCTTGACTTCTCTGGAGTATTTGAAACAATTTCATATCCCATCATCAGCTGCTGCCACAAGATTGGCATCCATGGAGAGGCTCTACTTTAGAACTGTTACTTCTTGACAGCTGGAACACAAGCTGTTAGCCTGGCAACATACTTTTCAGAAGCCCAAAAAAGGTTCATCCCTCAGCTCCACCCTCTACATCGCATACATGACCCCTCTTGCCAGTATCATCCACTCACATGACATCAGCATCCTCTTGCAAACTGATGACATGCAACTCAAACTCTCGCTCTTGAACAAGCTTCCTCCTCCCCTCCCCCAGCACCATAAATCACAAGTCCACTCTCTGCATGGCTGAATTCATCAACTGGATGAATTCCAGCTGTCTTAAGCTCAACACCAACAAGAGAGAAGTAGTGATCTCCGGAAAGAACGTATCACCAAAGCAATGCAACTGGTGGATGAACAGCCATCCTTGGACCCACACCCACCCCCAAGCACCCTCTCCAAGAACCTTGTGATCATTATTGACAACAAACTGGACATGGCTGCACAAGTCGACAGTCACTCCATCCTGCTTCCACCCCCCTGAAGATGCTCAGAAAGATCTTTAAATAACTCCCATGTATCACCAGAAAAATGTCACTCAGGCCCTTGTTAACAGCAAGCTGGAATACAGGAACACCCTCTGTGCTAAAAACACCAAGCAATTCACCAGACTACAAACCATCCAGAATTGGGAAGTATAGTCGCCCTCAACCTCTCACACAGAATGCACATACCACACTTTAGGAAGCTCTACTGGCTCCTGATCTACACATGAGCTAATTTCTGACTTGTAACTAACACATTCAAGGCATTACACAACATAGTCCCACCTACCTCATCAGACTTCCACCAACTACCCAGTTACCTCCGCTCTGCCAGACTCTTAACTGCACACATCTCACAAGTACACAGAAACCAGTGCAGGGACTGGGCTTTCTCCTACATCACCCTTAAACAGGCCTAAAAAATCATAAAAATGTTACTAGACCTGCAGGTCGAGTAGCTTGAACAATCTACTAGACCTAACTGTAATGTACTTGACCCGAAAACGGGTCCAAGTCTTGTGATCCTATGCAAATATTGTATTTTACAGTTGCCTTTTTCTTCACTCTCACTTATGAGTGCTCCTTTAAATATACGAGTTTAGCATTTCTCATATAAAAAAAGTCCTCTTTTGCTTGATAAAATACACTAGACGTTTGCCCCATGTATAATAAATCTAGCCCACATATAGGGTACACCTGATCCATGCATGACTTGCCCCATAGTTTACAAATAGTTATGCCATCAGGGCAGGTGTGTTTCTCATTTTTTTTTTTGTTTGTTTAAAAAAAAAAAACTTTCATAAGTATATTACTAAAGCATGATCTGGTAGCGCATTGTCATTTACAGACATTACATTTCCAAGAAATTTTTAAAAACCTTCCCACTAATTTGCAGCTTTACTTCCAAAACTATGGGCCTCATTATGTCCCTGGCGGTAGAGAACCGCCAGGGCCAACGGGGGCGGGAGCACCGCCGACAGGCCGGCGGTGCTCCCTTGGGCATTCTGACCGCGGCGCTTTGGCCGCGGTCAGAACGGGAAAACCGGCGGTCTCCCGCCGGTTTTCCACTGCCCCTAAGAATCCTCCAAGGCGGCGCAGCTCGCTGCGCCGCCGAGGGGATTCTGACAATCCTTACCGCCATCCTGTTCCTGGCGGCTCGCCCGCCAGGAACAGGATGGCGGTAAGGATTGTCGTGGGGCGTCTGGGGGCCCCTGCAGTGCCCATGCCAATGGCATGGGCACTGCAGGGGCCCCCGTAAGAGGGCCCCGCTAGTATTTCACTGTCTGCGTAGCAGACAGTGAAATACGCGACGGGTGCAGTAGCACCCGTCGCACCTTCCCACTCCGCCGGCTCGATTACGAGCCGGCATCCTCGTGGGAAGGGAGTTTTTCCCTGGGCTGGTGGGCGGTCTTTTGGAGACCGCCCGCCAGCCCAGGGAAAAACTCATAATACCCTCCCCGGTCTTCTGACCGCGGAGCGGTATTATGGAGGGCGGCATCCTGTAATGAGGCCCTATATAGTGTATTAACAATAATCTGTGAAAATTAGGTTTCAGAACAAATATTTAACATTGGCACATCACCAAGTAAAGTGTTCTGACTTTTTTTTTTTTTTCATCCTATTAAAATATTTTTTTCATCACACAAGTACAAAAAATTGTCTCTTCCACCTACTGAAATATATTTTGAAATGTTTAAGTTGACTTGGTTATATAAATGTTGTGTGTTTAAGATTTGGGTATCAGGTCTTTCCTTTCATTTCACACAGGTCAGATTTGTGTTCCATCCATACTTACCAGATTGTCTGCATATAGTAGAGAGTCTGTATATTGTCCTCCCATTTTTGGACACCCGGACTCTCAACAAGATTACAGGTAACTCTATTAAATAAAGGGGGAATAAGGTAGTGGCCAATACGCAGCCGTGTCATAGCCCATTGATAATAGATACTTGTTTGATCAACAGTCCTAGATTTAATTACATTCTTGCCCAGTTCCCCTATGCGCTTCCTTCAGGATATCTATTATCCCTACTGGGATTTTTATGTTAGTAGATGTTCCCACAGTATCTCACGATTTACCAGATCAAAAGATGTCTTAAAAGCAACAGAATAGATTACCCACCATCTCTATTGACTGGCTATCAAACTTAGACTAAAGCAATGGTATATAGTTGAATGACTTTTCTTAAAACCTCTTTGCTCCACTAAATCATTCATTACTATTGATTCATCCAGATGGGGGAAGTAGGAGTTTTGAGAACACTTATCAACCCCCATCTGTAAGGCTAATGAGTCTATAACTCAAGTCACGTGGAATGCCCTTCTTAAAAGTGGGTTTTATTATTGCCCCATTCCAACTTTCAGTCATAAGACAAGTGGTCACCACTACTTTAAACACTTGACAAAAAAGTGATGCCAACCAGTCACTATTTACCTTAATAATCACTGAAGGCAAAGCATCCTGACATGCTCCTCTGCTGAGTCTTAATGACACAATTACCTCGTTGATCTTCATGGCTGAGATACTTTTCAGAAAGCCCTGTTCATATCTATACTCAATTTTGAGTTGATCTCTGTATCCCTTATTGTATCTCTGGTATCATGCTGTTTAACCTTTTCTTTTCAACTCCTATGCCATCTTGCACAAAGTTCCCAAAGTTCCTGGGATCTTTAAATCGAATCACCTTTATCATATTTTCCCATTTTCCCTTATAAAATGTCCTTGTTTTTGATTGATTAGTCAACTATAGTTCTATTTTACCCTATTTAATTATTCCTTGTAATTTCCAGCTGCAAGCAGTTTCTTCCCAGATCTCATTCTTCTAAGTTGACCCATTAACTTCTGACAGTGTAAAACCATCTTAGTTCACCCTTTCCTTTTCTGGCTTGATTGTAGTTTGAACATATATTTTACATTCTTGTATTCTACCTTCTTAAAATAATTTGAAATTTTTGTGGAAGCTACCCTCCCAAAGTCAAACCATATTTGTAATTGTGAAAGAACGTCAATTTGCTGCTCTCCAACGCAAACTATACCTTTTCTGGAACATTAAACCCAAAGTGTAAATGAAAATCTTATACCCTCCCTTATTCCTAAGGGAAGATCCACATTTAAAAGGAAGTGATCTTTGCCACTCTCTTGCAGTATGCTAAATCATGAAACAAAATCAAAGTGCTTTATAGGAATATACACATAATCAGTGGTGCATTCTTTTTTGCCGAATTTGAATGTTCTGTTTGCAGGGCTATCTGTATTAAGCATGTAAATCACAAATTATCTAATATCTCCTTAAAGATTTTTGTCATTATCTGATGATAAAAAGCTGCTTGAGGAATGCCATATTTAGGTGGCATATCCCCATCTTTCTTCCTTTCTTCCTCTTTAGGGTACAATGTAGCATTGGAGCCACCCATAAGCATAAGCAAACTTTACGGAGCTTGAATTAATAAATTACACAGATCCTGTTCTTGTCTAAACAACTGGGTATCATTGTCCCCTGAAAACAGACATTGGCCAGCACAACAGACTCTAGTTGTCAAACTTTGGAAACAATTTCACCCCACCAATTTGAATCAAAACGTTTGGCTTCTTATACTTGCCCAAACTAATTTGCAGAGGCTGCAGTACATATATGTACAAATTTATTTATTCATTTAATAATTTTGGGGGGAATTTTGATGATTCCCCACACAGCCATGTTTCTTGAAAACATATTGCATCATATCCTTGTTTCAATTTTCTCCAATTCCTAAGGTTCATTAACCGATTTAAAAAAAAAAAAAAAACCCTGACCATCCCAGCATAAAACCCTTGAATAGTGCAGAGTACTTCATTTCACATTGATATCACTTAGCATAGTATTGATGACAGCCACAATACTGATGTTGCTAAAGTGTTTACTTGTGGTAATGCATTGATCTTGTGACATTTGAGCTTTAACTGTGGGACGCCCCTTTCCCATCATCCACTTGTCTTTAGTTTCATCTTCCAGGTCCTGCATCCCAGGATGCAAACGTTTGTTCTGTTGTAAGGGCTGCGTGATTTCTTAAAAATGTGCTATTTCAAAACTTTTCTATCTTTTTTTATTCCCAACTATGCTTATACCATTTTAATCAGTTCCTGTTCTGCTTTCAGCACCAGTCATTTGATCAAAGGAGAAAATAAACTGATCTTGGTCACCTCCTTCCCCTGCCAATCATGTACAAACCCTACTTGTTTCAAGTCATTTGACTTGATTAAATTAAGGGTCCCACAGTTTTCAATTACTTTAAAAGTCTTCCTCTATAGATCTTATCGTTTTTCACCCACTCTACTAATATCAACACAGTGGTATTAATTGTATTTTTCCCCAATATTCCTGTTCACTCTTTCCTTATGACTTCATCCAAATTAACACCGTTTGGATTTAGCCATATTTGGGTACTTTATATAATCCTTCTTTCAGTTTTGGGGCCCCCAACCACTTTCTTTTTCCTCATTTGAGATTTCTTGCCTTAGTGCGCTTGGGAGAACTTCTCTTGCATCTTCTTCATATCTACAATTATTTTTGCCATGATATCTCCTTCGTTAGGTAGCCCTTCTTTTATCTTTTATTTATGCTGCTATTTCTTTCCTTACCTTGGAAATATACAGTTTTTATTGTGGGGGTCTTCCCTCCTTGCATATTTTCTTAACTAACTGGGCTACTACCACTTATTGTAATTGTTTTATTATAATAAGACCACTCATAATGGCATCTTATTAACAGGTTTATAAGAAATAGAAACAGCTCCATGTTCCTGGTCTCTGCTTCCGCCATGCGATCATTAACACTTGTTACCTTCACTTTTCCGCTGGGTGTTAACTCAAGCGGCCTTACTAGAGAAGGCATGCATTTATTTATTTCCTTTAATTCACAAGCACTGGTATTTAACGACCTGGTTTGTGATTTTATTTAATCATAGTTACAAATCCTGATTTGAAATACTCCATAAAGAGGTTTTGTGTTTTTTTTTTTTTTTTTTTTTTTTTTTTTTTTTTTGCATTAAAAGTAGCATATCTAGCATAGAAGGCGACATTGTTGCTGTAGCATTTAAAGAGGCGAGATCTTTCAAGCCATCACCCTTTTCTTCCATTTTTCTTTAGTTCCTTCTTTTTCATGTTACCCAATGCAGGTGTCGCAAAATTAGTGTCTTCAGCTTTTAGCACTAAGATTTAAGGCTTCCGTTTGGAACTGAGGTGATGACAAAAGCTGTTGTTCTGGGAAATGCATCTCAACATCGAGATGTGCTAAATATGTAGGCAACCTTACAAAGAAGTCTCCAGAGTGATTCATCTCTGAATTCGGAGGTTGGTTCAAACTAGTGTCCCTTTCTAGCTGCGCAATCCCCCCCCCATCACTTATTCCTAGAATAAGCTGTCCTATTATTTCTTCACCTTCTAATCCTTTTTTAGGTCGAAGGCTGCTTTGTTAAAGACATCTTGGAAGACGTTCAGAAAGCTGACCCAACAATTAATTCCGCCTGTTGCTTACCATTGGCTTTGTGGGTGTGACTAACATTTTCTGCCTTTCTATATGCTGGCGTAATTTGTTTTGGGCTGATCGACTTGCGTTCGTCCCTCCTGTTGACCACATCTTGTTTACTGTATTCTTCCACGAACTCTCTTGCTGTAAACAGACCTTCAGATCTTGTTATCTTGTCATTTTTGCTGTCCATTCAAAGACCGAGGACAAATGTCAGGCTCTGTCTCCTAAGGGAGATTAGTGTTTGATTTTATTTTTATTTTTCTCGGACTTCAGAGTGAGAGTATTTATATGCCGATCCTGCTGATTTTCCATGTCAGAGGAGCGGGTGTGAAATGTTTTTTTACTAGCATGAAGCAAAAAAAATGAACTGTGCTGATGTTTCAGAATATAGCAGAATTAGTACAAATTAAATGTTTATTTTTTTTTTTGTAACTTGGAAGTGTGGTGGAAACAAATATTTGAATATGATCAAAACACATCAATACACCAGCTGATGACATTTGTGAACATTATTGTTCGTGTGCAGGAAAACTGTATTGCGGTGAAAATACTCCACACTACACAACTCCACTCTGTGCCATGCCATTCCATTCTGCGACACTCCACTCTACAATATATCAGTCCGTTCTGCGCTCCTCCACTTTTAGATACTCTACAACAGCTCCACGCCATTCCAATCTGCGCCCAACCACTCTGTGCCACCACACCCCATTCTGCACCACTCCAGTCCACTGTACGACATGCCACTCCACTCTATGCCTTTCCATTCTAGGACACTCTGCGACACATGACTCTACTCCGTGCCACTCAAGACTGTCACTCACTCCATACCACTTACCCCACTCAAGTCGACCCACTCTACTCCAGTCTACCCCACTCCAATCTCTCCCACTCCACTAAAATGTACTCCAGTCTACCCCATCCCACTTAACTAAGATCTACCCCAATGTACTCCACTCCACCCAATCTACCCCACTCCGATCTACACCTTTTCACTCCAGTCTACCCAACCCCAATTTACTCGCTCCACCCAAGTTTACCGCCACAGTAGTCTACCCACTCTATCCTACTCCACTCTACCCCAATTCTCTCCAATATACCCCACTCAATCTAACCCAATCAACCCCAAACCACTCCACTCTACCCCACACCAATCTTCTCCAACCAACCCCTGTGTGCCACACTCCACTCCAGTCTACCCCAATGCCATGTACCCCAATCAAACACACTTCATTCCAATCTACCCAACTCCACTTCAATCTACCCCAGTTCAGTTTAACCCACTCTATTCCAATTTACCCCACTTACTCAAAACCACATCGGAATCAATCCAACTCCCCTCCAAACTACCCCACGCCACTCCATCCTACTCCACTCCACCACAGTCTACCTCACTCCAATCTACCCCACTTCAGTCTACCATAGTCTTCCCCACTCCAATCTACCATACTCCAATCCACCAAATCTACCCCACTCTACTTCACTCCAATCAAACCCACTCCACCTCCCTCCAATCGACCCCACTTCAATCCATTGTACCCCACTCAATTGACCCCCTTATCTACTCCACTGCAAACAAATCTACCCCATCTACTCCACTTTATCCCACTGTACCCCATTCCAATCTAACCCACTTTAATCCACCCAGTCTACCCCACTCTACCCTACTACATTCCACTCTAATCTGCCCCACTCAACTCTTCTGCATTCTCACTGCACTTCAGCCTATTTCAGTATAATCCACCGCACTCCAAACTAACTCACTCCACCCCAATCTACCCTACTCTCCCCCAATCCAGTTTACCCCACTATATCCCAATTCAATCTTCAACACTCCAGACCACTAACTTTGAGCCATGCTGACCAGTAACCACACTGGTATAAATAATGACTAACACACATTGCCAAAGCCAATACCTCCCACCTAGGCGAGTCCTATTGACTTTGCCACAACTTGTTTGGTTTTAAAATGCCTACCCACAAAGTTGTTTTTTAATTTTATTTTTAATTTCTTTTTATTGAGGAGGCAATGGGAACAACTGAAGTGGACCTGTTATCCATAGGAGGGTCTTCTGTCATTTGACACACTCCTATCAACCTCCGATAAGCGTTCACTTATTTTCTTCAGTTTGCACATTTTCTTTTCTTTAATGACTTATGGGCTTATTGATTTTCTTTCTAGCACAAGGCATCTACCCTACCCATCTCTCCTGCTTCCCAAGATTGCTTGCTCCTTAATGTTCATATTTTCCTCCAGCACCCCGGAAAACAAATTGTTACCCAGACCAGCTTTGACACCTGGTTCGCTCCACCACTTTTACCAACACACCCACCTGGAGACACCTCCTGGGTAGGGCGGCTGGGAGCTAAGAGCTGTGAGCCCGTTTGTAGCCGTTTACCCCCTCACAAGAATTATGGGTACTAACCCAACTGACTGGTTGAGCTAAGGTCCTTCCAAGTCCTCCAGGAATGCCCCAAGGCTCTTCAAAAGTGCTCCAAAATGACAGCGTGGTCTCGGGCAAGGTGACAGGCAAACAATCACAAAAAAACACTCCAAAGCTTTCCGTATGGAGTGGAAGCAAAGCGGTGCACGGCAGCGTCGGTAAAGTATATAGCTTAACATACAGATCCTTTATTGAAGGTAAGTGAGTAGACAAAAGCCAATACTCAAAAGCTTTTCCTCAAGATTGTAAGATCAGCTGTGTATCTACAGGGAAAGGATTCACCACTCTTGCAGGAACTGTGATCGCTAATAAGAGGTCGTCACTTTCTATAGATGCATGTCCCAGAGTAAATAACTTCCCTTCTGTAGTAGGCCTCAAATCAGTAAGTCTCACCAAAGCTTGTGCAGATATGTAAAGCGTTTGATCAAGACAAATCAACCATCTGGAAAGAATAAAGGGAGAGAACAATGAGAATAGACTGCCACGATTTGTAGCGGTAGTGGGAAAGGCAAAAGGGCATAGTATGTAGCAAAGGTGCATGTTGTGCACAAAGTGCAAAATGGAAATACATTTTGTTCAAAATGTCTGAGCATTTTTTCGGGATGCAGACAAAATAAGAGGGCGGTCTTTGGTAGGTCGAGTCTGGCCATTTACCAGTGAGCCCCATTTAGTTTTTTACAACTGGGCCTTGATTTTATCTATTACTGACCATTCTGCTGAGCCTGACACACACATATATATATATATATATATATAGCTTTAAAAGACAACTAACAAAGTGGGTGTAAGAGGAGATTTCCACATGGATTACAGGCCATAGAGAGTAATTGCATTGTGGTCTTAGAAAAATGTCCATTTCCGTGTACATGTATAAAATGAAGGTAAAGTGTGTTTTTTGTTATTTGTTATTTTTTATTTTTAACTTCCTTTTCACCTGTAGGTTTTCACAGACGGGATTACCAATAAACTCATTGGCTGCTACATTGGAGAAGCTATGGATGATGTTGTCTTGGTGAGAATTTATGGAAATAAGACTGAACTTTTAATAGATCGAGACGAGGAATTAAAGAGTTTTCGAGTACTTCAGGCTCATGGTTGTGCACCACAGCTATATTGTACCTTTAATAATGGGTTATGCTATAAGTTCATGCAAGGGGAAGCTTTGAATCCGGAGCATGTCTGCAACCCAACGATTTTCAGGTATGTATGTTTAAAGTTGTTTATGACCCATTCATGCTAAGAGAATCCATTCTCTTGTAAGCAACAGTCTGAAAAGGAGAGGTAGACATTTTGATGAATTTTGTAACAATTGCAATATTTTCTATACAGTTGTGTATTGTAAAATACTTCACCAATTGAAGGGACTGTGGAGATGATGTAGGAGGAACAGAAGCATTTATTTGTATTTCACAAATGTTTCCTTTCACTATAATGTAGCAACAGAATCTTATTCTTTGCTCTGTACATCACTCTTTAAAAATGCGAAAGCTTAATCTGAACTACTTTTGTAATTAATTAGATAGTATGGTGATTCTTGGCGTGTTGCGCTCCGGGAGCACATTTATTTTTTGGAAGCAATATGGGATTTAATTGGTTTGAGCTTATCATATTGTCATTTTCACATAATTCCAAATTAACTTGTTTCAGTATTTATTAGCCTGAAACATGGTATAAACGTTAGGCCTGAAGTTTTGATTGTCTCCACTGTAGACCGTTTTAGCGGTTAGTTGGCAGACCTGCTGCAGGCTTTTACTTTCCAATGCATTACATGCACTTCAAGTGGGCTTTGTGTCAGCCTGTTGGTTAGAGATGTATGGCTTTATTATCTCCATTGTCTGTTCTTCGTTTGATTAAATTCCTCCCTATTCTTGTCTTTATCCTGGCCAGTAGCATTTTTCTTATCGGTGTTCCGAGTGGTTGTATCCTTTAACTGTTAACATTGCTTACACGTAGAGAAATACGCTCTTCATTTTCTTTTTGCGTTCCTTGGGGTACCTGTGTCTTTTTGCTCTCACCCCCTGAGCTGCAACGCTCCTCACATCCCATAGTTTCTCCATTGCTTCTCCCCACTCGTATTGAGCATCTATCCGTGGCCCGTTTCTCTCATCGGCTCACAATCCCCACCCATTCTAATCTTCCTTCGATTCACCAGCACTTGGAGCGTGCGACCAAGGAAAGAGAAAGTCCAGATACCGCCTGCTAAACGAGAACTCACGGCAGCCTCTACTTAATAAAATAATTTTTTTTTAAAAAACAGCTTTTTGTTCTAATAACTTCGAGACTTCAGAGCCCAGTTCCTGCTCTTGGTACTGCAGGTTTTGTGCAGACCCGTCAGCGCCACAGTGTCCCTGCTGCTTGAGCTTTGGCTTCATCAAACTATTTTTTTGCTGCTCTTCAAGAAGCCGAGGCATTCCGGCCAAGATTCTATGGCTTCAGTTTATATTTCTGGAGCCAGCTACTGAGGTAACTTGACCTCAGGGCATTTACACAAAGTCAGTATTTATCATGCATGGGCAGACTAATTTGTTTTCAGTGCTTATGTGCAGAGTGGCACTTACCTCTGGGTGTCTCCAGTCACTTTGGAAATTGGCTGTTATATGGGTGTAGTCACAGATTCCAGGTACCATATCATGTACAAAAATCTTATTTATCTGCTTACAGTGTTTTCCAGGTACCATATGATGTATACAAATCTTATTCTATCAGGCAATTCGCTGATTTATTTTTTCAGTGCGTTTGAGCCCAATCAATCCCAGAAATAATAAGCATTGGAAAAACAAGTAGGTCTGCCTGTGGCAAGCAGGTCAATGACTAATTTTTTAAAAGCTGTATATTGTGGGGTGTGGCCTGGACACCATAAATGGCTGATGCACAGAGCTTGATCACCAGCTGATTAAGTAATGCACCGCCACCAATTTTTCACTCCCTGCCCGCAAGCAATAGATCCAGGCAGCAGAAGGTGAGGTACAGCTGTGGGGAGGACACAACAGTGGCACAATCCGGCCTGATAATAGTCTGCTGACGGTGGTGGCCAAGATTCAAGATGATTGCCCAGGCTCCAAGATGATTGCCCACCCTGGAGGATAGAGATGAGTGCAGCCACTGTGCGAGTATCCGCAGAGGAGGTGGCTGGATCTCCTGCTGTGGTGTTGGGGGACACATTCTTTCCCACCCATTGCTATTTCTGCACCAGGGTCCCATGTACTGACGCAGCACAGTATATATTTGCCTGCAGGCCAAGACCAGGAATATAAGCAATAATTAACACCAGTCACAGCTGCCTAGCAGCTGGAGCAACTGCCTTGAACAGCTCAGGGAGGACTCAATTGCAGATGTGCTCCTGCTCCCCCTCTACCCCTATCTTAGAGCTCCTTATGGATGTGCTGAGAGATAGTTCTGTGATCGTAAGAAAATGAGACTGGCACCAGTTCGGCACCTCGCACGTCAAGGTAGTATGCAGTAAGCCTTCCAAACACACGCAAGCCAGCAAAATGGACAAGTATGCTTTCCACAGCAGGATGGCGATGGAGTGGGTAGATCTGTAGCTGGCTCTAGAATACACAAGATGGGAGGAACAAGACTCTTCCTTGAGGGAGCTACTGCTTGCCATCCACGACACTTACTCAGCTCTAGAACACAAGATCAACACAGTGGTGGACATTAATCCCAAGACATGAGGAAGATGTCAGAATGGGTCCATACTGCAGAAGTTACAATGACAAAACATCAAGCAAAAGTGTGTCTACACACTGGGACCAAAGAAGTAGAAGTATGGTCCACACGAGACAATGTATGCCTGGTTGGTGTACCAGAAAATGCAGAGAGCACAGATGCGAAGCGCTTCATGGAAAATGTTGTGCTTCGCCCAACTAAATCAAGCTATCTGCCCCACCCTGCTATGTTGTCAAATGAGCATACAGGGTACCTAGGACACTACAGGAACCTGGGGGCCAGACCAACACCATATCCTCCACTTTAGAGACCATGATGTGCTCCTTAGATAGGCCTGCCAACAGGGTCCTCTACATTTTGAGAATCACCCTAAAATGATCTTCTCTTACTACACTTAAGTGGTTTAAGCTTGACACAGATCCTTTGATAAGGTGATGGCTCAAGTCCAGAAAAGGGATCTGCAATATATGATGATCTTCCGGGTGTGTTTGAAAAATCTGGCTGAAGGGCGTTTCTGGTTTTTCAATCTCCTAAGGAGATTTGGGAGTGGCTCGAGGATTGGAGGACAGTAGATGGCGAGGAAGGGGGACACATCACTGTAGGGGGCAAGTGTTGAGGGACCGCTAGATGAATATGTGACGGCAACACCTTCAGATACAGGAGGGACAGAGAAGTTGGGCTGCCTCCACCTTGATAAGTCATCGGAATTTATGGTATTGATGAAGTGCGATTTGAGGCACGGAATGACCGAAGACAAAGCATCCATACTATTTGAGCCATACCCCTTTCCTCGGGTGACAGAAGAAGAAATGAGCTGGGGCACAAGTTGAAAAGCGAAGTAGTATTGAAATTTCTATACAGGCACAATCGCAACATTGTCTTTGTGCAAGAGACCCACTTGGATTGCAATGACTTATAAGGATTTATGAAACAGAATCCTGATGACCTTGTAGTGAACCAAGTGTGTGCCAGTACGTTATAACAGGTCACTCAAACATGGACGAACCCAGGTACTGCTTCGCTGCGGTGAGCAGTGTATGGAGTGAATGACCGTGCCTTCTTGATAGCTTCGACCAGGGTACAGTTGCTGATGCTGAGGAAGCTGGGGAAGTGGTCTGATTCACCTCCCGGACATGCTTGCTCTGAGGGGAGGGAAGGAGGGAGACTTCAATTTCACTATGCAGTGGGGAGTGGGACAGGATTATTAGGGGACAGTAGGTGACAGCAGGGGACACACACCTACATGCTTTCACCTAGGCTATTGGTTTGGTAGGTCTATGGAGAGCTGAAAATTCCAAGGGGGGGCAATACTTATACACGTCTGATATGGTGGGTTATATTTCAAGGCTTGATCAAGTTTTCATGCCCAGGGGAGGGGGTGTGTGTTCAGTGACCTAAGCTTCCTGGTGTAGGTCATCTCTGACCACGCCCTACTACTTATGCCCTTAGTGGTCCTGAATCACCTGTTCTACTCTGTATTGTGGCCGGATCCCTTGGGAATTAACTGATTGACAGACTAAAAAGTTCCTGGATGAAGCAATGGAACACTTTTAAGGAAAACATTACATCGGTCTACTTGAGTGTTGGTATTAAATCGCAAGGGGTTAGAAAATATCCGATTACACATGTCACTGGGGAAAAAGAGGGAGCAGATCACCACAACTATGACCGCACTGGAGGACAGCCTCTTTCAGTTGTCGGTTGAAGGGGAGTGAGATGGAGAAAGTGCCACACCCAAGCCCTGACTTGATTAACAAAATTGCACTTGCAAGGGATGAATATAGGAACGGCAAGCACAGGCACATTACTGAGACCAATAATATGCACTTCAACGTTTGGAACAAAGGAGGCAAACTACTAGCATGGTTGGCACATGGGGAAGAGGGTCCATTGCTGTATACCCCACATAGAGAACGAGGAAGGCAACATTGTGGGGGTATGGCCGAGGTCTTTGCAGCCTATCTGGGGAGGCTATGCAGCTCTAGGTTGGGGACGTAGTGGTAGGATTCTGTTCCCGATATCCTGACCCCTCTACTTGACAAGGGGTCAGGATTGTGTTGATGGAGAAAGTAAAATTGATGCGATTCCTGATCACCCGTGGCAGCCCCCAGTGAGCTGGGAATGTCTCTAACGTTGGACCAAGAGGAGGTTGTGTACCTAGGAGGTCATATAACGCTTGATCTGGTGGACTTCCAGAGGTGGAATTGGGAAGGTTCTTGAGGAATATAAACCTGATGTGGGGGCATTGATTGAAGCTTCATCTCTAAGTACTAGATAGATCAGCCCTCTACAAAATGTCCACCTTGCCCAGGTTCTGAATATGCTGCAAGCTGTCCTATACAAAGTTATGGAGGCATTCTTCCAAGCAGTAGATGCAGTGCTTACATTATTATTTTGGGGTAGGTTGTCTCGTATTACTATGTTGATGCTTACAGAAACCGATACCGAAGGGGTGTATGCCTATATTTTTGGGAAACAAAATTACTGGTCTTAAATGAATAGGCTTTTGAGTCTTAGCAGGAACCTGAGCTACAGACGGACAGATACCACATGGGCTTAAGGAATTGTTATCCATGCCACCTTCACAGCAGCAGCCGGTACACTGGGCACCGAGTCCCGCAGACATGGTGGTTCAAATCTTGAAGAAAGCTACATGGAGGTTGGAATGTTAAGGAAAGGTGACACTTGAAATGGCCTAGTGTGAGTCGGATTTGCTGGCACGTTTGCAAAAGTTAGAGGGATGGAGACAATGTATCATGCTATGAACATCAAAACTGGGAAACCTATGCAAAACCTAGGGGCTTTACTCCTGAGGAGCTGCAGAAACGATGCAGATTGGTGGAATGCTATAGATGTATACAAGTGAAACATGTCCTGGTACAGAAAAAGGCTGCAGTAAGCGGCAGACAAAACTTCAATGGAATATAGACTTTTGGCAGCCCTACTACACTGACACTGTGTCCCAGATCTACAGAACATTATTGAACAATAGCCAATCCTCTCTATTCTTATTAAAAGAAAAATGGAAAAGGAGTCTCGGAATTCTGTCTGAGGATGATGGGGGGGGTATGCAGACACCCAAGGCAGTTGGCCATCAGGGCTGGGTTGTGACTTGTGCAGCATAGGTCCTTGAACATATTTCACAAGGACCAGACTCTGCCGCATGGGGAAAAGAGACACTGCTCTGGCCGCCACTCGTTTGGCGCTGTCCTGAAGGGCATCAGGCTAAGAGCAGTGACATGGAGATTCCATGAGTCTGGGGATCTGGCACAGACCCCTGAGGAACCTCTCAGGTAGTGGCAACCACTGGTCAAGTGCAGAGCCAGCGAAGATCTTGCCACACTCCTGGCTCCAAAATGACACCCACCTCCTGCGAACTCCGAACACAGACTGGTAAGAAATAGCCTGCAAAGGTGATTGCGGCCCCTCCTGCCCCCCCTCCCACAGGCATGACCTGGGAGTGATTAGTCGACGACTGAAGGGCTCTGGGTTGACCCTCTACCTGCCAGTGCAGGGAAGGACTGGCCTTTGCTGGATGACTGGGACTGTGAGCGCCCCTGTGGTCCCTTGGAATAGGAGGTGCCTGTACTCCGCCTCTGAGGGGTGGCATCACGTTGCAGGACATATCCAGATGGCGTCAGGGCTGGCCCAGCACTTTGGGGGTGGGGATAAGGCCTTTGACAAAACTTCAACCATTTGACTGCTCCCATTTCAAAGGGCATGTCCTGCTGCAAAACGCTCCCCTAGACTATGACGCATGCAGTAGGTGGAGATGACTGACCACCTGCTAGAGACACCTGAAGTATGGGCCGTACACAGGCAGCGAGGGTTATCATGGTGATGGATCATATGAACATGGACACTACACACCCACAGCAGAGAGGTATGCTGGATGACCTAACAACACCTTAAGAAAGGGGATGAGCATAAATGGTGACCGACAACCTTGACCAGATCCTGAATGCCGCAACACCTTCAGAGACAGCCTGGAATTCAAAATTGATCTGGTCTTTCTGGACATTGGCACCTTGCAAGATGACATTCACAAGCTTACAGATACATTCTAGCGCAATGAGGCATCCCTGAAAATAACAGACCCGCAAGTGGGCAAACTTCAGGCACATGTGACAGAATTAGCTAAAGCTGTAGAGGGCTGAAACCGCCTAACAATATCGGAGTGGTAGGACCGCCTGAACGAGTGAAGGAAACAGCACGTTCCCTCAACTGGCCGACTAAGGGGGGGGTCACTCCATGGGGTCTGTCTCATTCTTTGCCCTAGCAAGAGTGCATAAAGTGTTAGCACCCACTCGTCCCACCCCGGAGCACAGCCCGGTCCTTTGGTGAGATTGCTACATTACTGACACTTGGACTGTCCATCGAACTAGGACGGGGAGGTTGCCGCCATAGTGACTACCTCCCCGCCAGGCCCAATAAGTGTTTCTCACTAGGTTTCTGCCCCCTCTCAGTGTTCACTGTCTGCAACACAACAAACTCGTCCTCTGAGGTAGGAGGAGCTGAATAATTACACAGAATATAAGGGATGGGCCCGAAGTTAACACCCAGGATGGAGGATGACCTGTGAAGCTGTCAGGAGAGAAGAATGTACGTGGAGAGTCGAGACTGGTCAGTCTCCCTGGAGAGGCGCTGGACAACCTCTAGAGATGACACAACTTGATGGTCCCCCTTTCGTGCACCACGCTCTTTTGTCTGTAATGATGAGTTGGGCCATGAGTGCCGAGCTAGCGTGACTTTCTATATGTCTATAGAGACGAACTGAAGGTGGTGAGGCCTCACTGAATTGCATTTGAGCCTTTGCTCCCATGACCAACATCCTTGAGCAAGATAGTGGCTAACCATCTGTTACCCCACTTAAAATACCTGGTACACGCCAACCAAAATAACTTCATTCCCCTCCGTAACACCTTGAATAACATCAGGAGGCTGTATTGTGCTCTTGATGAGCTGGATCTTTCTCTTTATCCAGATTTGGTAGGGCTATTCATTTATGTCTGCATGGCATTTATTTGATACCTTGCACTGTGGCTACTTAAGGGTGGTAATGTGTAGGACGAAACTAGGGGCCAGATGGGAGAGAAGGGTGGGGATGCTGTACTCTAGTGCACAGGTGAGGGTGTGGGTTGGTCGATGCATCTCAGAGGAGTTTGAGGTTATACCGGGGTACCAGAAAGGGCTGACCCTCTCTCCAATCTTATTTGTAGTAGCGCTGTAGCCATTCGCTTGCATACTTAGCACAGAAAGTCTGACCAGGGCAGCCCATTAAAACTGTGAATATGTGGTCTCCCTATATGCGGATGACCTGCTGCTCTACTTCAGGGACACTGATAGGAGTACCGGGGATCATGGCACGCTTAGTAGAACTGGGAAAGGTCTCAGGTGTCTGCACCAGTTGGCGGAAGCCCTGTGTATTCTCCATAAACTGTGCTCAGCAGAAGACCCCAGCGATAATACGGTGGGTGGGGATCAGATGAGAGCCATAGGTCATGAAATACCTACTGGTTAAGATTTAGCACTATAACTCTGACGTACTGGAGGGCATCTTGGGTGTGGAGTGATGGAACTACGTAACAGTGTGGGATTTTGGCGCACCCTGAAGTTGCCTAACGTGGCCAGGATTGCCTTGTCTAAAATGATTATTTTGCCTAGAGCGCTATACTATTTTGCGAACACTCAATATGGGTGCTGTGTAAATGGTTTTAGTTCCTCATCCTATTGCTCCGTGAGTTGCTGTGAGATGGCGGGAGACACAGAGTAACAGTAGGCATCCGGCAGCACCTAACCCACTGCGGGGATTTGGGCATGCCGGATTACAAACTACCTAGCAGCGTGTTAGACTTGTCAGTTTCAGGGTGGTATTCCTTCCACCCCCAATCGCTTTGCTTTGGCTGATCTCGTTTTTGTTGGCTTTAGGACTGTCAGTTTTACCATTGCTAAACCGTACTAAAGTGTGCATTCTCTTTCCTTTAAACATGGCAACGCCATATTGGCACATTCAGTTTACTTGTAGGTCCCTCGTAAAGTGGTACTGCATGTAACCAGGCCTGTATATTAAATGCTACTAGTGGGCCTGCAGCACTGACTGAGCCACCCATTTAAGTAGCCCTTTAAACAGGTCTCAAGTCTGCAATGACAGCCTGTGTGTGCAGTTTTAAACTGCCATTTCAACCTGGCAAAATATACCTTTTGCCAGCTTAAACCTTCCTTTTTAATACAAATGTCACTCCAGGGTAGGCCTTAAACAGCCCCTAGGGCAAGGTGCAGTGTATTTGAAAAGTGGGACATGTAGTTTTAAGTTTTCCACGTCCTGGTAGTTGAAAACTCTTAAATTACTTTTCACTGCTGCAAGGCCTACTTCTCCCATAGAATAATATTGGGTTAACTTATTACATTTAAGAAGTGAACTTTCAGTTTGGAGCAGGTAGAAATATGAGTTTGGTGTCTAAAGAATTGGAATTTAAAAGCCTCTTTATCAGTAAAGTTGGATTTTAAGTCACAATTCTAAAAATGCCACTTTTAGAAAGGTGACATTTTCTTGTCCTGCCCATTTGGTGCTGGCAGCCTGTCTCCTGGGTCACATGACTATGTGTAGCTAGCAGCTGCTCTTTGTATATTGTGTCCAGATAGTGAGACAAAGGAGCATAGGTGTTGGCAACCTGGGAAATCTTACTTGATGAGGGGAAGGAGCTGTGCCCTACCACACCTATACATCACAAAGGCTCTCCCTGAGCACACTTTCACAAAGAATATGATCCTAGTCTATTGTGACCCAACAAACTGGTGCCAGGACAGAGAGGCAGGAAATTGCAACACCTTTTGGCGTGAAAATGTACAGAACCTTCTCCTACTTCAAAGCTGGTGCCAAGTATGACTTTTGGGCCCTCAGACCAAACTCTTCAGTTCCTCTGGACTTCCTCTGTTCTTCATCAGGATCTTTGGAGGACCTAGAAGGACTGTTGTGCTGCTCTGCAAGAAGGACTGCCACTCTGCTACCCTGCTGCCTGAGTGAAAAGACTTCACTTACAGCTTGAACCCAGGGCCATCAGAGTGACTGCAAGGGCTAGTTGGCTTGCCTCTTTAGCAGAGCTTCAGGGACAGAAAAGGCTCCAACCATCTTGAACCGAGCTGTAGGTCTGCCCCCGTAAAAAAGAAGTGTCACCCCAGTCCATCCCAGCTGTGGTCCTGTAAGAAGGTACTGATGCTGTGTGACACATTTCCTCGAACCCGTATCAGATCCGCCTCTATGCCTCCTTGCCACGGGTCGCAGTCTCCTTTGGAACCACCGATCCACAATGCATCCTTAGCAAAGGCCTTTGCATCCAAAGCCCCTTAGTGGCATCTTCGACAACGATGCAGGTCTCTGCACTCAGCCCCACAACCTCTCCGGAATGACGTGTGCGACACATCTGCTTAGGACCTCATGTTGCAGCCTTGCAGCTTGTTGGACCTGACACATGACGCATCCTCGATGCGGGATCTTCAACGGTTCGTAACCAGAATTTAAGGTTGTTCAGTGGTCCTAACTTGAACTATTACATCTGGCTCACGCTCCTTTGGTTGTGGTTTCACTTTATGCATCACTTCAAACAGTAATAAATACTTCACACATTGCCTCCAAGTTAAGCCTGACTGCTTTTGTGCCAAGCTACCAGAGGGTTAAACAGGATAATGTGAGGCTTGCTCGTGTTTCAACCTGACAGTGATTGTGGTTTCTGCTTGAGAAGGGCTGCACCCCATCAATCAGTAATCCCATTTCAAACACAGCACAACTGCACGGGCTCACAGGCCGGAACCCTCAGTGAGAATTTGGGGGGCCCCACCAAGAGGAAGCCCTGTTTGTGCTCCTGACGGGGTTCAAAATTGTCCCAGCCTGCAAGCCTGAGCTCCTGACCACTGACCTGTGCTTCTGGAAAAGTGCATAGTGTCTGGGGGAGGGAAGGATCTGATGCATACACCAGTGCTACCCCTTATTGGCCTGCCTACAACCAGAGGGGGGTTCTTCACTGCTAGTTGCATGAGGGACTTGAAAGAAACCTGTATTGACACTTTAGAAGACCTGTATGTTGTGGTGGGGGGTCCTTTTGAACCCTGGAAAAATTGGTGATTGACAGTGCCCTGGCTATTGTGCAGTTTCTTATGACCCTGCTCAGCGTGGACGATGGAAGACAGTTAGTATTCTGGTTATATATGGCTCTGATTTCGGCATCCGGACGACCTACCGAAAGACCAGCCTAGATGGGAAAGACTTGTGGGAAGACCTTTTGTAGACCAAGAGCAGTCTTATAAAATGTCAAGTGAATAAGAGATTCAAATATATGTGACGTACCAGACACCACAGGCTGAATGTGATCATGCAAGCACAGTCCTACAGCTCCTCCAGATATGCTCCATCTGACATAGATTACACTCATCTGATTCATTTTAACCTTTTGTTTTTTGACATTGAGAATTTATAATGTATATTACACAATGACAGTTGCCACTGTGTAGTTATAGTTTCCATAAGACATAAGAAGAGCAATTTTGTTTTGCTGATAACTTTGGTACTTTTAGACAACTATTTATATAACTTTAAAAAAAAAATTAAAAAAAATTTCATCCACTCCAGTCCTTCTTGGAAATTTTGGGTTGATCTGTAAAGGGGAGCCGGGGGTTGGTGTTGAGTCTCAAATGGCTTTTCCCCATATAATTTCCTATGTGACTGAACAGCATTACCCTAAACAACTAGATCTTGAGAGAGTGTGCTTTTTTGTGGTCTGGTTTGTTGGCACAGCTTTCACCAGACAATTATGTGAGATTCACCAAGATAGGGGCCTTGGCTCCGCCCACGTTAGGAGCCAAGAGTAAATGTTTTATTGGACAGTATGCTTCCACAAAAAGTGCTTACCCTCAACACATCTGTGATGATTTTGTTTATTTATCCAGCTGCCTGAGGTTGAACTTCAGGGACACACATGACAGTGTAATGCTATTCTACCTGTCTTAGATCATTAGATAATATATGGTACTTTTTCTGGCACCAGTACAGATGGGATGAGGGCAGTCCTTAATCGATATAGATTTTTAGGTGTGGCTTAAGTGCAACTGTCATCTGGCGTTTTAACACACACCAACCTTATGTTATGGGCATTTGCCTCCACACAAATACGCATCCATCCCCATGCTATCTACTTGTAATGCTTCACATCACCATGCAGCATTCCTCTAAAGCTAGACATTTTGGCATTGTCAATGCTTGTGATTTGTTGTAAATCTGTTCAGCCATTTTGGGGAAAGTAAGGTTCAAAAGTTACCAACATTTGGATGAATTGTCCTATGGGGCTACTGCGGTACTGCAGCAGCACCAGAAATTAAAAGGCAAAAATAGGAATATGATTGACAGGACGATTTTTCCCCCTTTTTTTGAACCGCCGTTCTGACCAGTCCCGTGGTACTCAGGAATCTGGTTGGCTAGCTACAATATCAACAGAAAACAGTAACTATAATGTAACTTAAAGTAACTAACTTGCACGGCCTTCATAAACAGTGTTGTCATAAATTATATAATTTCAGATACTGCAGTGATGTTACCAGTAATGTCATAGAACATTGTCATAAGTGATGTAATATCTGTGATATTTAGCAGTGCATGGCGAGGGCAAGAGTTGTAGTTACTTGGCACAAATTACAGTTACTTGAGATAACTACAACTGGCGAATTTCAGTGCTTTTTCATTTAAAAAATTATGTTTCAACTGATATCTTCACTTAACTATAATGTCACTTAAACCTTTGTTATTTCAGTGAATTTCTGTGTTTTCTCAACATAAAGTAGGATGTCTATCACCATGTGTGGCATGGGGTTTGGTGCAGGGCCAGGACTGCAGCCAGGTCCTGTGCACAACCCGTGTACGGGTGCACGCTTGTCATGTAAAATATAAAAGATGTCATTTTAAGTAAGGCAGATCTACTTGCTTTGTCAGTGGCTAAAAATACCAAAATAATTGTGGTTGTGCCTGTTGGCTTTTTCCAGGGATCAGTACATAAACATTTATAAAGCGGAGCTAATGGCTTTGTCAAAAAAATCAACAATGGCTATAATCAAATGTATGTTTCATATAGTCACACTTTGCAATTTTTAATGATAGTGGTTGTCCTACATTATTTTTAATAAAGCAGTTAAAAAAAAAAAATATATGAACATGCTTGATTCTTTTTTTTAACCCCTTCGCTTCCAGGTCTTTTCCCCCTCACGTGCCAGGCCTTTTCCCCCTCAGGTGGCAGGCTTTTTTTTTGGCTATTTGGGGCAGGGCGCGCTTAGGCCCTCATAACTTTTTGTCTACGTAAGCAACCCACGCCAAATTTGTGTCCTTTTTTTCCAACATCCCAGGGATTCTAGAGGTACCCAAACTTTTTGGGTTCCCCTGAAGGAGACCAAGATATTAGCCAAAATACAGTAAAAAGTTTGGGTTTTCTTTTTAGAAAAAAATGGGAGAAAGGGCTGCCGAAGAAGGCTTGTGTTTTTTTTTTTTTTTTTTTTCCCTGAAAATGACATCAACAAAGGGTTTGCGGTGCTAAAATCACCAGCTTCCCAGATTTCAGGAACAGGCAGACTTCAATCAGAAAACCCAATTTCAACACAATTTTGCCATTTTACTGGGACATATCCCTTTTTTACGTTTTTTTTTTTTTTTGTTTTTTTGTTTTTTGGTGTTCTTTCAGCCTCCTTCCAGTCAGTGACAGAAATGGGTGTGAAACCAATGCTGGATCCAGAAACCTAAAAATTTCTGAAAAGTAGACAAAATTCTGAATTCAGCAATGGGTAATGTGTGTAGATCCCTACAAGGGTTTCCTACAGAAAATAACAACTGAAATAAAAAAAATATTGAACCTTGAGGTGAAAAAAAACAGCAGTTTTTCTCCACGTTTTACTCTGTAACTTTTTCCTGCGATGCCAGATTTTTGAAACCATAATACTGTTACGTCTGCTGGACTCTTCTGGTTGCGGGGATATATAGGGCTTGTAGGTTCATCAAGAACCCTAAGTACCCAAAGCCAATAAATTAGCTGCACCTTGCAGTGGGTTTTCATTCTATACCGGGTATACAGCAATTAATTTGCTGAAATATAAAGAGTGAAAAATAGGTATCAAGAAAACCTTTGTATTTCCAAAATGGGCACAAGATAAGGTATTGAGGAGCAGTGGTTATTTGCACATCTCTGAATTCTGGGGTGCCCATACTAGCATGTGAATTACAGGGCATTTCTCAAATAGACGTCTTTTTTTTACACACTGCCTTATATTTGGAAGGAAAAAATGTAGAGAAAGACAGGAGGCAATAACACCTGTTTTGCTATTCTATGTTCCCCCAAGTCTCCTGATAAAAATGGTACCTCACTGGGGTAGGCCTAGCACCTGCGACAGGAAGTGCCCCAAAACACAACGTGGACACATCATATTTTCCCAAAGAAAACAGAGGTGTCTCCCAGTAAAAATGATACCTCATTTGTGTAGGCTGGCTAAGTGATTGTGACAGGGAAGAGCCAAAAACATGTCGAAATTAAGGGGGAACCAAAGTGTGTCCAAAAGGGCAGTTTGAGAAGAAAAAAAAAAAACATTTTTAGGCTGACAAGTGCAACAGAATTTCTATTGGTATAGATGAGACAATGCTGGGTGGTAGGAATTTTGTGGATTCCTGTAGATTCCAGAAGGTTCCATTACAAAAATGCGGAAAAATTTGTGATTTCCAGCAAAGTTGGAAGTTTGCAGGGCATTGTGGGTAAGAAAATGGTGCGGGCTGCATGTGAAGCACACCACCTTGGAATCACCCAGATGTTTCGTTTTCAGATGTGTCTAGGTTTTGTGGATTTTTCTACATGGCGGCATCCCAAAGTGCAGCCCTCACTATTCCAAGTGGGACGATTCTGTGTGTTAGCCAATCTCTCATGGCCCAAATGTAAAACCAAAACCTCAAATAATCAAATGTCTGCTTGCTTGTCGTGGGATAAGATGGTTTAGTATGCGGGGGCGCTGAAAGACTGTTACCCCCTTCAGTTGGGGTGGGGGCATAACCATTCCCTGGCATTTAGTGGACTTTCTGCCCCCCCCCCCCCCACTCCCAAGGGTGTGGATCAGTGTTAATTGCCCCATCTGCCCACTGGTGGGCAGAACAACTTTGGCCCCATTTATTTAGGGTGGGGGTATGGCCATACCCCCACCCTCTTAATTTGGAAGAAAACAAAATCTTACCTGGTGGGCTTTCTGCCCCCCCTTGGGGCTCAGAGAGACATGAAAGGAGATGAAAGACCTTTCCTCTCCTTTCATGCCTCTCTGCCCCCTCCACGTGATCAGAGGAGAAATGGTTTTGCATTTCTCCTTCGATCGGCGCTGGAAGCTGAGCTTCAAGCGCGGAGGGGAAGGTCTCTGATGTGGTCACCAGATGCCGGGGGGGCGGAGGGGGTGGTGTAAGGGGAAGCAATTTCCCCTTCCATCCCTGCCCAGGGGAGGGGGTGCCTGGCTATCGGGGGAGCGCTAGCGCGCCCCCCGGGGGCCCATAGCAGGAGGAGATGGTCTCGTTCTCTGCACCGGGCAACCGTTGCCGAGGGCGAGACCAGCTTGTCCTGGGCACCTTAGGGGTTAACACCTTTCAGGTCACAATGTGCATCCATAGAACCAACCACAGGAGAGCCCAGCAATCCAACAGAAGAGCATAGAGCTTGAAGTGCTTTAAAAAAATATCGTAATCTCTCCTGGCATCATGAATTCAATGAAACGGGAGACTTGCTGTGTTTTTTATTTGTTGTTGTTGGGTGGGCTATTGCATTCCCTGCACCCCCGTCTCCCACAACGTAAAAAATGGTTGGTTCTGTCTGTGTCTCAATTAGGGGCACCACTAGGAAGAAAGCCTGTGGATATTATGGGGTGCTCCTTGCCGAAGCAGTGAATAATCATTGAGCAGCTTTTGCCTCTCCTTTTATTATTCTTTTTTTGTCTATTTTCTGTAATTCATTTGAAGCCCACCCAGGACACCCACATCTGGCCAAATCATTGGGGGCAGTGGGGGAGGGAGACAGGCCTCCATGGCCCCTGCTAGCTCCCTACCAGGACCCATACTGGGTGCTGTAGTGAGCTGGCATTTAAGAAATAAAAAAAAGTGGGCCCCCGATACCCCAGTATCTACATCTGGTAAAATCGTTGGGGGCTGTATGGGGAGCTCAAAGACCCCGAGTCCCCTAATAAGTCCTCATTCAGCGTCCACCTTATTCCACCCAGATGGGAGCAGCATTTTTCTCTGCTTCCGCTCAGGTGGGAGCCAAGGTAAGTTCCTACCAGGGCTAGAGACCAGTGGGATGGAGCTCCAAGGCCCCCAGAGGCAGACACCAGCCACCCAACAGCAAAGTGTGCCAACCACCCTGGGTCCTGACGTCCCCCGAGGGCCTTTTTGTAAAAGGGCAGGCCCTCATCTATTTTTTTTTTTTCTTGTTCTTTTCAGTCTGATCCACTGTATTGTAAATAAAAAAAAGTTTTTGGCCCTCTGAGACCGGGCCCCCCAATGCTGCTCACCCTTTCACAAAAGGTGTGTGTGTGTGTGTGTGTGTGTGTGTGTGTGTGTGTGTGTGTGTGTGTGTGTGTGTGTGTGTGTGTGTATATATATATATATATATATATATATATATTATAATGTGTTATAGTTATAACCATGGTTCCATTGAAAAAGTGCTTTTTGACTTGCCTATTTCTTTGGTGCAGGTTAAAGACTCTTCACGAAATTTCCCAGAAAAAAGTGTTCCCGTGAATGTTGTACATGGGATTTTCAGGGTGATCCGTCAAGCGGGGGTGTGAAAAAAGGAGTGGTTAGGTGTGTAAAAAAAAAAAAAAAAGTGCATTTCCCATTATAATTTCCATATGGATTTTAGACACAACTACAGCCTGAACCGCTGGATGGAATTGCACCAAATTTGGCAGAAAGTTGTCTTTTGGTCCAGAAAGAGTGCTTTTTGTTATTAGGAGTAAATATGTTAAGTACTTTTTGAAGTATTCAAAGAAATTAAATACAGATATCTGGAGGTGTGAAGGGTTCGTAAATAAGAAGCTTGTGCAGAGAAGTGCCCAGCTCTGATTGGCTGCCAATACTTCAACCAGGAAGCGTTGGCAGCCATCTTGGTACTCTGCCTCAGCCTAGTCCCACAAAAAAGATTGTTTTTTAAAAAGAAAAAGGGCAGGGTTGGGTGACCCTGACCCCTTAGCTCTGGTGCTAGGGGCCTCCATCCTATGGCAGTTTGTTCCCCCGAGGACTGCCACTTCCCCCTTCTGGAGCCAATAATGGCCCTGCAGACTGCCACCCGCAGGGCCGGCTTCTGCTATGTCCCAGGGTGCCCACCTCCAGAAACATAGCTGTTTGCTCTCACATTGTGGGAACTTAGACAGCTCCCGCAAACTCAGAACAAACACTTCACTTTCTGAGGTGAGAGCTGTCAAACAACTCTCGCTTGCAGAAAGTGAAGTTTTCATCTGTTTCCCTGCACGCAAATATGCATGCGGGAAACAGATGAAAACATTGCTGCATAAGCAAGGGGTTGCTATTTAAAGCAGTTTTTTGCTTGTGGGAGCAATGTCAGCTCCTGCATGACGTGGGGAGCTGGCGGCTAGGACTGCTGGGGCCTTCAAGCTCCCCCTGTGGCTCACTCTCTCTTTCTCTCTCTCTTTCTCTCTTTCTCTCTTTCTCTCTTTCTCTCTTTCTCTCTTTCTCTCTCTTTCTCTCTTTCTCTCTTTCTCTCTTTTTTTCTCTTTTTCTCTTTTTCTCTCTCTCTCAAGAATGTTATAGTTCTTGAATGTTATTCAAATCATAGTATCACTTGGCAGCATGTCTGTTTATTTACTAGTTTTTTTGCTGTTAAACATTCCTAGTGATGGAACACTGAAGTCTTTTTCTCCTCACAATTTGTGGGTTGAATGTCATAGCTAAGTCTGGACACTGCACAGTAAGGATTCACCTCTGGCCTAATGGTTAAGGTCTCAGACATGGGGATTGGCTACAGTTCCTGTAACCTTTTATTTATTTATTTATTTTTTTCAGTGAATTTCTGTTTTTTTTTAAATTCTATTTTCTAACTGTAACTCCCCCTTTTTTTTTTTTTCCAGCGAATATATATATATATATATATATATATATATATATATATATATATCTATATATCCACACACAAGCATATATGTATAATATATTGCTGAGAAATAAAAGTGGTTAAAATGAAATTATGGTTGGCTTTGGTTGCACTATCTTAACATGTCTAAATAAACATAAAAACACAGTTGAAGTGCAGTTATGGTTTACATTTAGAACCAAAAACAGGAATTCTCAAGTTATGATTAGACCTGCTGCCATGCAAACACTATCTTGCACACCAGACTGAGGGCCTAATTACGAGTTTGGCGATCACTAGACAGGAGATTTAGGGTGGCGGTCCGGACTGCCGCTGCTTTTGACCGTCCGAACGGCAAATTAAAAGTTAGGTGGCCCGACTACCAAAAGACCGCCATTTCCGCCAGGATCAGTGATCCAAATGGGATGACTGTGGTCATGATTGTAATTAGCCATGGCGGCGCTGAAGTCAATCTGACCGCCATGAAAAGGCTGGTGGGGAACAAGTGCCAGTGGCATGGACAGTCCAGGGGTGGTCCTGCTGTGCAGACAGTATGCATTTCAAGGGTGCTGGTGCACCCTGTGTGCAGCAGCATTGCCGCCTGCTCAGTTACGAGCAGGGAACAATGCTGCTGCACTTTTGACACTGGTCTGAGTCGCGGAAACCAAGCAGCCTAGTGGGAAAGTTAGTGGAAGACCGCTAGCACCATGGTGGTCTCTTCGTTGGGAGTTTGGCAGCCGGATGTTTCCGTCTGCCGAACTCCTAATGACCGCCTTAGACAGCGGACCAGAAGGTTGTGGTTAGCTGGCTGCAAGACAGAATTTTGTTTTTCAGCCTCCATTACACACAGGGACATAGATCTTGGTCCCTGTGTCCAGCAAAATAAAAGGCCACATAATTGGGACACGTTTAACACTCCCTGACTGCCATGCCTTGGTGTGATTCCTGGGGGACTAGCACAGGGCCTCCCTATGGAATGAAATTCAAGCAAGTTTGATTGTTCTGAGGTGCATGCTCTATTTTTCGAGGAAGCAGATTTAGCAGCCACAAAGTAACATCTATAATCTGTTACTTCTGTGCAGGAATGTGGACTGGGTGACTGTGGACCTGCATTGGATCCCCTTTTTTTAGTCCCCTTTCTCACTAGAGGGACCACAAACTTTAGGCAACCCTAAAAAAAAAAGCCAGTGGACTAGCAGTATATTTTGGTGGTGTTAAAACTTTAACAAGTATTCTCTACATAAAAATGCCATCTTAGGTGTTTAACTGAAATCAGAGTCACTTTGGCATGGAAGGGGGAGTGAACAAAATGATTGCAAGTATTCTTATCTGCAGAGTCTATGGTCTCTAACATAATTGGGTCCCACTCTGCAACTCTGGGCAATAGCTTGCTTAATCTCCACAACGGCCCCAACAGGGCTTGGATGCCTGGCTTCACCCTGGGGGTGCTCAGGAGTGGGCGCCTCACAGGGAAAAGCCAGGAGGGGTTCCATAGCGGTATGAGTACAGTGCCTTGAGACCCTAACGGGTGAGTAGTGCGCTATACAAGTGCTAATTTACATTTTTTAATTGGCATCATCCTGGACTCCTCTCTGTCCATGACCCGCCAAGTCAACGCCATCTCGTTGTCATGCTTCCACACCCTCCAACTCCTTTGAAAGATCTTCAGTCCTCCGACATGAGGAAGTCATCAGCGCACTCGTCACTAGCAAACTGGACTACGCAACGCACACTATATCGACATCACCAAGAAACTGCAATTAAGATTACAAAGAGTCCAGAATGCAACAACAAGGCTTATCATGGACATCCCCTGACAAGGCCACATCTCCTTCCACCTCGGAGACCTACACTGGCTCTCGGTGAACAAGTGCATAACACACCAACATAGGACTGGCATACCCCAACCACTGCCTCACCTTCTGCATACTCAACAGACAACTCCACTTTCCCCAGCTTGCCCTCGCAGCCATTCCCAAGATCTGAAAAAGCACAGCAGGAGGAAGATCCTTCTCCTACCTTGCAACCCAGACAAGGAACACGCTACTTCTGAAACTGACAGACCACTTCACTAAAGCAGTTCAGGAAGGACCTCAAGACCTGGCTTTTCAATTGAGCAACACGCATGCAAACAATGCTTTGAGACCCTGTGGGTGATAAGCTGTTTTTAAAAATTATTGATTGATAAAAATTATTGATTGATTTAATTGAAGACTACAGACTTGCCACGCACGGCAGTGGGAGCTTAACTTCCTCTATAGCACACAGAAAATTTCCAAACTAACAGGCATTGTGTGCTTTTCATTAGTTTATAGTTCAGGTAACTTTCCGCTTTAACAAAGTTAACTTTTTCTTGGTAGATAGAGGAGCAACCACATTTTTGTGGGGAACAGGAGACCTGGTCCTGGGACACCTATGCTTTTTTAGGGTCGAGCCTGTGTTGCATGCGCTCGCGCATGCGTATCGCAGCGAGACGCTTTAGTGTTTAGAAAAGGGCTCGGAGCCCTGTCAACGTCACGTCAGTGTTTTTTATTGATTCGTGGGCTTGCCTAATAAAATCTGCTTGCTTTCATTAGTCAAGGCACGCATACGTCATGCCTTTTCCGGTGGCTAGCCCTCCTCCAGCGCAGCGACCAAGTACAGAAAACATGCAAGGCTCGCTGTTTTCCATCGGGTTCGTGGACTTCTTTTTCTCTCCTTTACGAGCGCGATCTCGCTTGGCAGAAGTCGAGCACTTAACATAATTAATTTCACTTTTTTGGGTTATGTACATAAATGCACTTTTGCCCGATAGGTGAAAAATCGGGTTAGGAGTTTACAACGCGATCAGCTCTAACATGAGCAAACGCGAGACCCGTTGCATTGCAAATGCTTGTTCTTTATTGGCTGCATAAACGGCATAGACTGGGAATGACTAGTTCAGGAATCGTGCTCTTGCATGCAGCACCATATGAGAATAAAAACCATGCAGACCAATGCCTTGGGGCGAATGGACAAGGGGACAAACGGTGAGACATTTGTGAGTTCTCCCCTGTAGGGATGCTTTATGGTGAATCCCTGGATAGTCTCCTACAAGCACTGACCAGAAGCTGAGCAGGGGGCATCTGACTATACTTGTCCGGCACCGCAACAGTGAAATGACACCAAGCTGAAACATGGGGAGGGGTATGGAAGGCTACTACAGGAGCGGAAGGACAAAATACACTAAATGCAATGGACTTGAAATTCTCTAAAATGCATTGGAAGCGGTGATGCAGGAAGTGGAGCAAAATAGTTGTCATCTGAACATCTTTGCTCTGTTACACGTGATGTAAGAATAACACATGATGCAGGATGAGCTGATGGAGGAACGCTACCAAAAATGCCATTCAGAGTAGTTGTAAGTGGCTATTTGCCACACTAGTTTTAAAAAAGTGAAACTTCCATAAAGCACATTATTCCCTTCCCCCCCCCCCCTCAAAAAAAAAATGTTAAAAAAAATTCAAGAACGCAATTTTGAGAATCTTCAACAAAAATCTAAAAAGACGTTGACTGTGTAAATGGCTACATCATCCAAGGAGGCCCGCGGTTGGTTGACTGCATGTACAAGTAATAGTCCAGGCCCTTGGACTTGTGTAGTGGAGGTTGGTTGCTCGCACTGTCGGGCTGAAAAGACCATGCTCGGCAAAGGGTTTCCCTCCCGCGATGGATTGGGCTTCAGGCCTGGGCAAAGGCCAGCCCCTGTCATAAACCAGCCGAACTACACACGGCGAAAAAAAAGCTGACTTCCAAGAGCGAAACTTGGCTGGTAGCGCGAGTTGTGGTGTGTTCTCTACTATTGCTCTCTAACATCAGTGATTTTTTTTTTTTCCTGGTTTATGTTTGCTGAACCACAAGTAAATTATTAAAAATAAAGATACCAATAAATAACGATTTACGTTTACGAAACACCGTATTATCACAAAAATAACTAAAACAATTGAAGTTGATTAATATTACATGGGAGGCATGATGTAGTATTGGACAGGCTTTAAGAAATAACTGTACTTGGCCGCATTACTGGATTAAGCAGACAAGTTACCCTAGGTTCCCCGCAGGGTGATGGAGGAGTAGTTCAATCATGTAAATCCATGAAAGATGCTAATGCCGAAAAATTCTTGTAAAAGGTCGGTACGTTTTCTTCTTGTTGCCAGACATTTTCTAACCCATTGCAATGTCGGTGTCCACGCTTGGTCGAGTCAGCAGAGTTCAATGAATGTGGAAGTGCTCTCAAGTTTCCAAGGTTCGTGAATAATTAGTTCATTCCGTTCAGGATTTTTCTTTGCATTGTGGGACTCGCAGTCCTGATTACATGATATGATAAAATGAACTACAATACTCAAAATTAAACACAAAAAGCTTAGAACATGTAAGGGAGGTATGCTATAATCGGGGAAACATGAGAGCCCTGAGGTGGCTGCACAGATTTTTGGGGAAAATGAGAAGTGTTGAAGGCACAGCACAACGTGTTTATTTTTCAGTTGTTCATATAAGCAGTTTCGGATCCTTATGGCGCACGTTTCCTGTGACATGGCAATGAAAAAAGGGGACAGCAGTGAATGTTCAATTTTGTTTCAGGATATAGTGAACATAGCTCTTGTAAGTTAATAGGTTTTTGTTTATTGCAGGCTCATTGCGAGGCAACTTGCCAAAATTCATGCCATTCATGCCCACAACGGCTGGATTCCAAAGTCCAATTTATGGTTGAAGATGGGTAAATATTTCTCACTTGTGCCGACGACATTTGAAGATGAAGCAGTAAACAAAAGGTAATTTGTGCACCTGCTTATGATTGAATGTTAATTAGATTTGTTACCTTTCCTTTCCCTTACACTTTGTCAAAATTGAAATCTGAGCACCATCTTAAACTTAATCATGACATTGTTATTTCTAAACTGCCTGTACGTCTCGAATTCTGCAGTTTTTTTCCAAAAGAAATGTAGTTTTTTCACAAATAGATGTATTAAGTGCTTCATAATCACATAAATAATGTCTTGCCTTGTTTGAGTACCAAGATGGCCCTGTGACCGCTTAAATGTTCAAATTGTCTGTCATCCACCATACACGGGAAGCCGTATGACTTCTAAAGGTACCTCTCCGAAACAAGTCAATCTCTTATTTTTATCATTCTGATTAAGCGACCTTGTGGGGCTGTATTTCGTGGCATTAGTGTTTCGTATGATGCAGCTTAAGGGACACTCAGCTGATTTGTTTCATTTCGCTACCATACGCTTGCATTGAGTGACTGTGGAAACACAGAACACAGGTGATTTGTTTAGAGTCATTTATCTGACTACTCAATATAGATGTGCAGTGTTCACTCGACTTAACTTTACTTCTGAACTGTAAAATCTCTTCAGGATTTCACTAAATTCATTTTAGTATTAAATAGGCACTAAAAAGTTGTGAAGAAAAGGGGGGAAAATTATAGGGATAGGCGCTAACAGAATATCACCAAAACATTACTTTAACAATAGATAGTAAATACGGTGCTCCCGAACAGAGGGTCCTCCCAGCACCTCCAGTGTTTCTCCAATAGGAAAAACCAAACTGATTCAAAAGGCCAGGGCACTCGTATGAAATAAGATAAGAGTCTGTACAGTTAGGTTCTTGGTCTTCGGAAAATCAATGTATAATCCAAACAGAGTTAAAGTTCAGTGTCTTTATTCTTGTGCGAGGTTTTCATACATGTTCATCACATCAGAAAGATTCCATATGTGGTCATCACAAGAACATCCAACGGCCAACACGTGTTTCGTCTCCGAGAAATTAATCTCATTGACTTCCTCAGCTCAAAATAGAAGTAAGGTGTTAACATGAATAGATGGCTTATCCTAATCAAGTAAAACTCTTCAAGATAGTGTACGATCAATAGAGAAAGAGTAGTTGGAATCACGTGACGGGGGCAAAACACTATTATCCCTGAGTCTTCGTGAGGGAGTGCTCATAAGTCAGCACGTATGGATCCAAAATCTTTTACGGTGCGATCTATAAACAAAACAGTTCTTTTGGGTAAATTCTTGTGTTGGGGGCGCTGTCTTGCTCCCCGATAATTAAGCTGGCGTGTATGTAGAGAAAAAGGACGTGTAAGCCCTCCGTCTCATCTAGAGGTATAAGGTATAGAAGAGACACAGATTAAGGTCTCAGGAGTGTGTGTGAAACTCCTCGCATGACGTCATTTCGTATGATGCAGCTTAAGGGACACTCAGCTGATTTGTTTCATTTCGCTACCATACGCTGGCATTGAGTGACTGTGGAAACACAGAACACAGGCGATTTGTTTAGAGTCCTTTATCTGACTACTCAATATAGATGTGCAGTGTTCACTCGACTTAACTTTACCTCTGAACTGTAAAATCTCTCCAGGATTTCACTAAATTAATTTTAATATTAAATAGGCACTATTATGGTCCTGGTAGAGGTTACAAATGAATTGCAGTTGAAATACCAACTATACAAGTCATATTATTCAACCTGATTTTATCTTGGAGAGTAACCATAAATGTCTGACGTGTGTGGTGAGAGGAAAGACAACATATAAAATACATACATACATATAAGGTACATTACAATTTAATCATCAGGTTCTCAACTATCGTATTTGTTAAAAAAATATTTTCACGTGAGATAGTATTTTCAAACATCTGTAGAAATTGTGTTTGCTGTGTTCACCATATTATTGTCACTGACAACCGTTGATGGTTTTCATACAAGAAAGGTTGTAATTTGACTAAAGTTGAAGACATGGCATGTGTGTAATGACAGATCAGGGTATGGAGAGCACCCTCTGACTGGGGTTCATGTTCCACTATCCCGGAACCATATCTTCAATTTCTTTGTGTAGGCTACCCCTGCTGCCACCATGCTGTGAGGAAAAATAGGGGTGCTTCTCTTTACGGTATTTGCATTACAAAACACACGTCCTTTCATTTCTGTGTGAGACTGTAAGCCCCCCTGTGGTAGTGTTACCTTGGTGCTAACTTTTTAGTCTAGTTTTTACCCTGATTTAGATTTTCTGAGTATTTATTACCCCACCGATCACATGGTTTGATTACAAGCTCTCTCTTCTTCTATACAAATCTTCGAGTGAGAAGCTACAAATAGCAGCGTCTGTAGTCAGTCTGGAAGTTTCATCCTGCTGTAATTGTAAGTTTTGGGGCTGTGCTTGCACCACAGTTGAGATCTAGTTCGGGCCTTAACTGATAATTGCATTGGTCACGGGAAGAATGCCTGACATGCCTAAATGATAGCTAGAGCCTCAATATTGTAAGGTAGCTGCTGTGTCTGTTAATAAAATGGCTGCAGCATTCAACTCATGATCTGGCGCATGTCAGAACATCCAGTTCTTACAACAACGTCCTTAGCAGTTTAGTTGTGGTTTTCTATTTCCACCCCGATGGTCCCCTTCGACTTCAGGCAGCACCCTTTGCTCTGAGGGCAGGCAAAACTGTACATGGGCAGTCACATCTCCGATGGGGCCAGTAAACCTAGCCCAAAGCATTCACTGTGGATTAGGCATAGACCATCTCGCCTTCCTGCTGCTCCAAAATCAACCACTACTTGTCTGGACACTATGACCCCTCTTTGTCTTTCAGCCCAGTGGATCAATATACCATCTAAACGAACACCAGTCTGCTGCTCATTTAATTTGATACAGTCCCACCACGTATTGCACATGGTGTAAGACATAACACCTGATGCAGCAGGCAAACCCCTTTCTGATTTATATGGGGGAGTCAGGAATCCCATAATCTCATTGGACAATTTTGCAAGGTCATTTGGAGCAGCGGGCATTCATGTTGCGGTGTGATCTTGTTTCCCAACAGTATTGATGAGATATAAAGGGTTGCCAGGGGTGTGGACCTCTAAGATGAGTGGTTATGCTTTCCGGCACAGTGGCATACAGCAAGATAACATTTTTAATGTAACCCAGTATTGTTTTATGCAACACCAAAATGTGCTTTATTTACCTTCTGAAATCAGAGTAGTATTTTTAGATTAGCTTGGAATGATGGAACTTTAATTGGAAGAAGCAATTAATTCAATTAATGAACATGAACTAAGCTTTTTAAATTTTGGTTTGATTGGTAAAGAACGGGTTAGCACTTGGAAAAGCTGCATAAGTCTGAGACACAACTAAACTTCTAGTACTAAACAACATTTTCATAGCATGTATTGTAGCAGGTGCTGTAGAAACTTTTTGCACAGTGAATTAAGATATACATTTGCGACCGAGCCAAAACATCTTGGGGGTTATTACAACTTTGGAGGAGGTGTTAATCCATCCCAAAAGTGACGGATATACCACCAGCCGTATTACGAGTCCATTATATCCTATGGAACTCGTAATACGGCTGGTGGTATATTCGTCACTTTTGGGATGGATTAACACCTTCTCCAAAATTGTAATAACCCCCCTTGTCTTTTACCCTGGTTGGGTGTAGCAGATTAGGTGGTGTACAGAGAGCCTAGGTATTAGACAGAGTAATTGTATTTCTGTTTTTATGGTTTTGTTTTCTTCAATTAGATTCCTCCACGATGTTCCAAATCCCAAAGTGCTTCAAGAGGAAATGGCCTGGTTGAAGGAGAGGTTACCTAGCCTGGGTTCTCCTGTAGTACTTTGCCACAATGATCTGTTGTGTAAAAATATAATATACAATGAAAAACAAGGTAGGTATTGCAAAGCTCAGTAAGTCATTTTTATGCCATAATCCATTTTGCATGTCGTAGCAGTTGTTTACTGTGATTTAAAGTTTTATTTCAGATTTTTGTGGTATATATATATATATATATATTTTTTTTTTACACGAGTAAAAAGTGAAATCATTTAAGGCCGGTTTATTGGCTTTCTCAATACTCACCACGAGCCATATTTCTCTGAGTATGCCTATTGCGCCGGATTGTTGTTAAATAAAGCTCTTTCTAACTCACCCCATGTCCTTATCATTACAGACATGCTGTGCTCATGTTGGAAGCAATGCCAGTGTGTGGCTGTGAGTGATGGGGAGACATGGACTTTCATCTGGGGTTAGATGGCATATGTTGTAAATATGTATGTGCAGATAAGGGTCAGGCTGTCCTGATCTGGACAGGGACAAAACTAGGAGGACAGCCAGGCTCATACGAGTCCTGCGTAAAGTTCTACCTAAATTATGAAAATGCCAGCAGTACGGAACAATTGAACCATTGCTGTTTTATATAAAACATGTAAACCTGTATAAGGTAATGATAATTTGGTGTGTTTTTAAAATCTAAAAAGTTTCTCATGCATTGCTTTGCAACCAAAATCGGAAGTAGAATGATGCACAAAATAGCCATTAGCAGAAGGTAAGAGGAAGAACTCTGGGGCGGAAACAAAGCACACACTTTATTTTTAAGTATTGGTAACAAAAGATCGTGCAGACCTCAAATGATTGTTTTTAGAAGGACCGTGCATTTGGTAAACCAATGCTTTGCACTTTTCTGTAATACATAAAAAGGCACGGGGTGGCACCATTAATCTGTGCATTTGAAATTTGGAAGTAGAACGAGACCCTAGCCGCTTCACCTCCAACATAATGTTTTCGAAAGTGCAATGAGGACATCTGTGATAAGGAACTCAGTAGTGTTGCCAGCAGACAGTCGCTGCAGTCTATAGCCAGACGCTAATAAGGATCTTATGCTTTCGTTCTGATCAGTGGTACCCGTTTCTTTCTTTGATGCTTTAAACACAATGCTTGGTGGTTTGCCAGTGCCATTGCTTTATTGCTCTACCTGTATAGACCGACAAGGTGGCTGAATTTTAAAGAGCATGTACAGGTTTTATTAGTCTGCACAGAACGTATGTGCTGAAATTAGACTGTTTAGTTTTTGTGTAAGAAAACTGAAATTTCTGATGGATACAACTACCTGTGGATTCCTCACCTCATGAATACTCCCATGGCGCCAGCATTCTACGGAAATCTTCTTACTAGTCTCTGCACGTCGACGAGGACGTCACTGTCTCGCACGCGACGCCGTCTGACGTCATACAGGCAATAAGAGGTCCTCGACGACGTGCGGACGTCAGTTCCCTTTTTTCCGTGCATTCGAAACGGTTATCTTCGAGGGAGCAACTGTTACTCTTGCGGTTACAGTGTATATCTTGCTGCGTACTCTTTCTCTGTGGAAATAATGTCGCAGAGAAAGTCTGGATTTAAGCCTTGTCGTGAGTGTGGAGGCAAGATGTCGGTGACGGATCCTCATTCCGATTGCCTTTGGTGTTTGAGCTCCGACCACGACGTCTCGACTTGTGATTCGTGTCAGCACATGAATCCGAAGGCCCTTAAAGAACGCGAGGCGAAGCTGTTTATGGCCAAGTCAAAGGAGAAGCATCACAAGAAAAAGTCTTCTCCAAGACATCGGCGTCATCGAGACTCCCGGCGCCGTAGAGAATCTCGGCATCATTCAAGGGAGGCTCGTTCCAGGTCTCCGGATCGGCGCCGGAGGACATGGGAGGTCAGCCCCACGGTGACGCCGCATCCTTCGACGCCGTTGCTCTCTCCGGCGTCTCCAACTTCGCCTGGACAGGCGTCGGTGATTGAGGTATTGGAGCCTCAAGTGTTTTCTCCGGCGCAGACGCCGAGGCCGGCGTCGGGGTCGCCTCCGAGTCAGGCACCCCAGTATCCGGCTTTTCCCACCCCTGGAGCCGATAGTTCCGCATTCTTGAATGCGATGTATTCCATCTTCCAACAGATGGCTCCAGGGGGTGCTCCGGCTGGGCCTTTGGCCTTTTCTTTGGGTGATCCTGCGCCTCTTCGGCCGGCACCCTTTATGCCCTTTCTCCCGTTTGGGAACGTGGGCTCGGCGCCAGTGTCGGCGCCGGTGGCCGCTCCGATGGCTTCGGAGGGATTGGCCCCAGGGATTTCCATCCCGTCGACGTCGAGATTTCGGCCTGTGACTCCGGTGGGTCCATCCGTTTCATCTGCTCTTCAGTCGGCGCCGAAGTTACCTGTGGCGCCGGATGCGGCGTCGGTGGCTTCGGAAGATCGGCGCCGATCTCCGACTTCGGCGGAGGTATTGTCGACTCCGCGGATTGAGCAACGACTGCATTCAAGGAGGCGTGCTCTCCGGGTACTAGAGGAGCAGGAGTACCAACGAGCCCTAGAGGAAGGAGAGCTAGAGGACTCGGGTGATGGGCTGCGTGGACTGGAGTCGGCCAGTGGGCTGGACACTTCCCCTGAGTGGGACCTTTCGTCCCCGGGTGAATATACCGAGGAAGCTGCTTCCTTTCATACAGTGGTACGGAAGGCAGCTAGTTTTTTGGACCTGCCTTTGCCGGTGGTGGAGGTGAAACAAAACCTTTTGACAGAGGTGTTGCATCCTGCCTCAGCCGCGGCGGAGCCTCTATTACCTTTTAATGACGCTCTGCTGGATCCGGTTTTAGAGGTGTGGAAGAAGCCGGCATCTTCCCCAGCAGTTCACAGAGCCGTGGCCAGGAGGTATCGGACGGCTCCAACTGATCCTGGTTTCCTATCTAGGCACCCTACGCCGGAGAGCTTGGTTGTGCAGGCCTCCTGTTCGTCCAAGTCAGCGCCTGGTTCTTTTCCGACGGTGCCGGGGGACAGAGATTCAAAAAAGCTGGAGGCGCAGTCGAAGAAGATTTTTTCGTCCTGCAGTCTGGCTTTAAAAGCCACCAATGCAACCTGTATCCTGGGGAGGTATATTCATGCTCTGATGGATGACATCTCCTCTTCGTTTACAGAGCTTCCCCAGGGTCTTTTGGATCTTGTCTCTGATGCCCAGGCTGCTGCGACCCAAATTATCCAGACGGGACTGGATACCACCGACTCGGTAGCCAGAGCAATGGGTACAACTGTGGTGGAAAGGAGACAGGCCTGGCTCCGTAACTCGGGCTTTTCGGCAGATGTACAGTCCACATTGTTGGATCTCCCGTTTGATGGGACAAACTGTTTGGGGCTAAGGCTGATTCGGCCTTGGAACGGTTTAAGGAGAGCAGGGCCACGGCTAAGTCGCTGGGACTCCAAGCTCCTTCTTCCACGGCCTCTTCCAGATTCTTCAGGAGGTTTCGTGGATTTGGGCGTGGCTCTTCCTCCTCTTCCTTTCGGGGAAGATATCAGCAACCTGCCTCTTCCCATCCCTATAGATCTTTTAGGGGGAGGGGTAGGGTCCGCACCAGGGGAGCTTCTCAGCAGCACTCTGCCTCTTCCTCATCCTCTGGCGGGGTGCAGCAGGGGAAGCAGCCTTAGGCTTCCACCATTTCCCACTCACTCCTCTCCTGTAGGGGGAAGATTACAGCATTTTCTCACCAAATGGGAGACTGTTACGTCGGACACTTGGGTTCTCAGTGTTGTGGGAAAAGGCTACACCCTTCCCTTTCGGGAGTTTCCGCCCCTCATCCCGCCCGCCCTTCGTATTGTTCACAAGAACACCTCCTGTTGCTAGAACAGGAGGTAGAAGTCCTCCTTTTAAAGGGCGCGGTGGAGTTGGTCCCGGAGCAGGAAAGGGGTCAAGGAGTTTACTCAAGGTATTTCCTGATTCCCAAGAAGGATGGTCGTTTGAGACCAATTCTGGACCTGAGGATCTTGAATTGGTTCCTCAAGCAGGAAAAGTTCAAGATGCTGACCCTAGCACAGGTGCTTTTGGCGTTGAACATGGAAGACTGGATGGTGTCTGTCGACTTGCAGGATGCTTACTTTCATATCCCGATACTCAAGTCACACAGGAAGTATCTCCGGTTTGTGGTGGGATCGCAACACTACCAGTTTGCGGTCCTTCCGTTTGGTCTTACTTCAGCACCTCGAGTCTTCACGAAGGTGATGTCGGTGGTTGCGGCAGAGCTCAGAAGGAAGGAGATAGCAGTATTCCCTTACTTGGACGATTGGTTGATCAAAGCCAAGTCCCCGGAGCTTGTGTTGCGTCATCTGCAGTCAACAACCCAGTTGTTGTTCGACCTGGGCTTTTCGGTGAACGAGCCCAAATCTCACCTAGAGCCCTCTCAGCGCCTCCTGTTCATAGGGGCAGTACTGGATACAACATTGGGTCGGGCCTTTCCTCCGCCTCAGCGGATTCAAGATATTCAGGATTTGGTTCCAATGTTTCGAAATGGAGCGGTAGTTCCAGTCCTCAAGGTCCTTCGTCTGCTCGGTCTTTTTGCCTCCTGCATTCTGTTGGTCACGCATGCTCGCTGGCACATGAGGGCTCTTCAGTGGTGCCTCCGAAGGCAGTGGTCTCAACACAGAGGGGATCTAGAGGGTACTGTCAAGATCTCCAGAGATGCTGCTGTGGATTTGAAGTGGTGGATTGCAAGCAACAATCTTTCACAAGGAAAGCCGTTCCAGCAGTCGCCACCAGTGGCCACAGTCATAACGGATGCTTCCACTCTAGGGTGGGGAGCTCATCTGGGGGATCTGGAGATCAAAGGTCTTTGGTCTCCAGAGGAACAGATTTTTCACATCAATCTGTTAGAGTTACGGGCTGTACGTCTGGCTCTCAAGGCCTTCCTCCCTTCCCTTCGTGGTCAGTCGGTACAGGTCCTAACGGACAATACTACCACGATGTGGTACATAAACAAGCAGGGAGGAGTGGGGTCGTACCTTCTCTGCAGAGAAGCTCTTCGACTATGGTCCTGGGCAAAGGACCATCGCATTTGCTTGATAGCAAACCATCTGGCCGGAGTCTTGAACGTGCGTGCGGACAGTCTCAGTCGCCACTTTTCGGCAGACCACGAGTGGCGTCTCCATCCAGATCAAGCCCGTTTAATCTTCCAGAAGTGGGGGTTTCCTCGGGTAGATCTGTTCGCCACTCGAGAGAACGCGCATTGTCCGTTGTTCTGCAGCCTTCAGTATCCGATGCAGGAAGCGTTGGGGGACGCGTTTCAAATGACCTGGTGCGGCCAGTTGCTTTACGCGTTTCCTCCCATACCCTTGATTCCTCGAGTATTGAGGAAGATTCGCCAAGACCGGGCTCTAGTAATCTTAATAGCTCCGGATTGGCCAAGGAGGGTGTGGTACTCCGACCTTCTCCAACTCTCAACGTGCCCGCCTCTCCGTCTCCCTTTCAGGGCAGACCTCCTCTCACAGTCGCAGGGGCAGGTTCTATACCCCAACCTCCAGAGTCTGCACCTACATGCCTGGAGATTGAACGGGGCAACCTGAGTTCCTTCTCTCTCCCGCCTGAGGTAGTGGATGTTATATTAGCGGCCAGGCGACACTCCACTAAATCTATCTACGCTAATAGGTGGTCTAAATTTGTTGCGTGGTGTGGAGAGAGACAGATTGATCCTTTACATGCTCATTTATCGGACGTTTTGTCTTTTGCTCTATCTCTGGCGCGAAAAGGTTGTGCAGTGGCTACCATTAAAGGTTATTTATCGGCCTTGTCAGCCTTCATATGTCTTCCAGACCAACCATCTTTATTTAAATCCCCTATTGTTATCAGATTCTTGAAAGGTCTTCTAAATCAATATCCTCCAAAGCCATTCGTTATGCCGCAATGGGATTTGTCCTTAGTCCTGACTTTCCTTATGGGGTCCCCTTTTGAACCTTTGCATTCTTGCCCCTTGAGGTATTTGGTTTTAAAACCAGTCTTCCTGATAGCTATAACATCAGCAAGGAGAGTGAGTGAGTTGCAGGCCTTATCAGTAAAACCCCCTTATACAACTTTTTATGGGGATAAGGTGGTGTTGAGGACCAAGGCTGCTTTCCTCCCGAAGGTTGTTTCACCCTTCCATTTGGCTCCGGCAATTACTTTGTCCACGTTCTATCCTCCGCCTCATCCTTCCAAAGAGGAAGAAAGACTGCACCGTCTGGACCCAAAGAGAGCGTTGAGCTTCTTTATCGATAGAACAAAGGATTTCAGGCTGGAGGATCAGCTGTTTATTGGATACGTGGGCAAGAGGAGAGGAAAGGCAGTCCACAAGAGAACACTATCCAGGTAGGTTGTTCTTTGCATTAAAATATGTTACTCTTTGGCAAAGAAGGATCCTCCTGAGGGCATTAGAGCTCATTCCACCAGAGCTAAGTCGGCCACTTCGGCCTTAGCCAGAGGTGTTCCTGTGGTCGACATCTGCAAGGCCGCAACTTGGTCGTCCCTTCACACTTTTGCAAAACATTACTGTTTAGATTCTGAGGTTAGAAGGGACGGCCATTTTGCACGGTCAGTGCTGCAGGATTTCTTGGTTTGACCATTTAGGCACCCACCGCCGGGCGTGGTACTGCTTTGGGACTCTATTCATGAGGTGAGGAATCCACAGGTAGTTGTATCCATCAGAAGAACGAGTTACTTACCTTCGGTAACGACTTTTCTGGTGGATACATTAGCTACCTGTGGATTCCTCACGGTCCCTCCCGCCTCCCCGTTGCCTTTATGGTCTTGCCAAGTAATCCTTGAGTGCGCTCCTCTTGGTCTTTGAGGGTGCGATAGATGTATATATATAATATATTTATATATATATGGGTATATGTGTATATATCTTTATGTATATACTTGGTGTGTGTATATATTTTAAAAGAGAGAGTTTTATATATATATATATATATGTACATAAAAAGATTTACAGTTATTCATACAATGTGGTGTATTTGTACAATATAATGGATGTTGCTTTGTTCTTTCATTGCATTGCCTGGTTGTTCTCATGCACGTAAAAAATGATTGGTACTGACGTCCGCACGTCGTCGAGGACCTCTTATTGCCTGTATGACGTCAGACGGCGTCGCGTGCGAGACAGTGACGTCCTCGTCGACGTGCAGAGACTAGTAAGAAGATTTCCGTAGAATGCTGGCGCCATGGGAGTATTCATGAGGTGAGGAATCCACAGGTAGCTAATGTATCCACCAGAAAAGTCGTTACCGAAGGTAAGTAACTCGTTCTTTAGGATCATTTCCTCACCCGCCCATTGCATGTTGATTTATCTGTAAAGCTACATTAGGATTTTTGTATAGAATATTGAATAAGGCTTTTACTCTTGTACGCTAAAAATAACTGATCAGAATTCCTGGATCACACAGTCTGTAGAAAATACATGGTGTTGCCGTAACCTTTAAACAATTTAATATGACTATTTCCATTGGATGGTACTGATCTATGCGGGTCAGTTAATACCAGGGTCTAATTTGCTGTCTCATTTAAATTTCGGACAGAGCGATTGTATTCCAAATGACCTTTTCATTACACCATCGTTTTGGTTTATTTGTCAGGCACAGAGCATACTTTGAGCATACTTGAGAGTGAGAAGATTTTATTTTTCATCAATTTTTTTGATGGGGGCAAAACATTTTTGTTACAGCCTTATTGCTTCGTAGGATTCCAATGATAGTAATAGATGTACAATAGTGCTACCTGCATACAGGGACCGTGGGCACTGCCTATCTGTCACGATTAAGCCTTCATCAACCTCAGCACAAAGCATTAAATAGACAGCGCAGTTGGTTCTGCTCTGCAAACAACTGTGACTCTAAAGACATTACAGTAATTAACACAAAGTGAGTTAAAGGAAACTGTTCCTTAAACCTTCGACAAACAATATATCGGGCCATTGTTAAATAAACCGGAAAAAAAATCCAACTCGTGGGTCTTCAAGTGGGAACCTCCTTTAAAAAAAATTAAAAAAACTAGCATATTTACATTTTTTCCCTTTTTATACCAGTCCTACGTCAAAGTCGCATAACCTTCGCCTTATCAGATTCCACTGTGCAAAAGATGAATCCAATATACAAGAAAATATTATATAATATATCTTAACTTATCCTGAGCAGTTCGGTGGCCACCTCCATTAGTCTGTGACAGGCAAACTCTTAATATATTTTTCTGTAGAAAACTACAGTATTGCAAATAAAATATAAACCAGATTGCAGCATTTTAGTGTAGAAATGTGCTGCATTGTGAAGAAACTTGAAAAATGTGCTCTAACTGTGAAGAAAAATGAAGCGAAAGGTGTCGGTCAGGTCAGAAGTGCACTCAGTTTACACTGCAACATTAGACAGCAGCTGGCAGTTTGCCTCACAGCCTCTGTTCTTTTTTCCAGCTTGTGCTGACTGTATTTCAGAAAACGTCAGATGTCTTCAATCTCATTTTTATCTGAGGGATTTTCTTCAGAAAATAATTCTTTTAACTTCACTTGTCTTCTTTTTAAGACTACAAGAAATGTCTCTGTTTTTCCATCTGTAGGGAATTTTCATCTCTTCATTATGCCTTCACTTTTTGTAAAGTGCCCCTCCTTTGGGAGAGAGAAGGCTGCTTCTGATCCTCATGACATATGTATTCTGCCTTCCTACTTTTGATTCTGATAAAGATTGCTCCTATTGTCAAAACATGACAAAAAGGGCTCTTTCACACATGGAAGTAATACTGCCCCAAGGGGCAAACCAGAAAAGCTCAAAGGAGAAGGGGAAAGAAAGTAACAGAAGAAAAGATAGAGGGCTTTATTTGATTGCACCAGGTGCCTCCTGTGAAAAGGTTATCCATAGTGGTAGTTTCAAGTAGAAAATACCGGAAGTATCAGCACCATTGCTTGAGACACTCCTGCACGTCTCAAGGTCAAGGCCACCAGTGGATGTCGAAACCATTGGCTCTGGCATGCTCGCTGTCGAGAGCCTCTACTGTTCCAACCACATCAACAGCCCAGGTACTCATCGCCACCTCGATAGTACAGCTTTTGACATCACCAACCTTAGATGGTAACAAATCAACAATATCCACATTTGACACAGCACACTCAGTAGTGCCATCTTTGACATCAAGACATCACATATCTGCATTGAGAATGTTAATGGCACCAAAGTCTACTGTAAAATCGACCTCAAAGATCAACGTTCAATCACTCCACAGCCTCAATTCACCCTCTGTCATTCCTGTGGACGAACCTACTTTACCACAGAGACCAAGTGTTCGATGGCATCTGTCGCTGTAGATACGCATGTTCTGCAATAGCTCGCCATCTGGTGTTGGGCCGGAGTGTTACAAGTTGTTTTTCTTCGAAGAAGTCTTTCGAGTCACGGGACCGAGTGACTCCTCCTTTTGTCTCCATTGCGCATGGGCGTCGACTCCATCTTCGATTGTTTTTTTTCCGCCATCGGGTTCGGACGTGTTCCTGTCGCTCCGAGTTTCGGAACGGAAAATTAGCTAATTTTGGAAGATTTTCGTCGGTATTGTTGCGTTCGGGATCGGCGTACTTAGATTCCACACCGCATCGAAGATCGAAGAGCTCCGGTGCCCTTCGGGGTAGTTTTTCGATCCTCCGTCGGGGCCTGGTCGGCCCGACCGCGTGCTGAAGAACGCCGATGGAACGGACCCCGTTCCGCTTCTGCCCCAAATGCCACAATAAATACCCCTACACAGACCAACATTTGGTCTGCAACCTGTGCCTGTCACCTGAGCACAGCGAAGACACCTGCGAGGCCTGTCGTGCGTTCCGGTCCCGAAAAACACTCCGAGACCGTCGAGCCAGAAGACTTCAAATGGCGTCCGCACCGACAGCCCAACGGGAGTTCGAGGAACAGGAAGAAGAAGGTACCTTCTCGATCCAAGACTCAGACTCCGAAGGATTCGACGATACACAAACCGTGAGTAAGACGTCGAAAACCACACAAAGAAACATTTACAAGGCCCAGGGGACGCCACTGCCACCAGGCCATGGCTCAACCCATAAATTTGGTGACCGACCGTCGGCACCGAAAAAGGCCCAAACAGTGCCGAGATCGTACGACTCCGGTCGAGACACCGGCACGCAGCCTTCTCGGGACCGAGAAAGTGCTGGAGACAAGCCTCGACACCGAGATGCCGGTGTGGACACGGCTCGACGCCGAGACAGCGGCACCGAAACAGATCGACGCCGAGAGGTTTCGGCCCCGAAAAGGAAAAAAGTCACCTCTGAGCCGAAAAAACACGCAGACAAAGTTTCGACGCCGAAACAAACTGCAAGCGACCCAGCTTCAGGCTCTTATACAGAAGAGCACTCGCTAACCTCCCAAATGCAAAAGCATAGGTTTGAGGAAGAGCTACAAGCAACTGATGTGGACCATACGCAAAAGCGTATCTTCATTCAGCAGGGGACAGGAAAAATAAGCACCCTTCCCCCCATTAGGAGAAAGAGAAGGTTGGAGTTCCAGACGGAACAAGCACCACAACCAAAAGTGGTGAAAAGAGTTACACCACCACCCTCTCCTCCGCCCGTGATTAACGTTTCACCAGCACAAACTCCATCTCACTCCCCAGCTCACACCACCATGAGCCAGGGTGACCAAGATCAGGACGCATGGGACCTATACGACGCCCCAGTGTCAGATAACAGCCCGGAGGCATACCCTACAAAGCCATCTCCACCAGAAGACAGCACCGCGTACTCTCAGGTGGTGGCTAGAGCAGCACAATTTCATAACGTAAGCCTCCACTCAGAACAGGTCGAGGATGATTTCTTGTTCAACACACTCTCCTCCACCCACAGCTCCTACCAAAGCCTGCCTATGCTCCCTGGTATGCTCCGGCACGCAAAAGACATATTTAAGGAGCCGGTCAAAAGTAGGGCAATCACACCAAGGGTGGAAAAAAAGTATAAGCCGCCTCCTACGGACCCGGTTTTCATCACTACACAGCTGCCACCAGACTCTGTTGTTGTAGGAGCAGCTAGGAAAAGGGCCAACTCTCACACATCTGGAGATGCACCACCCCCAGATAAAGAAAGCCGCAAGTTCGATGCAGCTGGTAAGAGAGTCGCAGCACAAGCTGCAAACCAGTGGCGCATCGCGAACTCCCAGGCACTACTTGCGCGCTATGACAGAGCCCACTGGGACGAGATGCAACATCTCATTGAACATCTGCCCAAGGACTTCCAAAATAGGGCAAAACAAGTGGTTGAGGAGGGACAGACCATCTCCAACAACCAGATACGTTCCTCCATGGACGCTGCAGATACAGCTGCACGGACAATTAATACATCTGTAACTATCAGAAGGCATGCATGGCTCCGAACGTCTGGATTTAAACCAGAGATTCAACAAGCAGTTCTCAATATGCCTTTTAATGAAAAAGAACTGTTCGGTCCAGAAGTGGACACAGCGATTGAGAAACTCAAAAAAGATACGGACACTGCCAAAGCCATGGGCGCACTCTACTCCCCGCAGAGCAGAGGGAATTACAGCACATTCCGTAAAACGCCCTTTCGAGGGGGGTTTCGGGGTCAAAGCACACAAGCCAGCACCTCACAAGCAACACCGTCCACTTACCAGGGACAGTATAGAGGAGGTTTTCGGGGACAATATAGAGGAGGGCAATTCCCTAGAAATAGAGGGAGATTTCAAAGCCCCAAAACCCCTACTACTAAACAATGACTCACATGTCACTCACCCCCTCCACACAACACCAGTGGGGGGAAGAATAGGTCATTATTACAAAGCATGGGAGGAAATCACTACAGACACTTGGGTTCTAGCAATTATCCAACATGGTTATTGCATAGAATTTCTACAATTCCCTCCAAACATACCACCAAAAGCACAAAATTTAACAACACACCATTCCAATCTCCTGGAGATAGAAGTGCAGGCACTATTGCAAAAGAATGCAATCGAATTAGTGCCAAACACACAAATAAACACAGGAGTTTACTCACTGTACTTTCTGATACCAAAGAAGGACAAAACGCTGAGACCAATCCTAGACCTCAGAGTAGTGAACACTTTCATCAAATCAGACCACTTCCACATGGTCACACTACAAGAAGTATTGCCATTGCTAAAACTACACGACTACATGGCAACTTTAGACCTCAAGGATGCTTATTTCCATATACCAATACACCCATCGCACAGGAAATACCTAAGGTTTGTATTCAAAGGAATACATTACCAATTCAAGGTACTGCCTTTCGGATTAACAACCGCACCAAGAGTCTTTACCAAATGTCTAGCGGTAGTCGCTGCACACATAAGAAGGCAGCAATTACATGTGTTCCCATATTTGGACGACTGGCTAATCAAGGCCCATTCGTTCATACAGTGCTCAAATCACACAAATCACATCATACAAACCCTCTTCAAACTCGGGTTCACCGTCAATTTCACAAAATCCAAAATTCTGCCACGCAAGGTACAACAATACCTGGGAGCCATAATAGACACATCAAAGGGAGTAGCCACTCCAAGTCCACAAAGAATTCAAAATTTCAACACCATCCTACAACGCATGTATCCAACACAAAAGATACAGGCAAAGATGGTATTACAACTCCTAGGCATGATGTCATCATGCATAGCCATTGTCCCAAACGCAAGACTGCACATGAGGCCCTTACAACAATGCCTAGCATCACAGTGGTCTCAAGCACAGGGTCACCTTCTAGATCTGGTGTTAATAGACCGCCAAACTTACCTCTCGCTTCTGTGGTGGAACAACATAAATTTAAACAAGGGGCGGCCTTTCCAAGACCCAGTGCCACAATACGTAATAACAACAGATGCTTCCATGACAGGGTGGGGAGCACACCTCGATCAACACAGCATACAAGGACAATGGAACGTACATCAAACAAAACTGCATATCAATCACCTAGAACTTCTAGCAGTTTTTCAAGCACTAAAAGCTTTCCAACCAATAATAGTTCACAAATACATTCTCGTCAAAACAGACAACATGACAACAATGTATTATCTAAACAAGCAGGGAGGGACGCACTCCACGCAGTTAAGCCTGCTAGCACAAAAAATTTGGCATTGGGCAATTCACAACCAAATTCGCCTAATTGCACAGTTTATACCAGGGATACAAAATCAACTCGCAGACAATCTCTCTCGAGATCACCAACAGGTCCACGAATGGGAAATTCACCCCCAAATTCTGAACACTTATTTCAAACTCTGGGGAACACCTCAGATAGACTTGTTTGCGACAAGGGAGAACGCAAAATGCCAAAACTTCGCATCCAGGTACCCACACAAACAATCCCAAGGCAATGCCCTATGGATGAACTGGTCAGGGATATTTGCTTACGCTTTTCCTCCTCTCCCTCTCCTTCCTTACCTGGTAAACAAACTCAGTCAAAGCAAACTCAAACTCATATTGATAGCACCAACTTGGGCAAGGCAACCCTGGTACACAACGCTGCTAGACCTATCAGTGGTACCCTGCATCAAATTGCCCAACAGGCCAGATCTGTTAACACAGCACAACCAAAAGATCAGACACCCAGATCCAGCATCGCTGAATCTAGCAATCTGGCTCCTGAAATCCTAGAATTCGGGCACTTACAACTTACCCAAGAATGTATGGAAGTCATAAAACAAGCAAGAAGGCCATCCACCAGGCACTGCTATGCAAGTAAATGGAAGAGGTTTGTTTGCTACTGCCATATTAATCAAATACAACCATTACACACAACTCCAGAACATGTAGTGGGTTACTTGCTTCACTTACAAAAATCTAACCTAGCTTTCTCTTCCATTAAGATTCACCTTGCAGCAATATCTGCATACCTGCAGACTACCTATTCAACTTCCCTATATAGAATACCAGTCATTAAAGCATTCATGGAGGGCCTTAGGAGAATTATACCACCAAGAACACTACCTGTTCCTTCATGGAACCTAAATGTTGTCCTAACTAGACTTATGGGTCCACCTTTTGAACCCATGCACTCCTGCGATATACAGTTCCTAACCTGGAAGGTGGCATTTCTCATCGCCATTACTTCCCTGAGAAGAGTAAGCGAGATTCAGGCGTTTACTATACAGGAACCTTTTATACAACTACACAAAAATAAAGTCGTCCTAAGGACCAATCCTAAATTTTTGCCAAAGGTTATTTCACCGTTCCATCTAAATCAAACAGTGGAACTTCCAGTGTTCTTTCCACAGCCAGATACCGTAGCTGAAAGGGCACTACATACATTAGATGTCAAAAGAGCATTGATGTATTACATTGACAGAACAAAGAACATCAGAAAGACTAAACAACTCTTTATTGCATTTCAAAAACCTCATGCAGGAAACCCAATTTCAAAACATGGTATAGCCAGATGGATAGTTAAATGCATCCAAATCTGCTACCTTAAATCTAAACGACAGCTGCCCATTACACCAAGGGCACACTCAACCAGAAAGAAAGGTGCTACCATGGCCTTTCTAGGAAACATCCCAATGCAAGAAATATGTAAGGCAGCCACATGGTCTACGCCTCACACATTCACCAAGCACTACTGTGTAGACGTGTTATCCGCACAACAAGCCACAGTAGGTCAAGCCGTATTAAGGACATTATTTCAAACTACTTCCACTCCTACAGGCTGATCCACCGCTTTTGGGGAAATAACTGCTTACTAGTCTATGCAGAACATGCGTATCTACAGCGACAGATGCCATCGAACTGAAAATGTCACTTACCCAGTGTACATCTGTTCGTGGCATCAGTCGCAGTAGATTCGCATGTGCCCACCCGCCTCCCCGGGAGCCTGTAGCAGTTTGGAAGTTACCTTCAATTATTTATATATGTATCATCTCAACCTTAAATAGGTGCATACTTAGTCACTCCATTGCATGGGCACTATTACTACAATTCAACTCCTACCTCACCCTCTGCGGGGAAAAACAATCGAAGATGGAGTCGACGCCCATGCGCAATGGAGACAAAAGGAGGAGTCACTCGGTCCCGTGACTCGAAAGACTTCTTCGAAGAAAAACAACTTGTAACACTCCGGCCCAACACCAGATGGCGAGCTATTGCAGAACATGCGAATCTACTGCGACTGATGCCACGAACAGATGTACACTGGGTAAGTGACATTTTCATTATCCCTCATGCCGAGGATCTGTTACAAAAGCCTTTACAACCACTGACCCTACCACCTCTTTCTGGAACTTCAGTGTCTTACCATATCATCACTCCTCCATCCACAATAACACCAGAGCCACCTGCCTGTACTACAAGAAGCTCCAATAGTACCAAGAGTGCCAGAATCAATAACTTGTCCATCGTGTATCCGAACAGATGTATGCAAAGGAGGACACCCTCCACCTCTCCAAGTACACCAGGAGGCCACATCGCAGACTAGTCATATATGCGCACGTGACTACTGGCCTGTCTATTAAGATCATCCCCAGTAGATGACATCCTGAAATTCCAGGATGTCTTTGTTATTGGTGCAGTGAAGTTCAGCATACAAATGTTGGTTCCTTATTTGACTATCATTTTTAAGGAATACCTTGCAACCCCGAACTTCCCCAAAACCAATACTACTACTGGTTCCAGGCTTCACAGAGCTTGCGGAAGACAAGTTTTTAACTCCAGCCACTTTAAAATCGGCTTCTTTGCATCTTGTTAGGAAAGACAAACCTGCCCAACAAGAGCATGTTTCTGCACCAGGAACCAAAAACGGAACTCCGTTATAATCTCTGTAGTCAAGATGCATCCATCAGCACCAGAGACATCGGTGCTCCATAGAAAGAAAACAAGAAGATTGATGCTGTAGCCAGAAAGGTCTGCGGTTCGGCAGCAGTAGACCTCAATTCGGCAAGAGACTAATTTTCTTGGCAGTTGTGACAGAGCACTGTTGGAATCTCTATTCACTGTTCACAGACGATCTACCAAGAGACAAAGGCAAAACTTACTTGAAGTTTTAAATGAGGAACATTATTGTTTCTGTGACCCTACACAAAACGAAGCAGTTTTATAGTTCGCTGTTTGGACGTAGAAACAGACCATAGCTGAGGCAGCTGTTTCTATCAATGATATTATTAACCTCAGTCTCGGGGCAACAAATTCAACATCACTAGCCCTACTATCCTCGTAGAGCTACCTCTTGCAGACAACAGCAGCCACAAAAGTCTTAGAGATTCTACTCCAGGGAAATCACACTCCCACTGAGCCTCTTTGTGATCTGAGGATCTTCAGAATGAGTAGATTCATATTCCAGTTGCAGAAAGCACAGGAAATGTATCCGCTTTCTTGTTGGCAAAAGTTATTACCAGTTCAAGGTACAGTTCAGCCTCAAGCCAATACCAGGAGCAGTCGCGAAATGCATGGGGCTGACCGCATGCTGGAGTATAAGGCAGGGTGCCCCCTTTCTGGTTTGCCAAATGCATGGTAGTTGTTGCAGTCTCTCCTTGCAAAAATAACTTTTTGTCTACCCATATTTAGATGATTGGCTCATAAAAGCTTATACTATATGTCTGGTACAAAAGGATTTACACTTGAATGCTGTGTTATTAGACCAATTAGGTGTTTGTGTGAATTGAGAACAATTGGCCACCTCTCCAGTTCAAGTTCTGAATGACCTGAAATCATATCTCAACAGTTTCACAGGAGAAGTGTTTCCTTTGGAGACCAAAGGATGTACCATTTCTCAGAAACGTCACAAATTGCTACAACCTACAAAGCCATCAGTGACGCAAGTTTCCGCTCTCCTAGGGGTCCATGGCCTCTTGTAGCTTCCTGGTTCCTAGTGCTCAGCTCTACCTGAGACCACTACAATAATGCTTGAAAGACCAATAGTCGCAACATCCCAGCTATTGGGAAGACAGGGTATCATTGGCTTGACAAGCTTAACAGTCCCTTCAGTGGTTTGTCAGGAAACCAAATCTACTCAGGAGTCTCATTTCATTAAGCTGTTCCTATTCAGCCTGTTGTGACTGACGCTTTTGTCACTGAATGGGTAGCACTTCTCAGCAGTCTTATAGTTCACAGTCAGTGGTCTCCAAGACAACAGCTATACCACATATATGTCTCAAGCTCGAAGTATTTCACCTAGTGTTCAGGACCTTAGTTCTAGCTCTGTATGCCGGAAGAGTTCTGGTACAGACCGACAATATCAAACAAATGGGGAGAAACTAGACCAAGAACTCCATCATTACAGCTCCAAGCAGTTTGGCATTGGTTACTAGTAACACATTTATTTCTTCAAGCTCTTCATCTGCTAGTTCTACAAAACCATCAGGTTGATTTACTCAGCAGATGCTTTTACGACAGTGACTAGTGGAAGCTTGACAACAACGTCTTAGATTTCTTCTTTCAAGATTGGGGTTATCCAGAAATAGATTTATTGACCACCAAACAAAATTCAAAATGCCCAAACTATGGATCTAATATTTGAGCCCTGCAGTCAATGGGCAACGCTCTTTTTTTTAATGACTTGATCAAACAGATTTCTACATAGATACCCCCAATACCACTGATAGGTCAGTCATCATAAAGTTCAAAGTCTTCCTCGATCATGATCCTGATTGTTCAGGAGTGGCTGAGGCAGTGACTATTTCTGTTTCCTCACCTATCACTCAAACCACACAGGATACCACCATGCAACTACAATCTTTTGTTCAGGATGAGAGGGAAGAGCCTCCATTGCAACATTCAGTCCTTGAATTTGGCAATATGGCTCCTGAGGTCATGCTTTATAGACATACATTTACTACCAGACACTGGGAGTTTATAAGGATGCAAAGAGACCATCTAGCAGGAGCTCTTCTGTGTTCAAGTGCAAAAGATCTGTGATTTGGTGCCTTGTCAAGAGTCCTGATCATCATGCCAAGAAAATATTATCCTTCCTTCTATGTTGCATGTGACTCATTCCAAGATCCAATTTTCTTTGATTAAAGTATATCTAGCCATCATAACTGCCTATTGCAAATTCCCAAAACCAAAGGCCATTCTTTATGATCCCAGTAATCAAAGTCTTCTTGTAAGCACCCAAAAAGATTTACCCTCTAGTTAAATGGACTGTTCTTTCCCCCCCCCCATTGGGAGTTAAATTTTTATGGTCTTTAAACGTATGGCTTCTCATTTCAAGCCTATTCATAAGGCTACATTGCAGCACCTTTTACTTTAAAGTTGCTTTCGTAGTTGCCATTACTTCTGCAAGACGGGTTAGTGGGTTATAGGCTTTATCTGCTATTGAGCCTTATTTAATTTTCCATCACAATAGGGTAGTGTTAAAGACGCTTGCTTCTCTTTCACCTAAGGTCATATCAGATCTCATATCAATCAAACCTTTTCTCTCCCAGTATTTAATCCAATCCATCATCCCTAGCAGAGATATCTTCATATTCCCTAGGTCTAAAAAAGAGCCCTAAAGTTTCATCTAGAAAAGATTGCAATCATTAGAAAAACAAGTCCTCTTTTGTAACTTATGGTCTGTTGCTAAGTAGATCAGCGACTTTCAAACATACTATTTCTTGATGAATTGTAGCCTGCATTAAATGTTGTTAACAAATTTGCAAACAGACCTCTACCTGGTAGACCCAAAGATCATTCCACACGAGAAAAAGTGACATCCACTGCTTGGGATAGGAATGTCCTTCTCACAGAGATGTGTAATGCAGCAACCTGGAAATCTATTCATATATTTACTAGACCTTCTTAATGTCTTGATAAAACTAATTTGTTTAGCTAGCACAACCAAAGCTCATCACATATAGATCACATGCCGTAATTGCAAACAATCTTTTTCCCCTTTTAAATTGGCAGCCTCCTAGTAGGGATATGCTTTTTACTCTGTTATGTGTTTAAGACTTAAATTCAGAATCCCGTGATGCAGAAGATAATGTTATTTTCAAACATGCTATCTTTCTTAGTGTGTGATAACAGCTAATGCACTTTTGACATGACAGGCAGATTTTCCTTCAATTTTCTTCACAGTTAGAGTAGCTTTTTCAAGTTATTTCAATTTATATCTCATTTCTACACTGACCCCTGCAATGCGATTTGTATTTTTAATTGCAGATTCTTCCTCCCCCAGTCGACAGACTGGATCTGGAAAATCTTGAGAAGTACCTCTGTGTGCTGGTAGATCATGTTGAACAGCTCCATATTGGCATCTCCTTGTTGGAAAGTCCTAGCATCATCAGGGGAATCTCTGACCTGGACCAGATATTGGTTGGGACTGCACAAGATCTGCTGTGATGGCAGAACTGTTAGTTGTGTCAGAGGCAGGACCCTCTCTCTTCCCCATCCAGTGCTTACAGTAGTGACAGATGCGGCACTACTGGGTTTGGGCAGCCATCAATAAGAGTTGGAGATGAGAGGACTCTGGTCTCCAGTAGAGTCTCAACTCAACATCTGTCTCCTGGAGTTGAGTGGGATCCTTTTGGCATTGACAGCCTTCCTCCCATTCATAACGTAAAGTTTGAACCAAGTGTTCACGGACAGCACTACTGCCATGTAGTATTGCACCAAAAAGGAATGGTAGGGTTGTGGGCCCTGAGCCAGGAGGCTGTCCTCCTTTGGATTTGGCTGGAGCACCAGGACACTTTCCTGGTTGTACAGCACCCGGAGGGATCTCTGAATGCCAGGGCAGACATGCTCAGTCGTCGATACATTGCAGATCACAAATGGCAATTACATTGGGAGGTGCCTGAAGGCGTCTTCCAAAAATGGGGAGAACCTTGGCTCAGTCTGTTTGCCACTGCCGAGAGCTTGCAGTATCAGCACTTTTGCTCATTGGAGTTTCCACGGTGTGCCTCGCATGGAGAAACATTCCACCTCCAGTGGACCTCGGGACTCCTGTACGTTTTTCTGTTGATACCAGTCGTGCCCTGAGTCCTCAAGAAGACCAGGACCAACCGGCACAAGTAATTCTTGTGGCTCCAGATTGGTCACGAAGAGTGTGGTGTCCTGATGATCAGAGCCTGAACATCTGTCTTCTGATCAGGCTGTTGCAAAGAGAGGATCTAATGTTGCAGCAACAGGGCAGGTTTCTGCATCCAAACCTGTCCTCTGTCACCTGGAGATTGGTGAGTGTTTTTGAGAGGCCGTCTGAGGTCTTTGATGTTTGTCATCTTGGAAGTAAGGCATCCTTTCACCAAGACTGTGCACTCCTACCACTGGGGTATATTTGTGGCTTGGTGCTCCGTGCACCAGGTGCGTTTTTGTCAGATGTGTTACTGTTTCTTTTGTTAGGCTGGCAGGGCCTTGGCCAGAGCACTGTTAAAGGTTATACTTTGGCTATATTGGCATGTTTCTCGCTGCCAGACCAACCTTCATTGTTTAAGTCGCCGGTTGTGACAGTGCTTCTAAAGGATTTACCAAATCTGTTTTCTCCCAATACATTTGTCATGCCACAATGGGGTCTCATTCTAGTCTTGGTGTTCATGATGTGTGCCCCATTTGAGCCCTTGCGCAGCTGGTCTTTGCTTCTGTTGACTATAAAATTTATTTCTTGTGGCCATTACATCAGCCAGGAGGATAAGCCAGTTTCAAGCTCTGTCTGTTAATCCTCCATACACCAACTTCTACTTGGAAAAACTGCTCCTCTGGACATATGCCCCCTTTTGGCAAAGGCGCTCACTCCTTTATATATGGACCAGAACATATTGCTGTCCAAAACTTCATGCTGCCCACTTTTTTTGCTCCATCTCATCCTTCTTAGGAGGAGCAACTCCATTGCTTGAACCCAAAGAGAGCGAGCTCTTTTCACATCAGTCGCACCAAAGCTCTCCTGGTTCACAAGGGTGAAGAAAGGCAATGCAGTGCAAAAGTGGACAGTCTCTTCAAGGATTGTGCTCTGCATTAAAATCTACTACGCCCTAGCTAAGCAGCAGCATCTTGAAGGCTTGCAGGCCCATTCCATTAGGGTCAGGGCTGCTTCTGCTGCTGGGTCCATGTCCTGAAAATCTGCCTAGCTGCTACCTGGGCATCTCTTCACATGTTCATGTTACTATTAATTCTTGAACCATCAGGTCCGTAGTGAAGCATTTCACCAGATTGTTGGGGGGGGGGGGGGGGTTTAGGGCGAGAGAGTATGTGCGTCAGCCTGCCCACCCCCCACCCCCTCCGGTCCCCACACACAGTCAAGATTATTCTACTTGTGTGACGTCAGTGAGAATACTTGCATGCAGAACTTGAATACAAGTAACATTTTCTTCTCTTTTACATAATCCTACCAAATTTAAAACCAACTCATATTGATTTTTTAATACATAGGCAGTGAAACAAAGTGGTCACCTTGCACCACTTAGCAACTACTTCATGATCTTTACCTTAAGCACTAAAATGTTTGGATACACATGCAACTTTATTTTAGCTCTCTCCACAAGTTTAAAACTAAGAGGGTCACAGCTTACTTTTCATGTCTGTCAACATGTCAGCACAACAGTTAATCCATGGAGGGTCTCGTCCTCTATGCAGTACTCAACTGGGTGTACATTCACTATGTACTGATGCAAGGTTGATGCAGAAAAGCCTCTGCTTGAGATTGTCTCTGCACCTTGTCCAGTCCCCCACAAAGAGTTTCAATGAAAGAATAAAAGACCTACAGCCTTGATATTCTAAATCTCCAAATGTAATAAACACCACTTTTGTTGTTGCTGGACACAGTACTGCTTTAACAATGAGCCTTAAAGATGTCTTTAGCATTTAATGTAAATTACTCTGTTTTATATTTTATAACAACACTGTGTGTGTGTGAGTGTATATATAGTTAATGTCAACCAAAGTTTTACTTCATGGTGCGGAGAGAGCTATATTGCCTTTTTGTTCACAGATTCTTTTAGGACGGAGCTTAAAGGTGCCCTTGGCATTAAAACTAATCTACACCATTTTTGGCACAACCTCTAAGGAGAGCGGTAAGTTCTTCAGTTACAAGTTCAGGGGGTGTCACTTTAAAAATGCTTGCCTTGGTTTACAAAGATCTTGAACAACAAGGTGACAGCTGTTGTCGCTTACCATCTGTTCGAATCCCCTGCTCTCCAACATTGGATCGTTCATAGGTTCACATGCTTGATTCATTCCTTGTCCTCATTCTGGGATTCCTGGTCACTTTAAGTAGTATTAAAAGGCCATAGATCCAACAACAGTGTTTAGCACTACACTCTGTAGTGTAAAACTACACTACACTAGTGGAGGTCATGATCTTTCTACTCGCCCTAGCGACGTCCATTGCTCAGATTCTAACACACCTCCTGTGTGAGGGTTTCCCTGGCAAGAGCTCTAACCGTACATATCTTTCACCTTCCATTGGTTTCATATTGACTTCCAATCGGTCATCCCTAGACCTCTGCTGTCCTTAACTTTAGATTCCACAATCTGGTTTGTTTTTAAGAGATTTTTCAGATTCAAACTTCTGGCCCAGGGGGATACTCTCAGTTCTACCTGTGACAAAGAAAGAAAAAGGATCTCTCTTAAAGTCCTCCCCAGAGTATGGGCAAAAGATTTTTACAGATGATCCATACATTTGGTGCGTTTGTCTTCATCCTTTTCAGACGGCTTCATGCTCTGACATCTATTAGGCATTCCTCTCCAGAACTCTTAAAAGGGAAAGGAAACCCTACCTCCTCCAAGCACTTCCTTGAAGGCAGCCCACAAAAGTAAAAATGTAGACCATCCTCAACTGGAAGTTATCTTGGAAGTACCTGCATCCACCTCCTTTAAGGACACTATTATGCATTTGCAAGAGAAAATGTTAGAGCTAGAAAATGCTGCAAAACACTACTTGCACCCTGTCGGGAGGCCTGCCTAAAGACCTTTCCACCAGTGACGAAAAAGCCAGTTGACTGTCTTGCTTGTGAAGTCTTCAAGCAGTGTCCTATTGTCAACCTAGAAGATTCTGTTGATGATGCAATAGGCCCATACCCTTGTCGAAGATGACTCAATTGATGGCAGCACCAGCACCCAAGTTGACGACGACTGTGCTGATAACTACCATGCTGTCTACAGCAGTTTTACCATAGATGGCTCTGTTGACGGCCCGATTTCCTACGACTGAATTACTTTTTTTTGCCGGCTTTGGAAGCACTCCACCTTAGATCACTGAAGAACTGCCAGTGAATATTTTGGACTCTAACCAAGTGACTGATGTCAATGACCAAGAACAAGCCACAGATACGGCCTCCAGCCCCACCCAATTGAATGTGTTCTGCGTTCGAGTGGTAAAAATGTTGGTGTTAAGTAGCATTTTCATTTCACTGGGAGGGAGGTTGACCATAAGCCTAGTTGCTCGTTCGGTGGGCCTGCAGGGGATACAGGACGGATAGCATCTCAAACAAACTTTTGCAATCCGGTCTTTGCTTCACCATTTCATTCTATGAGGCATAGAGTGAGTGAGTATACGTTTTGGGATCCAGATGTGAGGGTAAAAGTACCCCATCCCAAAGCAAGGATGAAGACTCCATCTAGAACCTCACAGTGAGAGACCGTCAGTAGGGCCAGTGATTAGCATGATGACGATGTCTAACTCCCATTGTGAGTGATATTTTCCCTCACTTGTCTATCTGGATGGCTGCGTTTGCATAAATTTGGATTGATTAGCTCTGATGCCATGAAGATCATTTATAATGGGACCATAGCTGTAAAGCAGGAACCCTTGTGGGGTGAGATTAAATTCCAAATTTAACACATACTCTGCTGAGCGAGTGTTTAATATGCAGTTTATTTTAGGTTCTTGATCCCATTAAACCATAGGAAACATTTATGTTGGCGTAAGTAACAATAGTCACGCCTTCTGAGGAACTTAGATAAACTCAACCCCATACAACTTCTCAATACACATTAACCCAGATTGTTAACGTGCTCATTTTTATCAAGACACAGATCAGTACCAACACTGAGCCAGTAGAAATGAACACTGTAAAATAATTAAATGCTGAGAGACGACTGGTCAAGCTTAGTGCCAGTTTGTGTCCGTTGGTTGTGACGATTCTGCTATAGGTTTTTCTGGAGTGTTGCTCTGGTAAAAATATGTTTCTACATTTGTTTTTAACATTCTTGTCCATATGCAGGTTACCCCATCCCAAAGTCTATTTTTAAGTATCTAGACACAGAGATGCAAGGCGCTTCCATAAATTGTTTTTTCCTTTTTAAAAACACATTTTATTTATTGTACTGTTTGCACAACGAACGAGGCTTATAGGCTAACACACAACCATACAATGCTCAATAATATTGTAAAGGAAAAAGTAGACACCTGCACGTTCATACACTCCCATCTCACAGCCCGTGATAAACACATACATATTCCATCAGAGGCTATCTGTATCCAACCCCCACCCAGCCAGTTCTCATTCCCTAAAAGACCGGACTTCATCTTGAGCCATTTGAACCCCGGGATGGACCGATTCCAACTCTATTCCCCGGTACTCATATCTTGGGGTGTTTCAGGGGGCAGCCCCTTGCTTTATAGAATTCTATTTCCAACCCTATCCAGTGGTCCATTCCCTTGGTTATACTACCAGGAATGGAGGAGCCACGGTCCGTCACTCCTGCACTATGTCTCGCTTAGCTAGAGACAGGCCTCAATACAGTGGAGATAATTGAGATCTCCTACCACCCAAGCCGTTGAGGAGATGGAGAAGGGTCAGTTTGGGGTCCATCTGAATCGACCAAGCGAGAAGCCCACCTTGACAGGCAGTCACTCCGTGTAGAATCCATGCAACTCGGGTGTGAGTAAATGTGCCTTCTCCAGTGCCACCCCGGAGACTGGCGCATGGGTGTGATTGCATCCCCAACCTAAGTCTATGGCTTGTAAAATAAATACTCTGTGGAGGTATTTAAATTGCCTGAGTCGGGCCGCAATGACAGCTGAACGAGGCGCTGCCAGTGCCTCAGTCCAATCCTCGTTCTCAAGAGTCTTCATATCTGCTTCTCACGCAGCCATAAGGGCTGAAAATGTATCTGGGTGATTTGAGATAGATGTTTGGTAAATCTTGGCAACTTTATAACCACCCATAGGAATATTGCCTTCTAACGGGTTGACTTCAGGAAGATCAGTTCAAGCAGTAATGCCGGGGGTCAGTGCATGGCGAAGCTGAATGTACCTATGAAACTGGCTATGATGAAGCGGATATTCCGCCTGTTGAGTCTGGAATTACTTCTGTACCGTTCAGTGCATAAATCTTCCAGAATAGAGATCCCAGTAAGGTCCCACGTATGGAAAGTCTCTAGTGCACCTCCCAGGGGAAGCACACAACCCTTCCACAGTGATGTCCAGTTCTTCAACCTACCCCACCACCCCATCCGCTGGAGGGAGAAACGCCATAGGTTAAACATTACCCTCGTTTCTTGAGGAAGAGAGTCACTGTCACTGCCGCCATATATATGTAAGAAAAAACAGAGATGTTCTCCATCGCCCATTTTTCTGACACATAAGAGGGATCACCCTGGATACCATGCCAGCGGTCGCTGACTTTTAGAAGATGGTCCTCATGACAATATGATTTGATATCCAACATAGGGATTACCCTTCTGTATGTGGACTGATAACATTTACTTAGGGCTATGGGAGGGGGTTCCTTCTTCCCAAAGAAACGCAGAAAGGGTGGAATTTAATCTGTGGAACCACTGACGAGGGCCCTCTTATGGGAAGTTCTGTGATTGATAAAGGAACCGGGACAGTGATACCATTTTAAAAATGGTGGACCGCCTAGTCAAGAACAAAGGCAAGATGGACCAGATCCATACACTTTCCCATAGGCGAGCGAGAACTGCCTCCAGAGTTGCATCATGGGACATAAACACACCCAGATATTGTAATCCATACAAGGCTGTTAACCCAGTCGAAATCTGGAACATGCACTAGCCGAGAACACTGTAGACTTGGACATATTAATGTGGCGACCCAAAGTCTCCCCAAAAATACACAACGTGTAGAACCTGGGTCCTTATTAGTCAGGGGATGCGAGGAAGAAAATGACATTGTCGGCGTACAGAGGTATTCTCTCCAACAGCCCATCCTCCACTCAAAGCCCTACACCTGGGTGTCCATTCTCACTCAGACCGCCAGGGGTTCTGTGGCAAGGGCAAACAGCAGGCAAGACTGGGGACAACCCTGTTGCGCCCCTTGCTGAAATGGGAATGGAGCTCATTGGGTGCCAGCCACCTGGACCGACTCTGTTAAGTCAGTATACAGTCATTTAATGTAAGAGAGAAACCTGGGACCAAAACTAACGTGTTGAAGGAGGACTAACCAATATTCCCAATTTACAGAATCAAAGGCTTTGTCACTGTCAGCAAAGAGAATCGCTGCTGGACTCTTCAACCTGTTGGAGTGCATCAGGCCAGTCTACAGAAGGAAAAAGTACAGATGTTGAATATTGTGATGAGTGGTGCGGCGAGGCATAAATCCCGCTTAGGCTGGATGCATCAAATTCGGGATTAGGCATGCCAGAATATTGACTTCAAGGTTTAGTAAGGAAATCGGGTGATACAAAGAATGTTCATTGACCGTCTGACTGGGTTTGGGAAAGACTACTGTTTCTGCATGGTGCCAGTCGGGTGTCGGGATGGAGGAACGGACCACAGAGTAAACCTCCCCAAGCATGTGGTCCAGAAGTTTAGAGATAGAGGCTTTAAAAAAACCTCACAGGAACCCATTGGGATCTGGGGCCTTCCCGGCACTCAATCCTGCCAGCGCCAGTGAGAGTTCTTCCCTGGTATGGGTGGTGTTGAGCAAATCGCGATCGGTCTCAGAGAGTGTCTTAAGAGGGAGGTCCTTTACAAAATCTGTGAACTGTTCCCAGGACACGACCTCACTCCAAGAGTATAGGAAAAAACGGGGCGGTGGGGTTTACCCAGTGACCCCACTAAACCTGGGTAAAAAGAGTTGAATGTAAAAGTTGTGGTTAATAGTAGGGAAAGATAATATCGCCATTAATTAGTCAGTGAATATCCAAATTAGTCACTGTAAAAAAATCAATAAATGTTTAGAACTAATTTAATTATACCACAACAGAATAGTGCAATCGTTTAGAATTTAAATAGGTAAATCATCTAACACATAGACATCATTCAGCTTTAAATAATTAAAAAAATATATAAGTACACTACACCGACCAACAAAATCAAATAAGTGATTTCAGTTCATTGAGATTGTACTCTAATCATCCTTAGAATCCAGAAAGGTGTGGTTGTAATCTCCAGTCAGTAAAAAAACCCACATAGGATATATTTGCATCACGGCGCACACATCAGGGAGATACTTCTGTCCGTTTTTTATAGCAGATGTGTTCCAAAAAATTCTTACTGGTATTTCTAAAGATTCAAGTAACCCCTCCTACACAAGGTTGATGTGTTTCGGCCCCTGTTAGTTGCGGGACTCTTCAGGACCGTAGGAGAGAGAAGTACCTAATAGACGAATTGAAAGTAAATATCCATGAAATTTTAAAACGTGTTCACAAAATACTCAACCCTATAGAAACCCCATGTGTTTTATCAAGCAAGGCCTGAACAGTGCCCCCAAGTGACAAACATGCTTAAAAATGTTATAGCTTCTGAGCCAAGGATCACCCCTAGAACAGCCGCCTGAGAACCAGAGGTTCTATGTGGGAAAGAAAAACTGCACTGAAAGCAAGTCCACCAACCAAAGTGCATCCAGATCAAATGGAAGCCAGTAGGACCAAAAGTGGAGCACAGTCAACACTTCAGTAACCCCGTAGATACCGGGTAGTAAGCCTGCAAAAAATACTAGCTGCAGTGGCGACCCCAACCTGTGTGTTTTTCAGACCGGGTTAATTCCAATTCGGCTGACCTGGAAAGAAAAGTGCATAAACATCAAGCAATGGCCAGGTTTAAAAATAGGCAAAAAAGTATATTGGTCTCCTGAGGCCTGTGAAAGGAGAAATTGAGCCCAAAACGTTCCCTACTCTCGGCACTCCACGCGTGCAGGAAACCGGTCGGCATTCCTTAAATGATCCAGTCGCAGTGCACAAAACAAGTCAACTGGTCCATAGTGACCCAGTTGAAAGAAATCCGTGCTCCATTATGGTGGCCAGTGCAGCAGGAACAAGTTATTCGTCAGGGCGGGCAGTGCTGGAAAATCAGGCATCTGCTACCTTCCAAGACTTGGAAAAGGGTCTCAATGGAGAGCTTTATGTGTAGATGGTAATCTGGATTCTGCAGGTGCCAGGGTGAGAGGTGTCAGTGACAAGTTGGGTCCCTGTTCCCCAGATGGAGCTTCATAGCGATAGGCAAGTGATCAGACAGTCCCCTAGCTAAAACTGTAATGCCCAAAACCCTATTCATGTAGGACCGTGGAACAAATAAATAATCCAGTCCAGTTGAGAGAAGGAACCATGGACAGCCCCAAAATAATGTATGTCCACCATAGATCATATGATGGGCCCTCCACACATCAATCAAGCCCAGCGTGGAAATAAAGTGGGGGGGGAAGAAGCATTGCCTCAGACACCAGGGTCACCTCGCCTGAGTACCACCGATCCCCAGCAGTGCTCACTATACTGTTCCAATCCCCACCCTGACCCGTGAGCCCCTCAGGGAGATTTCCCCCCTAAATCTCATCAAGAGCTCTATACAAGATGAACCAAGTGGAGGAGGGGCAAATGCACATAGAAATGTGAGGGATTCCCCGAACAATGTCCCCTTAACAACTACATGTTGTATTCTTAATACTTTGACATTAATAGTCCTGGGTACAACTGATTTAACAGTTTCTCCTTTGTTATGCTATAGTTTTCTTCTTTAGGAGCTATGACATGTTTCCTTTTACATTTTCCAAAAAAGCTCCCTTATTGACATTGCTGCCATGGCCTGAAGGTATTTCCACATGGGTTCTCCTGGAGGGCTTTTAGATAGATTCATCGTAAATCTTCTAGTAATTTTATTTGTGTCTCGCAGCATTTATCTTCTTTTATGGTTTTAAAACAAGTTAATTGGAGTTCTGTGGTGTCTTCCACATCATATTTCCTTTTCAAGCAAGAGGAGTACCTCTCTGAATCTATGTGGGATCTGTTTTGGAGAAGGAAAGCAAATATAACTGCAAAAATAACCCTCCAGCAAGAGTTTTTTTTTTTTTTTTTTTCCCCACAAATGTTTTAGAACCCCTTCTTTTGCCCTTTCAATGGGAGGCAAAAGATGTGTGCAACTTCTGAAATTTTTAACTAAAGCTGCAGCTTTTGGTCCCGAATATTGTGGGTTGTCATAAACTGACGTCAGAAAAATATTGCCAAACAAGGATGCCTCTTTTTCCCTTCAAAATGCTTCTGTTGGTGGAAAGAGTTTTTTCTCTTCTTTTTTTATTTCTAAGAAAGAAGATTAATTTTAAGTTTTATAAAGTTTTTTTTAAATTTAATTTAAAAGAAATAATCACTGTCACACCTGACAGCTAAGTACTCTTCTGAGCATATTAATCGGAATAGGATGTCCTTTCTAGTAAATTGTTTATCAGTAAGTAACAATCATTCTTTATGGGTTTTGAAAATGATCTTCTGACATCTAACCAGCTAGATAGCTTGCCTGCTAATCCATACATCTGTTAACATAAAAAAGTTCTTAGGGCCTCATCATGACGTAGGTGGTCGGAATTACCCAACCGCCAAAGCCGCAGGGAGAAAGCAACAGTCATACCGGCTGCCTCACCCCAAAGTCATATTACGATGTTCCTGCGGGGCTGACCAGTGGGTACATCGTGCTATGATGTTGCAACCAGTAAGCCTGGTGGGAACAGTGCTACGGTATTGGTCGAGCCGAGGCCAATGCCTTAACACCACAGCCTTTCCCCCAGCATTTCCATGGCGGTTGAACTGCCATGGAAATGCTGGTGGAAAGGGGACTCGTGCTTGGCTCGGTGGTGCTGAATTCGGCTCTGCTGTGGCTGAGCAAGAGTCCGACCGTCGTCAGCTTTTTGGGAACCATGTTCCTAGCGGGTCCCCTCGCGGTTCGACCACCAGGGTTGTAATGTAACAGTCGACCGTCTGGAGTGCAGACGTCCGACTGCCACTGGGCATTGGCAGTCCTCAAACCGCCAATGTCAAAATAAGGCCCTTAAACTCTTGCCTTCGAATCTACCACATTTCCTAGTTAAAATCAGTCTTCCTGAGTTTTCTTGCAACAATTCTTTTTACAAAACTAAATATGCTTTGTCGAAACACCTTAGCTTGGTGTAATTGTTATGTATGTATGCCTCATCTCCTAAAACGCAGCTGTCACCTGTTCCTTAAGCAATCACCCCTTAACATATTTATATTTTATACAAATGTGGAATATTTCCACAATCTGCTCAATACTCCTACCGAAGCGTACATGTCTGAAAAGGCCTGTTATGACAATATGCTGAACACACCTTGAAGACATCTGTTTGAGTATCATGTATAAATGTTACTGATGATGGTTCTCTACAGTGTTTTTGTTTGTGTTTACAAACTCTTTTCAACATAAGATAAGTGAATCTCTTACATTTCAGTGATCAAAGAGTATCGAGTAAGACAAAAAAGTGGTAAAAATGGAAATGAAATTCCTTTCATGTGTAAGCTGTAACTGAGGAAAGAAATGTGCTGCTCCAAAATAGTTTATAATTGTGAGAAGGGAAGGTAATGCGGAGTTCTGCTGCAATTTGTACTATTATTAATGGAGGAGTAAACTTTCAATCTTTTTGTTTTAAAAAAAATTGTTTTGTAAATGTGAGTGCAAATTTTCTTCATCTGCTGCAGATTAGGTATACCATTGTTTTGCCTTGTGGTGGCGTGCGCTGTGCTTAACGCTCTGACTGGAGGTATATCGCATCACTTGCTCACATGCTCCTCCCCGTGGGAGAGCGCACAGTCTGGTAACAGTCTCAAGAGTATTTGTTAGCTATATTTAAATAAAGTTAATTGTTCTGTATTGTATTACATTTCTTTTATATAATCCTTTAATACAGAATGTAACAATGTCAGAGCTATGTTTCTGCTACATAAACTTTCTTGTTATGTTAGATAATTTTACTGTATGTGTTGCAAATTTCGAGTTAGTTTTTTTGCTGATCATTTTTATAGCTGTTATAATGAAATGTTACATTTTGTACACGCAAGCACATCTGTGTGCAATTTAATATTGAGTGGGACTGAGCAGTTTATTTTTGGCATACATTCAGTGTTAAAAGATCAACTTAGTTATTCTGTGTTGTGAGTGAAAGAACAGCTAGACATGCATTGCAGAGTAAACCGGAAATAGCACTGTCCTGTATCAGAAATATATTTCTTGAAGTGAGTTTTAGCAAACTGAGATCAGTTGTTGCACTGGTGTTTTTTTTTTTTTTTTTTTTTTTAGTTTAGGATCAGGACTGATTGTAATTACTAATCCACTGTTAAAAAAAAATAATATATATATATATAAGAAAATACCTTGAACCAGAGGTTGACGATGCTCGTGATTAAACCTTCTAGTGCAGTAGCCTTACAAATAGCTGTTAAGTTCTGCTCCTTTCAGGCAGTGATGAAAGAGAGCACCAATCATTGTCACCTCATTGGAAATGAGGTGGTGTGTGATGTAGTCCCTGAGCCAGGACCCCAAAGTTAAGCCAGTGGTACCACTTGAGGGGGAGGGTTGGGTTCTAGCATGATTTTTTTTAAAGATATGGATGCCTATAGATGGAAAATATGTGGCAGCAAGTCATCACTCTGTGTCTTTTGTTGGATATTATTGGATTAGCCAGAAAAAAAAATAATGGTTTTCATATTTTTTTATAAATAGCTTACACATTTATCATACTATGTGGAAAAATGAATCTAATTCCATCACATTGGTTAAATTCAATGTAATTTAAAAATGATTATGATTATCAATTGTAATAATAACAGTATAGTCTTTAAAATAGCAACAAAACTTCATTGTTTTCCCTCATTGATATACATTATATGGATAATTTTCACTTACAATTTTCAAATAATAGTTGTCACATCTTACACACAATTTTATCATTCCCATTCGTCATCTTCTTTTGAATAGTTGTCATCATTCTCTGCTTCTGTTTGATTTTCACAGGTGGGAAGTCTTCACATGCGGTCATTTAGACAGCAGACCTATGTTGGCAGTTTGCAGTTTCGAATGCAATTGTAAGCCAGTAGATCTAACACAGCCTGAGATGCTGGCTGCCCCTCCATCCAGTCCACTACCAGTTGCTCTGCTCTATCGTGCTTTTTCCAACTCCCACCCTCTCCCAATTGGGGTATGTGTCTGTGGATCATTCAGAAGACAGATCTTGCTGATAAAGGCTTGATAATGTGCACGTCCGGCATGTTTCTTCAGTCTGTCCTTGCAAGGTGTGAGTTGATGACTGTCTATCTCACCCTTCTTTGCACCGAATAGGTGATATCTCAAGTCACTCACATGATGAACCGAAGATTTTGGTGCATACCGCAAGCACGAGAATTGCTCCAATTTGTCCATTAGTTTTTCAGAGAGAACCCATTCATCTTCGAGGTGCAAAAATGTTTCCTGTGTATTCTGTCGTTAGTTGCTTTATGCTTCCACACGATCTCAGTTGCTTTTGCGTAGAGAGCTTGATCCATGACCACTACAATTTTCGCCAAATGCAGTGATTCCCTTATCAGCTCTGACTGTTTCAAATTTTCAGAAAGTTGTCAACTCAGTTGCAGGGGCATTATTGGTGGGCAAGTAGCCAATGGAATCATGCGATACACTAACTAGGTCCCTAGTACTGATGTTAAATCCTGCCCAACTTAGTTTTATCTGTGCAAGGCTCCCTTCTTGCCTTGTAACAACCCAGATTATGTTCTTATTTTGTGCAAGCTTCAATTCGGCAACACATTCCGGCATGACTTCGGTACTTGTGTTCAATGGCTGAGGTCCAACTTGTTTACCAGAAACGTACATGAACAATTCTTCAGTATTTGTGGTGGTCATTGTTTTTTACTTTTGTTTCTCAATGCTTGGGAGGGGAGCTTTAAAAGGGTGTTGCCCAAACAATTTGGCTACACTGCTATACTGTTGATTCGATGAGTTGTCCCCTTACCACTAAGAGTCTCTTCCAGCCCATCAACGTTATCCCATGCTAAGTTAGTGAAGACATGAGGCTGGATGTCAGCTGGAAGAACAGTTTACTCGTTTAGGTAACAGCTGGTTTCTGAAGACACAAGGCGGTATAATTTCCTTCCAGTTGCGAGTATGAAATCCCATGACCAAGTCTGTTTAGAGTGCAAATTAGTTCATCATTGCCTATCAGCGTTTTTACAGCATATGCGAGCAACCATTACCGTTAAAATTGATAATTCTCTTTTCAAACTCTGGTTTCTCTTACAACATCCTGTAGCATGACACATTTTTTTTTAATTTCTATTTTTTTAATTTTTGTATTTCTTTATTGGCTTTTTATTCAGTAAACATACACAAAGGAGCAATGCAAAGGCACAGAAACAACATGATGGAATGAATGGATTACAATGATGGCAGCTGATTCCTCAGCTAATTCCAAATAGGGTTCAAGAATCAAGAAACGTTGATGGGGGTAGTTGTACATGAGTGGGATGTAGGGTCTCGGTGCATCCAAGTGAACACAGGAGAAGCCAATAAAGGTAACACCTAACATTGTGATGCAACATAACAACAATATAACAATCCTACAACAAAAGACTGTCTGATCAGTTCATCAAGACAGGTATCATATCCTTGCATAAATCTGGAGGGGTGGGGATGGGGATTGTCTCGAGTGTGAGATATAATCTCCAATTATGGAATAGAGCCTGAGATGCATAGAATCATATATGTCTGGTAAGGGAGGCATGCATCTTACCAGGATTCTGTGTTGTGTCAGGAGTATAGGGCAGGAGCGAACAGTGTGTGTATAGCACTGTTCTCCTGGTTGCATCATGCATCTTTAGGAGTATGTAGTTTATTGAGCAGCATTGAAGGATGTAGCTGTCCCATGTCACAACAGAGGTGGCGCCAACGTGGAACTACGATCCCGAGCCAGGGCCTCCGCTTCAACTAAAGCCCATTTGTAGGTCACTAGGAGCCAGGTACCCATATCTTATGCCTTCGGGCCGGTGTGGCTATACCTCTAATATTGCATGTGAATGTACTGTTACTGGTAGCCCTTGAAACCAAATCTAAATGTCTAGGTCATGGGTACTCACAAACTTTTTCTCGGGGGCCAAAATTGCAGTATGGTTTGCGGCAGAGGGCCGCACTGAAGTGACAGCGGGGGGCGGGGCTTAGAGGGGGAACAACCACCCCACCCCCTTTTTCAAAACAATGCCCCTACCCTAGTAACACACACAGCGCGCACACATACAGCGCCATCTGCTCTCACCCCTACCCCAGTAACACACACAGCGCCATCTGCTCTCACCCCTACCCCAGTAACACACACAGCGCCATCTGCTCTCACCCCTACCCCAGTAACACACACTGCGCCATCTGCACACAGCGCCATCTGCTCCCACCCCTACCCCAGTAACACACACAGCGCCATCTGCACACAGCGCCATCTGCTCTCACCCCTACCCCAGTAACACACACAGCGCGCACACACAGCGCCATCTGCTCTCACCCCTACCCCAGTAACACACACAGCGCGCACACATACAGCGCCATCTGCTCTCACCCCTACCCCAGTAACACACACAGCGCGCACACACACAGCGCCATCTGCTCTCACCCCTACCCCAGTAACACACACACACACACACACACAGCGCACACACACAGCGCAATCTGCTCTCACGCCTACCCCAGTAACACACACTACATTAAAAACAAATAAATAAATAACCAAAGAGCCTTACCTGACTCAAAGCACTGTAAAGATGCCACAAATGTGGAACAGCAGGCAGGCAGGCGGGCAGCAGACGTGGAGCCGGTGACAGGAAGCATACGACCAAAGCCCCATAAAAGTTAGCTGCAAGCGCTGACTTTTATGGGGCTTTGGCTTCAAGGATCGTCAAGGCAACGCCATAAACAATGGCCGCCGTATGTAAACATAGAGGAGGGCCGCGGGAGCATGCTCCCGTGGCCCTCTTCTATGTTTACATACTGCTGCCATTATGATGTGGCGTTTGGTGTGCGTCTCGTGGGCCGCCAAGCTAGGTCCGTGGGGCCGCTGGCGGCCCACGGGCCGTACTTTGAGTACCGTTGGTCTAGGTGTTGGCATACATTATCCTCCCTATCTCGATGACCCCTCCCATGCCCTTGTGCAGACCGTCAACTATCCAGACAATGATGTATAAAAATCATTAAACACATCGAACAACTCCTGTTCCCCAGGCCTGAATGCAGAACGGCACCATGCCTCCCCCTACTAAACTAATAAATAATATGCAACAAGTGCCCGTAGAGCATGTAAGTCCCTTCGGAATAGTTCGGTGGGGTGGGGGGGAGCAGTCAAGTGTGGGGGTGGACTCGGTGTGAGCCCATGAATAATGACAAGGACGAACATTCTTACCCTCTTACTGCAAGGATGGGTAGGTTTGGCACAGTTTTTCGTCATCTGGAAGAAAAATGTTCTCACAAGTGGTCTGCAGGGCGTGGAGTGACCTATGGTCCCAGGTGGGTCTGGGTGCCAGAGGAAAAAAAGTCGCCAGTTTCCAAGCTGGAGTCCGATAGCTGTTCAGAGCGCAGCGTTAAGTAAGGGTTTGTGACGCACAGAGAGGCCTCTATGACCGCTCACACTTGTGCAGCTACCACTTGGTCTCTGGTCGGTTTTACCTTAAGCGACCCCCTTTTTGCGATTTCGTGATTTGGGCATTAGCCAACTCGCAGCCACTGGGGTCTCTGTCGGTGGACCCGCCAAGTTCTTGGCATGGAGCCAAGTCCACATGTCATCTGCACTTTCGGTCAGACCGTGGCAAGAGTAGATTTGGTTTCTTCCACGTGGTCCACTAGGTTGCAATGGTCTGCACGTATTAGGTTTACTTCCAGAGAGACTCCTTGAGGGAGTATTTCCTATCTAAGAGGAACCGAAGATCACCCAGAGCAGTTTCAGGGTGGGGTTCCAAGCATTAAATAGCTTTCTTTGTGCAATATCTACTGTGTGTCATCGACAATGACAGGATGTGGGTCTGCAGGCTACGTAGTGTTGGTGTCCACACTTAATGAGGGGCGTTAGTGCTGATAGTCAATTCACAAGTCTCCTTCCCTCTCGCAGGAGGACCTTGGGGCATATTGTCAGATACCCCTCCTCAGTATTCAACAGGGCAGCATAGAGCATAAGTTTGTGGGGAGGGGGAAAGGGCTGTATCTACCTGGCAGATATACAGTGTTGTGGCAGAAGCTCCTTACTGCTTCGTGTGTCCCAGCAAGTGGCCAAGACATAGCCCCTTATCCCATCCATAAAGGGGGAGTTCTTCCCACAATGTCCTTAAAATGCAGCACTCCTACCTCCTTGACAACTGGCTTGCAAGTAAGTGCCAGGACATGTTGATGCTAATTGCGGGTGAAACGAGGTCCTCTCACTCACGCCGATGTCTCAAACGCGGCAGAGGAAGCGTGCTCCGGCCGCTTGGATTCCTTTTCATGACTGAGCAACCCAGGGAATGCCGTAGCCGACCACCGCCAGTAACACTCAGCCTCACCACATTGCGGTGCGTGTTCCAGCGGTGCTCTGGCCGTACTTGGTTGCACCAGATCAGGTCCTCCCGCTCTAAAAGTCTTTAGCACCCGTGCCGTGAGCGGGAAACAGCATAGTCCCCAGGCCAACTGGCTTGCGCACGGCACGGTCACAGGCGAGCTACGCCCTGCCGTGGAGTTCCTGCAGCTCAGCCTCCTCGCTCGTCGCCACTCTCTGGCTGCCGTCGATGCAGCAGACCTCAATATGTTGAGCCGGACAAGGGTGTCCCAACTCAGGGGTAATAAATATAGGCACTTGTAGGGTGGATGCTGCTGATAAATGTAGGGTGATTGCAGGACTCACACGGATCTCCGTTAGAAGGCATCTATCGTAGTCACCTTCTTGGCTGTGCCCCTTCCCTCCGTAGCAAGACACTATTGGGTTAAGACAATAACTTTCCTTGGTTGTCTGGGAATATGTGCAGGCTGTCACCTAACTCTTGAGTCCAATTTTCTTCTAATATGCTTCTCGGTTGATTCTTCTATTCCCTTTATTCCTCTGCGTGTCATGAGGGTTTCAAGCGTTTCAATGAGTTGTCACGCATATTCCCTCTTTGTTAGCAATAATCACAGGTCTAATGTATTGAAATAGTTCATCATATGCTTCATCTCATATTTTTGTAGTGATAATTGGTTTGAATACTAGAAGCAGGATCTTCCTCCTTTGCTGTAACCATTTTATAGTTCCTATTGCAAGACGCAGAATAATTGGCTTCTGTGGCCACTTTGTCCTTACTACAAACTGCTAAGATCTTTGAATCACAATTAATGGTTGCACACATTCTAAAGACTTTTGTCAACTCTAAGCTCCGAGGCCTTGATTAATTTTTCTTGCGTTGATGTTCTGTTGTAGAATTTTATCTTCCACAAAATATACATTCTGCTGCATACACGTTTGACTTTAATGATGCTCTTCTGTTTAAGCATTTACCTGTGCATTCACTCGTTCCAATATCATCACTGACACTTGCTTCAGCTTTGCGCTTAATAATCTGTATGTCTCTCTTCATAGTAAACAGACTCCTGCACTTCCTGTGGTAAAATACTTGGGGAACTGTGTTGCTTTCCACATTCCTCGCAATGCCTAACAGTGGAATGTGATTCTTTACTCGAGCAGCCTCTAACAAAGTTTTCCATGATAAGTAGTCCTGCGGGCTCGTCAGCGTAACTCCATTTTGGACATTTGACCCTAAATGAATTATACACTGAGGATCAGAGGTACAGGATATTCTTGTTTTAGTCTTCTGCACAGTCATTCACCATCAGATCTGGAGAAAGAAATTGATTAAAAGAAAAGTGTACATTTTACTTGGTGTACTTAATATAATTATAATTGCTATTGTAATTATCTATTTTTATGATCACATTTACTGTAATTGTATTTTTTATGATAAAATGTACAATAATAAAAATGATGAAAACATTTCCATTTACATCAAGGTATCTCAGGAGTGGAGTGATAACTCACAAAAGGCAAAGAGTTATGATTTGCTATCACATATTTACCATCTCTAGGCGTCCATAACTAGCCAATAAATCATATTAGAGCCCACCCCCCCAGGTGGTACTGATAACATGGCTGGCTCAGGGCCTTTCAGTAATTAGCAGTAAAAAAGTTGTATTTGTACTGCAGGCATATAGGTGTGCCTGTTTTGTTTGTACTTCACTCTGCTTTTGTGCCCATTGTTAACAGAACATCTGCACTTTTGTCTTAGTTAACAATTTTGGGGTAAGTGGTACTTGTTTTGTAAGTGCATTTTCCTTTGCCGCCACCTAAAAGGTAACTCAAATTGTAGTAGAATTATGTAAATGTTGATATGTATGGTAAATGTATTTCCAAGTCTGTTCCGTAGAGTTTTTCCAAACATTTTTGAATGTCCCTGAAATTTCTACCTTAGATTTTGTAATCCTTTATGAATTACCACTTAGCATAGCACCAATGTGTGCAGCTAAATTCTGACATGATTGGGACGTGGGCACAGAGAATGTTTTCTTTTGAGTGCAAAAGTGTTAAAACAACTTGGTAAGTAGAATTGGTTTCTGGAACCTATTTGAGCTCATCTGCGTTTTATGGCGTCATTAATGCGTCCAGCTGCAAATTTGATAGAGTAAGCAGTTTGAGGTTTGCAAGGATCTTTTGAATAATGTTTTTACTGTCGTATTCCATAATAAGTAGAGTTAAAACCTTGGATAAGATTGCCCCCTGGTAGATTCTCCGTGTATTCTGATTTAGTTTGCTAGCATGGGCGTTATTCTCTCTTTTTTTTTTTTTTGTGTTTTTTTTTTTTTGTGACAGTTGACATAACCCTCATAGAATGTCTTTCTTCCCTCATTTTCAGGCCATCCTTTTAAATCGCTCACCTGCTATATAGGAAGAGCCATACGCTATTCCAGTTTGCTAATTTCTCAAGTTCCATGTGCCGAGATCTGGCAGTTTGTTGGAAAAGCAAGTCTGTGTTTTTTTTTTTTTTTTTTTTTTTTTTTTGGAGAAGGAACTATCCGTTTTAAGATGAAGATAATGGGAATATTTTAAGCAGCACTGCTTAGTGGATTACTTTTGTTTCCCTACGGGAGCTGTCTTTTCTGCCTCTGCTGGCAATCAGTGTTAGTCACGTAAAACGGGGTTACCCTTGCCAGGGTATCGGTGCCAGTGGCAGGTTAAGAAGAAGGAACAGAGCAAGTTGAGGCATGGATGAAAGTCCTAGGTGTGCTGTGGACTTATTCTTTCCACTAAGGCTCTAGAGCCGTTCTGTGGAGTGTGGCACTTGGCTTCTTTGCAGTAGATCCTAAAGCAGTTGTTGCAATGTCAAAGCATAATTTATCTGATCCTTTCTAGCCCGGACGACGGCTAAATTATACTGCCTTCTTTCAGGACTTGTTTTCACATTGAATAGACTCCTTCACTAGCCCCCTTCCACATCTGTCTTGAGCATCTCCTCCAACCCCAACCCTGATAACTAGATTGAGCAAGTCGAGGTCAGACTGAGCGAGCACAAAGGACAAGCCGGTCTGAACCTACCTCGTTCCAGTTACTACTTGATTTTTTTTTTTTTTTTTTTTTGTGTGCATCCTTCTTGAAAAGGCAAAGTAGTGAGGTTAATTTATTGGAGAAAAATGTTGTACATATATGCTCTTGAGCAGAGGGCACGTAATCTGGTTTATAATTTACTTCTGTGTTCTTTACAGTTTTGTTTTTTTGGCTGCTCTCGATAGTGAAGAAAATAGTAAAACTGACTGCCCAGGTTTTCAAATCTTTGTGGGCGAAATAGCATTTGCTTTCTTAGCTCATTTAAAAAAAAGTAGAAAGCCGAATAATTCAGTTTTGGTTGTAAACCATTAAAAACTTTAACATAGAATTGGAAGGAAAATTATTGACGGAGGTATAGATGTTGCATCCTTTATACTGAATGTAATGCCATAAAATGCTGCCGGTTTTCTAGATTGATTTTAAAAATACATACAACTCAGTGCTAATGATTAACGTTTTGGAAAATATCTGTCAGTTAATCATGTAAAAGTTGATGATGTTATTTTGTTGATAAATTCTAATACTTTGTCTTTTGTGTTACATAGATGACGTTCAGTTCATTGATTATGAATACTCTGGGTACAATTACCAAGCATACGATATTGGCAATCATTTTAACGAATTTGCAGGTAACATCTTGTTCCTATTTACTTTGTTTAGTCTTGTAATAACTTTTCCAAAAACACTATTTGAACGTGATTTGCCTTCTTTTGGGCTACTAAAATAAATGCGTTTAGTGCTGAGCCCTTTTTTGCCTATGTGGGGTAGATCGTGCTTAGGCCCCCATATTTTTTGTCCACATAAGTTATCCATGCCAGATTTGCATCCTTTTTTTCCCAACATTCTGGGGATTCTAAAGGTACTCAGTTTGTGAGTTCCCCTGGAGGAGACCAAAACATTAGCCAAAATATAGCTAAAATTTAGTTTTTTGGGGAAAATGGGCAACAAATGCTGCAGAAGTAAGCATCTATTTTTTTTCCCTGCAAATGGGATCAACAAAGGGTTTGCGGTGCTAAGATCACCCTCTTATCAGCTTTCACGAACAGGAAGACTTGAATCGGAAAACCAAAATTTTCAACAGTTTTGGCATTTTACTGGGACATACCCCATTTTTTTTTTGCTTTCAGCCTCCTGCCAGTTAGTGACAGAAATGGGTGTGAAACCAATGTTGGATCCAGGACAGCTACACATGTCTGAAAAGTAGACAAAATTCTGAATTCAGCAAGGGGTCATTTGTGTAGATCAAGTAACAGTTGAAATAAAACAATATTGAAATTGAGTTGAAAAAAACAGCCATTTCTGTCCACATTTTCTTCTGTAACTTATTCCAACAGTGGAAGATTTTTTAAAGCAATACACTGTTACATCTGCTGAACCCTTCTGGTTGCAGGGACATATAGGGTTTGTAGGTTCATCATGAATCCTAGATACCCAGAGCCAATAAATGAGCTGCACCTTGCAATGGGTTTTCATTGTATACCGGGTATACAACAACTCATTTGGTAAAATATAAAGAGTGAAAAATAGGTATTGAGAACCTGTGTATTTCTTCTTATGGGCACAAGATGTGAAGTTTAGAAGCAGTGGTTATTTGCACATATTTTAATTTGGGGGTACCCTTGCTAGCATGTGAATTACAGGGCATTTCTCAAAATGACTTCTTTCTTACACACTGTCTTATATTTGGAAGGCACAAATGTAGAGAAACACAATTGGCAATAACACTAGTTCTTCTATTCTGTGTTTGTCCAAGTCACCTGATAAGAATGGTACCTCACTTGTGTGGGTAGGAATAGTGCCCGCAACAGGAAACGCCCCAAAACACAAAGTGGACACATAACATTTTTCTACTATTTTTGTTTACAGAGTGCCTAGATGTGAATTTTGGCCTCTAGCTCAGCCGGCACCTAAGGAAATCTAGCAAACATATATTTTCTGAAACTAGAAACGTAGGGGAATCCAGAGTGGGGTGACTTGTGTGGCTCTCACCAAGCTCTGTCACAAATAATCCTTTACAAACCTCAAAAATTGTCTAAAAAACACGTTGTCCTCACACTTCAGGTTTCAAAGCATGAATATTTATCAAAGTATTTGAATATTGAAACCAAGCCTTCTGAAGTTGAGCCATAAGGCCACTTCATGGCACCAACGGCTTTATGGTCCATTCACAGACAACATGCAACACTTTCATACTGTCGGCCCCTGGCCCAATCCAGCCAATCACTCCACTCACATAAGTTTACCGCCGCCGTACAAGGGTCCATCACATACATACGCCTCAGGATGGAATAAGTTTAACTACATTTTACCACCTGTCAAGTAACCACCTCCTTCTTCTGTTACCGAAGGGATGCGAAAGGAACCTTTACTAGTGGCTCCCATGACAGCCACATGAGGCTCAGGAAAACCTGTGTTCGATGGCATCTGTCGCTGTAGATACGCATGTTCTGCAATAGCTCGCCATCTGGTGTTGGGCCGGAGTGTTACAAGTTGTTTTTCTTCGAAGAAGTCTTTCGAGTCACGGGACCGAGTGACTCCTCCTTTTGTCTCCATTGCGCATGGGCGTCGACTCCATCTTCGATTGTTTTTTTTCCGTCATCGGGTTCGGACGTGTTCCTGTCGCTCCGAGTTTCGGAACGGAAAATTAGCTAATTTTGGAAGATTTTCGTCGGTATTGTTGCGTTCGGGATCGGCGTACTTAGATTCCACACCGCATCGAAGATCGAAGAGCTCCGGTGCCCTTCGGGGTAGTTTTTCGATCCTCCGTCGGGGCCTGGTCGGCCCGACCGCGTGCTGAAGAACGCCGATGGAACGGACCCCGTTCCGCTTCTGCCCCAAATGCCACAATAAATACCCCTACACAGACCAACATTTGGTCTGCAACCTGTGCCTGTCACCTGAGCACAGCGAAGACACCTGCGAGGCCTGTCGTGCGTTCCGGTCCCGAAAAACACTCCGAGACCGTCGAGCCAGAAGACTTCAAATGGCGTCCGCACCGACAGCCCAACGGGAGTTCGAGGAACAGGAAGAAGAAGGTACCTTCTCGATCCAAGACTCAGACTCCGAAGGATTCGACGATACACAAACCGTGAGTAAGACGTCGAAAACCACACAAAGAAACATTTACAAGGCCCAGGGGACGCCACTGCCACCAGGCCATGGCTCAACCCATAAATTCGGTGACCGACCGTCGGCACCGAAAAAGGCCCAAACAGTGCCGAGATCGTCCGACTCCGGTCGAGACACCGGCACGCAGCCTTCTCGGGACCGAGAAAGTGCTGGAGACAAGCCTCGACACCGAGATGCCGGTGTGGACACGGCTCGACGCCGAGACAGCGGCACCGAAACAGATCGACGCCGAGAGGTTTCGGCCCCGAAAAGGAAAAAAGTCACCTCTGAGCCGAAAAAACACGCAGACAAAGTTTCGACGCCGAAACAAACTGCAAGCGACCCAGCTTCAGGCTCTTATACAGAAGAGCACTCGCTAACCTCCCAAATGCAAAAGCATAGGTTTGAGGAAGAGCTACAAGCAACTGATGTGGACCATACGCAAAAGCGTATCTTCATTCAGCAGGGGACAGGAAAAATAAGCACCCTTCCCCCCATTAGGAGAAAGAGAAGGTTGGAGTTCCAGACGGAACAAGCACCACAACCAAAAGTGGTGAAAAGAGTTACACCACCACCCTCTCCTCCGCCCGTGATTAACGTTTCACCAGCACAAACTCCATCTCACTCCCCAGCTCACACCACCATGAGCCAGGGTGACCAAGATCAGGACGCATGGGACCTATACGACGCCCCAGTGTCAGATAACAGCCCGGAGGCATACCCTACAAAGCCATCTCCACCAGAAGACAGCACCGCGTACTCTCAGGTGGTGGCTAGAGCAGCACAATTTCATAACGTAAGCCTCCACTCAGAACAGGTCGAGGATGATTTCTTGTTCAACACACTCTCCTCCACCCACAGCTCCTACCAAAGCCTGCCTATGCTCCCTGGTATGCTCCGGCACGCAAAAGACATATTTAAGGAGCCGGTCAAAAGTAGGGCAATCACACCAAGGGTGGAAAAAAAGTATAAGCCGCCTCCTACGGACCCGGTTTTCATCACTACACAGCTGCCACCAGACTCTGTTGTTGTAGGAGCAGCTAGGAAAAGGGCCAACTCTCACACATCTGGAGATGCACCACCCCCAGATAAAGAAAGCCGCAAGTTCGATGCAGCTGGTAAGAGAGTCGCAGCACAAGCTGCAAACCAGTGGCGCATCGCGAACTCCCAGGCACTACTTGCGCGCTATGACAGAGCCCACTGGGACGAGATGCAACATCTCATTGAACATCTGCCCAAGGACTTCCAAAATAGGGCAAAACAAGTGGTTGAGGAGGGACAGACCATCTCCAACAACCAGATACGTTCCTCCTTGGACGCTGCAGATACAGCTGCACGGACAATTAATACATCTGTAACTATCAGAAGGCATGCATGGCTCCGAACGTCTGGATTTAAACCAGAGATTCAACAAGCAGTTCTCAATATGCCTTTTAATGAAAAAGAACTGTTCGGTCCAGAAGTGGACACAGCGATTGAGAAACTCAAAAAAGATACGGACACTGCCAAAGCCATGGGCGCACTCTACTCCCCGCAGAGCAGAGGGAATTACAGCACATTCCGTAAAACGCCCTTTCGAGGGGGGTTTCGGGGTCAAAGCACACAAGCCAGCACCTCACAAGCAACACCGTCCACTTACCAGGGACAGTATAGAGGAGGTTTTCGGGGACAATATAGAGGAGGGCAATTCCCTAGAAATAGAGGGAGATTTCAAAGCCCCAAAACCCCTACTACTAAACAATGACTCACATGTCACTCACCCCCTCCACACAACACCAGTGGGGGGAAGAATAGGTCATTATTACAAAGCATGGGAGGAAATCACTACAGACACTTGGGTTCTAGCAATTATCCAACATGGTTATTGCATAGAATTTCTACAATTCCCTCCAAACATACCACCAAAAGCACAAAATTTAACAACACACCATTCCAATCTCCTGGAGATAGAAGTGCAGGCACTATTGCAAAAGAATGCAATCTAATTAGTGCCAAACACACAAATAAACACAGGAGTTTACTCACTGTACTTTCTGATACCAAAGAAGGACAAAACGCTGAGACCAATCCTAGACCTCAGAGTAGTGAACACTTTCATCAAATCAGACCACTTCCACATGGTCACACTACAAGAAGTATTGCCATTGCTAAAACTACACGACTACATGGCAACTTTAGACCTCAAGGATGCTTATTTCCATATACCAATACACCCATCGCACAGGAAATACCTAAGGTTTGTATTCAAAGGAATACATTACCAATTCAAGGTACTGCCTTTCGGATTAACAACCGCACCAAGAGTCTTTACCAAATGTCTAGCGGTAGTCGCTGCACACATAAGAAGGCAGCAATTACATGTGTTCCCATATTTGGACGACTGGCTAATCAAGGCCCATTCGTTCATACAGTGCTCAAATCACACAAATCACATCATACAAACCCTCTTCAAACTCGGGTTCACCGTCAATTTCACAAAATCCAAAATTCTGCCACGCAAGGTACAACAATACCTGGGAGCCATAATAGACACATCAAAGGGAGTAGCCACTCCAAGTCCACAAAGAATTCAAAATTTCAACACCATCCTACAACGCATGTATCCAACACAAAAGATACAGGCAAAGATGGTATTACAACTCCTAGGCATGATGTCATCATGCATAGCCATTGTCCCAAACGCAAGACTGCACATGAGGCCCTTACAACAATGCCTAGCATCACAGTGGTCTCAAGCACAGGGTCACCTTCTAGATCTGGTGTTAATAGACCGCCAAACTTACCTCTCGCTTCTGTGGTGGAACAACATAAATTTAAACAAGGGGCGGCCTTTCCAAGACCCAGTGCCACAATACGTAATAACAACAGATGCTTCCATGACAGGGTGGGGAGCACACCTCGATCAACACAGCATACAAGGACAATGGAACGTACATCAAACAAAACTGCATATCAATCACCTAGAACTTCTAGCAGTTTTTCAAGCACTAAAAGCTTTCCGACCAATAATAGTTCACAAATACATTCTCGTCAAAACAGACAACATGACAACAATGTATTATCTAAACAAGCAGGGAGGGACGCACTCCACGCAGTTAAGCCTGCTAGCACAAAAAATTTGGCATTGGGCAATTCACAACCAAATTCGCCTAATTGCACAGTTTATACCAGGGATACAAAATCAACTCGCAGACAATCTCTCTCGAGATCACCAACAGGTCCACGAATGGGAAATTCACCCCCAAATTCTGAACACTTATTTCAAACTCTGGGGAACACCTCAGATAGACTTGTTTGCGACAAGGGAGAACGCAAAATGCCAAAACTTCGCATCCAGGTACCCACACAAACAATCCCAAGGCAATGCCCTATGGATGAACTGGTCAGGGATATTTGCTTACGCTTTTCCTCCTCTCCCTCTCCTTCCTTACCTGGTAAACAAACTCAGTCAAAGCAAACTCAAACTCATATTGATAGCACCAACTTGGGCAAGGCAACCCTGGTACACAACGCTGCTAGACCTATCAGTGGTACCCTGCATCAAATTGCCCAACAGGCCAGATCTGTTAACACAGCACAACCAAAAGATCAGACACCCAGATCCAGCATCGCTGAATCTAGCAATCTGGCTCCTGAAATCCTAGAATTCGGGCACTTACAACTTACCCAAGAATGTATGGAAGTCATAAAACAAGCAAGAAGGCCATCCACCAGGCACTGCTATGCAAGTAAATGGAAGAGGTTTGTTTGCTACTGCCATATTAATCAAATACAACCATTACACACAACTCCAGAACATGTAGTGGGTTACTTGCTTCACTTACAAAAATCTAACCTAGCTTTCTCTTCCATTAAGATTCACCTTGCAGCAATATCTGCATACCTGCAGACTACCTATTCAACTTCCCTATATAGAATACCAGTCATTAAAGCATTCATGGAGGGCCTTAGGAGAATTATACCACCAAGAACACTACCTGTTCCTTCATGGAACCTAAATGTTGTCCTAACTAGACTTATGGGTCCACCTTTTGAACCCATGCACTCCTGCGATATACAGTTCCTAACCTGGAAGGTGGCATTTCTCATCGCCATTACTTCCCTGAGAAGAGTAAGCGAGATTCAGGCGTTTACTATACAGGAACCTTTTATACAACTACACAAAAATAAAGTCGTCCTAAGGACCAATCCTAAATTTTTGCCAAAGGTTATTTCACCGTTCCATCTAAATCAAACAGTGGAACTTCCAGTGTTCTTTCCACAGCCAGATACCGTAGCTGAAAGGGCACTACATACATTAGATGTCAAAAGAGCATTGATGTATTACATTGACAGAACAAAGAACATCAGAAAGACTAAACAACTCTTTATTGCATTTCAAAAACCTCATGCAGGAAACCCAATTTCAAAACATGGTATAGCCAGATGGATAGTTAAATGCATCCAAATCTGCTACCTTAAAGCTAAACGACAGCTGCCCATTACACCAAGGGCACACTCAACCAGAAAGAAAGGTGCTACCATGGCCTTTCTAGGAAACATCCCAATGCAAGAAATATGTAAGGCAGCCACATGGTCTACGCCTCACACATTCACCAAGCACTACTGTGTAGACGTGTTATCCGCACAACAAGCCACAGTAGGTCAAGCCGTATTAAGGACATTATTTCAAACTACTTCCACTCCTACAGGCTGATCCACCGCTTTTGGGGAAATAACTGCTTACTAGTCTATGCAGAACATGCGTATCTACAGCGACAGATGCCATCGAACTGAAAATGTCACTTACCCAGTGTACATCTGTTCGTGGCATCAGTCGCAGTAGATTCGCATGTGCCCACCCGCCTCCCCGGGAGCCTGTAGCAGTTTGGAAGTTACCTTCAATTATTTATATATGTATCATCTCAACCTTAAATAGGTGCATACTTAGTCACTCCATTGCATGGGCACTATTACTACAATTCAACTCCTACCTCACCCTCTGCGGGGGAAAAACAATCGAAGATGGAGTCGACGCCCATGCGCAATGGAGACAAAAGGAGGAGTCACTCGGTCCCGTGACTCGAAAGACTTCTTCGAAGAAAAACAACTTGTAACACTCCGGCCCAACACCAGATGGCGAGCTATTGCAGAACATGCGAATCTACTGCGACTGATGCCACGAACAGATGTACACTGGGTAAGTGACATTTTCATTTTCATGCGCGTTTAGCACACTTACTGTGCTATATCCAACTCTTTCCAGTTTGTGGATGCAAGTTGGGTGTTTCCGAGTATGCCTTGTGAGGCCAATGCCTTGTACTGAGCGAGCATATGTACCCTTGAAACTAAGGCAGACTTGGGGAATTGTTGTGAAGTTCCCTAAAGAGTGCATCATAAACCATGAAAAGGGTAGTGTTTGTCACACAGGTCAGTCTGTGAGAACATAGCATATGTCCCAGCCACTGTTATATGCAGTACTGTGACTATAATGCACTTTTACAGCAGATTGAACATCTACTAAGTTCTGACGGAGGATGAAGATGGCAAGCAGGTCAAACACTGACCCATACATGTCACTGTCCTTCAGTGCCAGCATTGCAGCAATGGGTTTGAATCCATAGATAAAGATGATGAGCATCTGTACTACCTTTACAATCTGCCTTTTATCTGTGCAGTGTCCCTGGGAAAGCACACCTACCCTCAGCTTTTCTTACCCGTTCATGTCTCTGTCCTCATCAGAGTCCAAATCCTGCATAATTGCCAAGTGAGCCTATACTAATGTCTTCCGCCATTAGCTACTTGAAGCTCAAGAAAACATGTCTTTCATGCGCCATCAGTGCATTTACTGTGCTAAATCCAACTCCTTCCAGTTTGTGGATCGAAGTTGAGGGTGTCAGAGTATGCCGTGCGAGGCCTGTTCCTCGTACTGAGCGACCATATCTACAGTTGAAACTAAGGCAGACATGATAGTGAATACTACCTAATGTCTGTAAAGTATAAATCCAAACAAATATACTGTGGGACTCATTCACCAACACTTCTACTTGTGCTTTGAAAGTGAAGCTACAAATTGAGTTTGCACGCTTTCTTACAAGTAGAAATGTTAGTGAATATGTCTCCCAGGACATTCGTTTGACTTATTACACTTACTCTGGTTCTTGTTGGCAATCAGGGTGGTCCTTATGTAGCATACATAAGCTCACTAATAATAACTTCAAAATTCAGTCACACCTTTAACATTTTGTCACACAAGGTACTCCGTGACAATGTGGAATATGTTCTGTCCACTAGTATGTGCAGTATAAGGGACTATATTGCACTTTAATCGGACAGAACACCTACCACGGTCTGACGGTGGATAAAGGTGTCAAGGAGGCCATAAAGTCTTTGATTTCCTGAAATGGATAAACTAAAATTCTGTGGCTGCTTGCCCAATGAGGCAGTGGCCCATGGACGTTCAGCATCCATGCACAGCCATGCAGCTCCACCTCAGTTGATTTCCCAGAACTTTGCTTAAGTATGATACAACGTAAAGCAAGTAGGGAAACAGAGGCCTGGCTGAGATGGGCACTGGGGACAGCAATAATGACTCTCCTGCTGCTTTCCATGCTTTAAGCACACTTCGATGACATGGACGATCCTTTTGGGGTGTTTTAGGAATGTGATCAACAAAGTGTCACTCCTGCAGCCTTGCCACATCTTCCAGAACATATGAAGTGGAGGCTGCTGCTTCTGTAGCAGCAGTGAGGCTTTCAATCACAGACAACTGCAAGTCAAGTAAAGACATGAGTCTTCCTGTGGTGGTCTGACAATAAACAACATACGCATTGTATGTTGTCATCTGGATCAAGTGTGTAAACAGTTTCTTGTACCAAGTGCAAGTTTAACTACACACATTGTATAGTTGAAGAACCTGGTCATTCTTGTCCACCCCGCCCAGGTACTTATTGTAATCAAGTATACAAGTGGGCTTGTGGACTTTGGCTATCTGACCCCAAACTGTGATGGGGGAAGTGCTCTCATCATGAATTGTAGTGAGCATATATACATCACGCCTATCTGAGAACTGGAGTGCGAGAAGTTATTTGGAACGCAATGCAGAACTCTGGGTTTTCTGGAGCTTCCTGCAAACAAGCTCTGGCGGGAGTCCTTTGCGGTTACAACGGACTGTACCGCAGGCCAAAATGGCAACTTTGTAGAGCTCACTGTCCACATAAATGTTGTAACCTTTGTGAAGGAGTGGCTGAACAATCTCCCATACAGTCTCTTCATGTGACCCCTAATGTGGAAGGGCAGTCCTTCCCTCTGTCGCCCACTCTCTACACTCTAAAGCTGTACACGTAGCCAGAAGAGCTCTCGCACAGCATATACAGCTTGATGCCACAATTAACTCTTTTGCCTGTAACTTACTGCCTAAACAGCAGCCGTCCTTTGTAGAGGATCAAGGGCTATGTTCTTTCCAGGAGTATAGATCTCTGGAAACTTGGCAGACAAGTGTTCCACTACAGCCTGAATTTTGAACAACCAGTCATGGTTTGGATGGTACCGGGGTCAATGTAGCTGAATTGTCATTGAAATGCAGCATGTTCTGCAATAGCAAAAAAACGATCTCTGCTCATGTACGGTGCGAAGATGGGGGTTACCCAAACCGTGCAGGTCATCCAATAGAACTGCAGGGTGGGTGTCTGCACTAACCCCATTTTTAGTGTAAGGCCCAAAAATATCTTTAACCCCACCAGCGAAGTGGGAGTCCACTGGCATGCCCTAGAGTGTCTCCATGCTCTCTCAGAAATTGTTCTGCATGCAGATGTGTTCGCTGCACAATTTGCTGAAGGAAGTCAACATTCAAAAAGTGATGGATATAGTCCACTGGCAAAAAGTTAGCCATATCGACTTTACATCCAGCATCACTAGTAAACGGTGAAATTTGGGGCTGAACTAAATTGGGGGGCTGCCAAGAAAGCACTTGGTCTGTGCTTGTCGTGGCACGCACCTGCTCCCTGGGTTGGACTAACCTGCTGTTCCACTGCACAGACTGCTTGCGAAGGGATGGCTCAACTGTCTTCTTCGTCTCCCTCGGAGTCCCAGGAAGAGGATTCATCGGATGGGACACCGCTTACTGAAAAATCGCTCCGATTCTGCTCCATTGTCCTCTCCCTCAGGTGCTCTCTCTTAGGATCTGCTGTCTCGGTCTCTGATCCTGCCTCGGACCTGTCCCCCATAACTCAAGTTACGGCTTCAGCAGCAGTCATTGAACAAGATGCCATCTCTGCTACTGGTTAAACTGTCCCTCTAAAACACTAGCCTACGTAAAAGACAGATCTGGTAACAAAATTGCTAATGGGTTGGGGGGGGTTGTGTGTGATGTGTGCAGCAGTAAATGTCAATCACCTTACTTTCGCTTCTCCCCTCATTCAGGAGGTTCTCAGAAGACACTAAAAAAGCCAAAAAAGACACATTACTTCACCTTGTCACATACCCATTATCACAGTCTGTAACACTGGTGGCATCCAGACTAACAAGCTTTTTTGCCACTTCCCCTCCCATGACCTTCTTGGATTTCCTCACCACCACCCAGCAAAATTGCCCTTCATCTCTCCACAGCCCCCCTCACTCATTTATTTCATTTGTTTTAAAGCCCTGGTAACGGCTGGCTTTACTAATTCACTCAGCTTGTCACATAAAATACATATATGTTCTTTGCAGCAGGCTTATAAACCTTCTGCATTGTATACCATACTTTGCAGAGCCAATCCTTGGTCAAGATTGGATGGCTTTCGTGTCCGTTTCAGTTGCCTTGCTGTTATTTGCTCTTCTGCTCCCTTTCTGTGATTGACCTGCCGACAGGACCTACTACTTGGTTTTGCTGTTGGTAGATTTGTCATTAGTCCTGCTCCGAACCCAGTATTTCAAACATTCACATTTAAATAGAAGTAAGCTACGTTTTTGTGCCACCTGGTGGTCATTAGGAAAACTGCAGCAGAAATGTGAGCGATACGACATCGATCATGACGGGCATTATTAAAGACTAAGTGCTGGCAATGCCAGCTGGTATGATTTGTATGTAAATATAAACACGACTGATTAGCATTGCCAATACTTGTTTTGGGTATTTCACTCTATCCCTGCAGCTCTCCGGCCCATCTATGTAGTAGTTTGTAAATTGTAAAAAAAAAAAAAAAGTAGTTTGTGATTTAAAGGCGACGTGGAAACGACACAAAAGTCAAAATTGTGTGCAAAAGGTATCAGAGAGGTGTTGACCTTAAAATCCAGTGCATCACAGAGGAAAAGGTAGAATAATCACACTAATGCAGGAAAAGGTAAAACATGCATGAGAATAAAAACACGAGCATGCAAAGAAAAAAGCATTTAGGCTAGTGTTGCGTGATTTTGTAGGCACACACACTACACATTCATGTACATACAGAATGACGCAGGTGTTTTTCCTATTTAGTTACCATTCCAATTTGGATTGGTAAATTAAAAAAAAAAAAAAATTCAAGATTTTTTAATTTTATTCTTATTTAAGGCGGGGGAGAGCGTAAGCAATACTGAAGGTGTTGGGTGAAGCAAAAGGGAGGGTGTGCTGGGAGGAATGCGACAGAGAGCAAGCAAATTAGGGGGGATTAGTACATGAGCGTGACTGGTCTAAAACACATGCACTCATGGAATGCATCACACAAAAGAAAAAAGTAGTGGTTGAAAAGGAAGCAAAGATTCCGGCAATCAAAGCAACGGTAAAGATTCAGTGCACCCTAGAAGGAACAAAGACAAGATTGACAAGTTAGAACACAAATAAGAAGCAGGCAAATGATTGACAAAGGACGACAATCAACAATAAGCAGAGTGTGGGCTCTAAGCTCCTACATGTGTTTAGTAAGCCACAGTATGCCTAGCAACAGTGGATGCGCTGTTCAGTATGCTGGACCTAATGACTTTGCTGCCCTTGATCTGTTACTTTACTGGCAATAGTAGAATGGTGGTTTTCTATTATATAAACATACTTAAATCACACTGCAAGCTGGGTGTTTTTGTTTGAAACTAACTTAATGCCACTGCCATTGTAGTAGTACTCTTAATTGAAGTTTCTTTAGATAGTGTTGTTGCAGAGTAGAAGATAAAAGTACGCAGCAGTTTCCTTTTTCCTGGCCATTGTTGAGTATCATGTAAATGGTAAAACATTGATCTGCATTTTAACAATACGTGTATTTGTTCCTTTAGGTGTAAATGAAGTTGACTATACACTTTACCCAGATAAAGAACTGCAGAAACAGTGGCTGCACTTCTACCTAGAGGCATTTAAGGAGTGCAAAGGTTTGGTTACAGAAGTCACAGATAAAGAAGTTGAAGTACTGTATGTGCAAGTCAATCAGTTTGCCTTGGTAAGATTTCACATAGCTAAACACTGATTAGAGTACGGTTTGCAGGTATTTTATTACATGCTAAAAGCTGGATGCAAGTAGTCAAGACTTTACACTTGAGTGTAAATGTGAACTCTGCTATGTTTTCAAAAATGTCTTTCTCAAAATCCTTCAGTGTTTGTTGTGACTAGGCATTTAATTACAGCTGTAGTGGTCATTGTTCACCCTAACCTCAACACAGTAGTATTTTGACAAAGTGCAAACACATTTAATTAACAGAACAAAACGTCTATTCAAATTAAACTTGAAAACTAATGTTTTGAGCATTTTACTGCACAATACAAATCTCTGTTAACATAATACAAGTAAAGTAAGAGATTGGTGTCCTCCAACAAATATAACAACCACCCTGGAATATGTTAAACATTGATACCTTTGATACATTTTTAGCTTAGCTTTGTGTGTCTGTGTGTGCACATGCATAATATGTAGATGTTTAAAAAGGCACAACCATCATTTTATTTCTGTGAGATATATAATCATGCATTAGTGTAATAGTAAGTTTTAGTACAATATCTAAACTTATTTTTATGTTTTTATTTACTTATTTTAGCGGGCTATTTGCCATTACACAGTTAAGGGATTTTGTTGTTATTTCTAGTCCAGCCCAAAACCAAAACCAAAAAATGAATTATGGTCCAATCAGTATTTTGCTATACAGCATAATCATTTTCAGGTTTAGGTTAATTAATGCTATAGTTAGTACTTCTAACATCAGTCATAATTTATACAGTATGCACTTGAATTAAAACATTTTCTTTCCTAGTTTGGCAACCAGGGGAGTCGATCGGTTGTGTGCATAAGGTTCAGAAAGCCCAAATTATTCCTTCACTAAAACCATTTTGTTCCCTGTTCTGTTACCTTATTCTCCATCATGGTCCAAACTTTCTGTTATGGCTATGGTGCATTTTCCATTTGAGTAATTAACTGTGAGTTAACATAGATGATTTGGTTTAACCAGATGATAATTTCATTAGCATACCCTAAACACACAAGATTATTATTTTTTTATAATTTTACAATTGTGTTTTGAAGAAGTCCCCATTACATCTAGTCCTTTCAGCTTTTAGTGGCAGTTGATTATATAGGATAGAAAAAAAGGCTTCTCTTTTAGGTTGTCCACTAATGATGTACATAAATGGTTACATGAGTAGGCCTAATATCCAAGTATAAGAAAAATGATTTAAATCCATCCAGCCTATTCCCACTTACTTTTCTATCTTTTGATTTCATCTTGTTTTAAATGTTTGCTTATTACCCACTGAACAAGTACCATATTTTTGGGTATTTAATTACGTTGGTTTTCATTCATACTTAATTTTAATGAATACAGTATTAGAGCTATATGGACTTAATTGTCCCAATCAATATTTGTTAGCTTCTTTACCTTTTCCATCCACATGTTTAGAACTGGTGCTCCCAAGTGAAGCTAGATAAATGAAATCACTTAATTGTGCTAGTACGATAAGTAATCTTACAGTAATTTGGTCTTTTAAGGTGATAGTTTAGACATTTCTGTGTTTTATATCAGTTGGTACCAGCATTAGGTCAACAGTGATTGACCTTTTTCTACTTAATTCCGCCTCCGAGGAATCTTGATTCATCCATTCATGAATCCTTCTGCACCAAATTGAGACACTTTTCCTAGTTGATAGTGCCTTTTAAGTAATTTACATCCTTTGGTGTAGATGTTTTGTTCTCATAAAAAAGGACCTCAGATGTATATATTAAAAACAATTGGATTCTCTGTTGGTCTCTTCTGTTTCAATAGACTAGTTGCCTGATTTAGGGCCTGATCAAAAATTTTGCAGATGTGACCTCTGTCAAGTATTTGATGTCTGTCTTTCCTATTTAGAGTGCATGGTCATTTACGCAGTCTGAAAGAGGACAGGTCATCCACCATGTTCTAAATCCACTCCTCAAACTAAAAGAGCAGGATTCAAGAAAATGAAAGCCTTGTTTTGACTTAAAGTGCTGTGGATATGAGACCATAACAAATATTTAATTTATATGCTAGAGTCTAAAATACATGGTTGTGCATGATTTCCAAGATTCCAACCTTACAGGGAATTTGATTTGGCCGTGCATGAAAAAGAATGGACTTTTAAGGAGTGCCTTGAACGTTTTTCTCTTTTGTTTCTTCACCCGGTAATCCTGAGTTAAACACTGGATCTGGCTTTGCTGGGTGCAAGTCCAGACCTAGTGGTAGTGCAGATGACCCTAGGCGGAGGCTGCAGGCAAAGGCATTTGTCCAGTCTGTACTACAGAGTGGCAAAATAGGCTCTGTTTTAATATGTATTCATTATAATTAAATATTTATCCCTGGCTAGTGTAATATTACACTTTAAGGAGTTTAATAATATTCAGAATTTTGTTTAATTAGCACAGTATTTCACTTGATATGCTGGGAAATAACAGATAATTGTTACAACAAAGTGGTCCTGTGGAGCTAATAATATTTTACATTTTGGCTATAGACTGACAAGTTAATAGCTGTACATTTGTAATAAGTTGTTCAGGATCTTAGGATTCTCATTTATAGTCATATTTGTAAGAATAGATTAGCCTGTGTAAGTGGAACCTGGAATTCTTTCACTTTTAATAATTTAAATTTGCAAGGATACATCCGGCATTATAAAATACAGATAGGCACACCACAACCTACCTGAGGACTTATTTTCCAGAAACCTTTGAGCTAAGTGAAAATGGTGTAAAGCTCTATCTAACAGAGTTCTAGTTGCAGATTCCTTACCTTAGCATTTCCTCAGACGTCGGACTGGATCCTGAGACTTTTCTTTGAGCAGTACCCTTGCGTGCCGTTAGGTGTCGTTGGTCGACCCTGCGTCGGTCGTTGGCATCATGGTCGCCGTGGTGACGTTTGGGGTCAAATATAGGCGGCGCTGTGACGTCAGTTCTTTTCATTCTGTGCCACACGCTGATCCAGAGAAGAGCTACCCTGGTCACTTTTGACCGGCCTCGACACGCTTGTCAAATTTTGTGGTGACTACTGGTGCGTCTCGATGTCCCCGAAGACCGGGTTTAAGCCTTGCAAGGATTGTCACCAAATGATGTCTGGAACGCAACTACGACCCAAAGTCGTGCTCCGAGTGCCGGGCCATGCACCCAAAGGCTTTGAGGTAGAAGCCCCTAAAGCTAATGGCGGCCCAGCATTCGATTCTGCATCGAAACTGGCTGCAGAGTCACCACCGCTTGTCCTCGAAGTCATTCGGACATTCAGGTAAGAAAAAGAGGAAGTCGAAGAAGGTCAGGCATTCTTCGACTTCACCCTGTCGCTCGGACGATGCACCGATGGCAGAGCATAGACGCTCTAGGCCTCCATCCACAGAGCATACTACTGGGTCTGTTGTGCTCCTCCCCGACTTTCTGGGAGCCAGAGTGACCTCTGCCCAACTAAAAGAATTTTGAGGCCATGTGCCATTTTTGGGCAGAACAAATTTTTTTTTTCCTTCTTTTTTTTTTTACCCACTTCCCCCACCCCCACCAAAGGGGCACCTTCGGGGCATGGAGAGTCAGAGGGGGGCCCTTCGGGTTCCACGCCGGCTCCGCCCACTGTGAGTCCCATACGGATCCGCGTCGGTAGCACCACTGAGACCTTCCCCAGCGCAGGCGAAGTTGTCGACGCTCCTGACGTCGGTTGTTCCCACAATCTACGTTGACCCGATCCTGATCTTCGATGAGCCGGAACGGCTTCCAGCTTCGATGGGGCCCAGCTGCCCCAGGTTGGATCCTGACCCTTTTTTCTATGGGTAAGAATGCGAGGAAGGGTAGAGGGGCCACTGGACTATTATGAATGCCAGCAAGATGACCCAAACATGGACTGGGCTCAGGAATTGGACAAAGCCAGTGGTCTTGATACTTCCCCAGACTCTGGCATGCTGTCTCCTCCTACTATGGCTATGGCAGAGGGAATGTCTTACTCCATGGTGGTCAATAGGGCAGCCAAGGTCCTTGGCCTTGAACTGCCTACTGTTGTATTCAGGACTAATCTCCTGACGGAGGTGCTTCAGCTCGGAGCACCTGCTTCAGAGCCTCTCCTTCCATTCAGTGAAGCCCTCACTGATGTCCTTCTGGATAACTGGTCCAAACCTATAGGGCAATCGCTCGCCGCCATCGGCCCGCTCTGAACAACCCTAAATTCCTGACCGAACCCCCAACGCCTGAACGCTTGGTCATTCAGGCATCTTCGTCATCTGGCGCATTCCCTTCCACTCCCCCAGATAGGCTATCAAAAAGGCTGGAACATTTAGGGAAGAAGATGTTTTCTTTCTCCAGTCTGGCATTGCGGTCGGTGAACACCACATGCCTCTTAGGCCATTATACCGACTTTTTGGGACACGGTTGGCAAGTTCTGCCACAGATCCCGGAGGAGGCCTGTGCGATTGTCTCCTAGACTGTTGCCAACAGGAGAGATGCGGCCAAGTTCACCATTCGATGGGGGCTGGACTCGACCAAGACTCAGGTAGATCAGTTGCATCAACAGTGGCATTACGACGCCATGCCTGGTTGAAAACTTCTGGGTTTTTGGGGGATGTCCAGCAGACCCTCAATGGCATGCCCTTTTGATGGCTCTCTCCTCTTCGGAGATAAGGCAGATTCTGCGCTGGACAGATTTAAGGACTCCTGGGCTACGGCTCAGTTCCTTTGGCTTTCCACTACCCCTCGTCCCGAACAGTCCACCTTTCGCCCCTTTTGTGGACACAGGAGGGTCTCCAAGCTGTGTCCTTTCCCCAGGGACGTGGAATCCCACGGGCTCGTGGGACAGGGAACCACAGGTCTGCCCAGTCTACCCCTGCTCCCGTTGCAGCGTCCAAACCCTCCTAGTCCGTTCCACCCCTCCATCACAACAGACAGGTGGGTTTGGCATATCGTCTGAAGGGGCTACTCTCTCCCCCTTTTCGAGGCTTTCCCTCCAGCCATACCTCCATCTTTTGGCCACCTGACGGAGGATCACTTGGCACTTTTCCATGAGGAAGTTGCAGCTCTCTTGGCCAAGGGATCCATAGAGTGTTCCTGCGCCAGAAGTAGGCTGTGGTTGTTATTCCCGCTACTTTTTGGAGCCCAAAAAGGACAAGGGATTACGTCCAATCAACCTCAGGACCTTTAATCTCTTCCTCAGGAAGGAGAACTTCAAAATGCTCACCTTGGTTCCGGTCCTTTCTTCCTTGGACCCAGGAGACTGGATGGTGGCGTTGGACTTGCAAGACGCTTGTTTTCATATCCCCGTCTTGCCTGCCTACAGGCGTTACCTACGGTTCGTGTTAGGTCACAAGCACTTACAGTTTACCGTGCTCCCCTTCAGACTTACCAGTGCCCCTCCGGTGTTCACAAAAGTAATGGCGATGGTTGCAGCTCATCTGCGCAGGTCGGCGATTTCCGTCTTCCCTATTTTATTTAATGCGTTTTTATATAGCGCGGACTTTACCCGAAGGTGTCAGAGCGCTTCACAATAGGCAAAGTAAAGATACAAGAGGAGAAGAATTACAAGTGAGCCTGTTACAAAAACAAACGTTACATTACATGAGGCAATAGTGATAATTGTGCAAGTATCAAGAGCAAAAAAATATACACGAGGTAGCAAACGATACGTTACGAAAGGAAAAAGTGACGTGTGCAGGTTACAAGAGCAAATAAAGTACAAGTAGAGGTTAAAAAAAAAACAAAAAAACAAAAAACAAATTGCAATAAATGGTAGACACTCAAAACACTAAAACAATAGTTACGTTACATGAGGCAGTGGTGGCCGTTGTGCATGTATCAAAAGCAAACAAGATATAAGAGGTAGCAAATGATACGTTGTAAAAGGAAAGGTGCCGTGTGCATGTTACAAAAGAGTACAAAATACAGGTAGAGGTATAATACTGCATTAAGTGGCAGACACTCAAAACACAAAAACACCCTGGGAAGGCACTTCTATAGGCATGGAGAACAGAATTTCCTATAATGGAAGGACTTCCTTCAGAAAACAGAGGGCTTGAATTAAATTTGGAAGTGTCTTTGAAGGAGGAGAGCTTTGAGGTCAGTTTTGAAGGCCTGGGAAGAGGTGGGAAGAGGTCCCTACCTTGACTGGCTGTTGAAGGCGGCATGCCCCAGAAAGTAGTCTCCCACGTTCAGACTATGGCGAACCTCCTGCAGTCCAATGTTTCAGCCTCTATCCTGGGTTTCAGTGAGAATGACTCTGGGGCTGCTGGGCCTCATGGCCTCCTGGCCTCCTGCATCCTGCAAGTGCCACACACCAGATGGCATATGCAGGCTCTGCAGTGGGACCTGATGTTCCAGTGGGCGTGGCACCAGGGGATTCTCTCGGACATGGTCCAGATCTTGGAGGGGACTGTGAAAGATCTGCATTGTTGGCTTTCGAATCGGGATTGGAAGGATCTCACACCTTTTCACATGGACCAATCCATCACTTTGCCTACTGTTTATGCACCCCCACATTCTTCTCATGAGAAGAGACTCCACCACCTGGATCCAAAAAGACCGTTGGCGTTCTATCTTAATTGCACTGAAGATTTCCGGGTGGACGATCAACTCTTTATTGGGTATGTGAGTGTGAAGAAAGGAAAGGTGGTGCAGAAGCATACTATCTCATGATGGATGCTTCTCTGCATCAAAATGTTCTACACTTTTGGCAAAGAAGCAACCTCCAGAGGGTTTGTGTGCTTACTCAACCAGATCAACTGCTGCTACCACAGCGTTAGCATGCGGAGTTCCTGTCTTGGACATCTGTCAGGCAGCAACGTGGGCGTCCTTGCACACGTTTACTAAACATTACTGCCTGGACAGTCCGGTCTGCAGAGATGGCTACTTTGGTCGTTCAGTCCTGCAGGACTTTCTAGTATGATTTTGGTTTGCAGCCCTCCTCCGAGGATGGTATTGCTTGGGTATCTATTCTAAGGTAAGGAATCTGCAACTAAAAGTCTCTTATCAGATGAACAAGTTACTTACCTTCGGAACAATTTATCTGGTAGAGACCTATTCTAGTTGCAGATTCCTTACCGAACCACTCATCCTCCCTGCTTTTGAACTGATTTCTAGGGACAGGGATTCCCCTTTTAGGGCTTTAGCTCTGGCATTACACTTCAGTGTTCTTAATGGCTCCGCCTTTGGCGTGGAAAGTCGTGAAAAGAAGCTGACGTCACCGCACCGAGGAGCCGCCTATATTTGACCCCAACATCATCACGATGCCAACGACAGACACGGATTTGACCATCGCCACCTAACTGCGCGCAAGGGTACGGATCCAGTTTGATGCCTGGAGAAATTCTAAGATAAGGAATCTGCAAGTAGAAAATGTCTCTACCAGATAAATAGTTACCGAAGGTAAGTAACTTGTTCTTTAAGAAATCTTCCAAATCTTCTAAATCCCAGCATGTCTTACACTGGCTCACATTCTTAGTTCCAATAAAGCTGTCAAACTAGGAGACCAATAGTCTCAGGAGCAAGGGCCCTCAAGCATCACAATGGATGACTAGCATCATCATCGGGAATTGCTCCTCACCAGGCCGGCACTGCAATGCCTGGTGGGCACCCAGATGTGGGGGCTCTGAACCGAACTCTTCTGATAGTGACTGGTAGATTCAACTATACAGACTACGATGCTTAGAATTCAGCACCAGTACACAATAGAGAGGAAAAAAGAGGTCAAAATTGGTTATTCATCCAACAAACACCATCATTTATTCAATCTGATTAAACAAGGATAAAGACCAAGATTAAAATCAAAAATTGAAAGTAACAGATTGAGATGTAATGCTCAATACCTTTAAAAAATAAATGTACTACAGAGGACCCTAGGTATTATAGGACCTCTGTGCTAGGGTCGACATGTTTCGCGTCTAGTGGTCCGACCGGATACATTGACGCTTCATCAGGACCAAACATAAACAAAAAAGTTTTTTAAACACCTCTTCAACAAAAAGAAAATCTCAAATTAGGTCACTTACATTTTAGTAGACTGGTTAATACTGGTCACCCTAGAAGACAGAAGCATAAGAAACATACCAACAGTACCCAGAAGATAAATTATACGGGTAGTTAAATACATATATAAGTGATGGGTCATAGAAAAGAATGTGACAAATCATGCTTACCATCCCCAAATAGAGACCGGTTCCTTGGGAGGCACGTTTCAAGGACTCAAAGTGACACTAAGCGCAGTAAATAACAACAAAATCAGTGTCTTGTGTTACATTATATATATGAAGCCAATAAAGCTATATCCATTGATATGTGGGGTTCTTATAAACAATTTAAAAGGAAACTCCATTGATAAGCAAGCAAATAGATGTATATGGTTGTACTATTATTAAATCAAAAACGGTCTTTCCATGTAAAAGAAAGGTTTCTGTGTCAAGAGTTGTATGGAATCAAGTTGCAACACATAGTATAACGTAACGAAAAGAAAATGTTAATCCTAATTAAACCAAAGAATCACCGACTGTTCTCCTCGCACCAAACTATTAAACTGAAAACACCCACGCTCTACTCACGTAGTCATCACTGGTCCATAGTGTTGGACCTAACCTCTGAAACGAGCGACCCGGAATCAACCGAATCGGGCGCCGTCAGAGTTTTAAATAGACGCCGCGGGAACAGAATAGAAAAACTAGGTCCGCGCGTGTATATGGGCAGAGGAATAAACGAAGGACTAACGCATAGTCCTTCAGAATAGAAATAGAGAAAGAACTACTTTACTCGAATGCCGAGTTGTACTGTGCACAAAAAGGACTAGTACCATATTAAAATTGACGAGGCAACATAAAGCAGGCAAAAAAGAGGGGAATTGCATTAATTTGTCCCTGCATTTCCATGTTTTCTCTCTTGAAAATAGCCTTACTTAAACCTGTATCAGTTTAGATTTCAAGTAACTCTGCCAAAAACCGAAAACATGAAAAAGTTTTTTCTAAGGGAATCACACGTTGGGTCATAATTGTACCCAAATCCCTGTTTGGGGGGTGGGGGTCTGTTGCTGATAAGTGTGAAACAGTTTGGTAAAGATAGGCACCAGCAACAGGCTTACACTTCTTCTTTGAAAAGGCAACTGCATCCCATCGTACAGACACCCATCCCCCCACTTCATCCCCCAAACACCACCACCATTCACAGCAGCAAACAAGGTTTACCTCCAGAAATAGGTTGTTTATTTAAGACTGAGAAGGTAAACTGATATTAGGTGCTGGGGTTAAAGCCCCACTAGGATTTTTTTTTACTCCCTAGCTCTCCCTCTAATTCTCGGAGGCTGGCGGGTCGAAGCATAACCCATCTACCATCAAGGCACCCCATCCTCTGCAAGATGGTTTCTAATTGTTGTACAGAATGGTTTCAAACTGTGTTTTTGATATTCTTCTCTCAACATTCCAACCAGGGCATAAAGACATTGGGGCTGAAAATTCAAAGGGTTTTAAACATTCTGTCTCTGTGGAGAAATGCATTGATATATAAGTGCCCCTGTTGCCAAGACAGGCTGATGGAGGACTTCGGCTATTAATGGAGAAAGAAGTGGTAAAAAAAAAATGTTCCAAACAGTCACCAGAACAAATAAAGGGCAATGGCAAGAAGAGTGGATCAGATGTTAAAAGATCCTGTTTTCCTATGTTTTCTACATTTGCCTACAACAAAGGGACAGGTTGGTCGCTACACATTTACAAGATACCTGCATTCATGTTCCAGAGCTAAAGAAGCACACACAATTATTCTGCCATTTCAAACTTGGCATTCAACATTATCATTCGAAAGTACTGTTGTTTGACTTTAGCTTAGCTCCCAGAGTCTTCTAAAAGTGTACATCTCTGGTGGCTGTCTACCTGAGGCATCTGGGGATGTAAATATCTAGATGACTGACTGGTCTAACCCTCCTGCTAGACTTTCAGACTATGGAGAGAATTTATACAGTATGGACTTTTAGTTAGAGTGACTAGTGCACTATGCTAACAGTACAATCAATCAGATACACAGAAGGGGTTCTGCACAAAAGGCTGGAAAAGTGTTTCTTTCACAGGAGAGCCTGTTATATTTATTGCTCATGTTCATTGATCCAGGAAATCCTAACTCAGCAGGGTGCAAACAAGACGTTTGGTTTCCAATGTTGGTCTGTGAGGGGACCCCGTGGGTCACTCGGAGGCTGCAGACGAGGTCCAGGGGGGGTATATGGGGCACACCACCAGTTGGACAGAGTAGAGCTGCCTGCTGAACGTTGCTGCACTGGAAGTCGGGGTCTCCAAGGCCTGGGAGCAGTGGGTGCAGGGTCTTTAGGCATCGGAAAGCTTCATCCGGAGCTTTGCAGTCGGGGGGGGGGGTCCTCCGGACTCCCTCTGAAGACGTCGTCATGGAGGGGTGAGGAGGTCAACCCAGGGTGGGCAATTGCTCAGAATCTGCCCGGGCATCCTCTCTAGCTGATTGGGCCACCTCGACATGGGCTGTGGGCATTGGGTACAGAGTGGTTATGACTCACTCATTCGGAGTGAGGTGGGAGTCCTTTTGGGTGCAGGGCAATCCTCTGGAACTTGGCAGAGGTCGCTGGTCACACTGGATGTGTCATAGTACTTTTGTAGGTTCTTTGAAGCAGGAGACAGGCCGGTAGGGCTGGGGTCGAATCAGTTGTTGTCTTCCTTCTCTGCTGGTGGTTTCAGCAGCTCCACTAGCTGGAATGCCGTGGGGCACTGTAATCCGAGGCTTGAGCCTTTGAGGCTAACTGCCAGGTGTTACAGTTCCTGTAGGGGGAAGGTGTGAAGCACCTCCACCCGGGACAGGCTTTGTTTCTGACCACAGAGTGACAAAGGCACTCACCCCATGTGGTCAGAAACTTGTCTGAATGTGGCAGGCTGACACAGACAGGTCAGTCTTACACTAGCAGTTTGGCTAACATATATGGGGCATATCTAAGATGCCCTCTGTGTGCATTTTTCAAATCTCACACTGGCATCTGTGTGGGTTTATTGTGCTGAGAGGTTTGATATCAAACTCCCAGACCATATACTCTAAGTGCAGTGTAGCCATACTATGTCTGAGAATGGACTTAGACAATGTAGGGGCATATTGTTCATGCAGCTATGCCCTCACCTGTGGTATAGTGCACCCTGCCTTAGGACTGTAAGGCCTGCTGGAGAGGTGACTTACCTATGCCACAGGCAGTGGTTTGTGGGCATGGCACCCTGAGAGGCAACAATGTACTATTTGAAAAAACACGTGGAAAGAAGGTCCAAAGCCTTGTCTCGGGAAGCTCAGACGGTTTGGAATAAGTTGTTAGCCAGAGACCTTAAAATCACGCAGGGGCTCAGAATATTCAAGCAGACTCCCTAAGCAGATAGCTTCAGAAAAACCACAAGTGGATTCTTCACGATGACTTCATTCACAACATCTTCTTCATGTGGGGTTTTCCTCACATAGATTTGTTCTTAACAGCTGAAAACAAAAAATGCCCTACCTTCTCCTCAAGGTGTTACCAGCTAGGGACATTGGAGAATGCCCAATGGATCGATTTAGTCTGGCAAATTTCTCTACACTTTTCCTCCAATTACCCTAATTTCATTACTAATCATCAAGCTGTCTTACTTGAAGGCCAGAATGATTCTGATAGTTCTGGAGTGTCCCCGACAATGGTGCTTCACAGACATTCTCCACATCTGGGAGCGTCCACACATGAAGCTGTATGCAGACCAGACCTTCTCATAAAGTTCAGAGTTGAAACGGTTCATACAAGTATCTCCTCTAAGTTTGGCAGCATGGCTCCTGAGCTTGTACATTATGGACATTTGAATCTGTCACAAGAATGCATGAACTTTCTAAAGGAGGCTAACATTCAGCTTATGTTTAAATGGTAGAGAATGTGAGTCTGGTGTTATAGCTCGAACTTTGGTCATCAACAGTTCCTTCGAGACCGCAACCTTCCCAGATATTTGGAAACACGCCGAAGTCCACGCCCTGCTCAAAAAACCCAAAGCAGACCCCGAAGACCTCACAAACTACCGACCTATCTCTCAACTCCCCTTCCCAGCGGAAGGTCATAGAGAAGATAGTAAACAAACAACTGTCCCGCTTCCTGGAGGACAACAACATACTCTACGTCTCCTATTCTGGATTCCGCAGAAACCACAGCACCGAGACTGCCCTCATCGCCTGCACTGACGATATCCGGACCAGACTGGACAAGGGTGAAACCGTTGCCCTCATCCTTCTAGACCTCTACGCAGCATTCAACACCGTATGCCACCAAACCCTTCGCACACGCCTCTTCGACGCCGGAATTCGCCACAAAACCCTGGACTGGATCACCTCCTTTCTCTCCGAAAGAACCCAAAGAGTTTGCCTCCCTCCATTCTGGTCTTAAGCCACCAAGACCATATGTGGAGTCCCCCAAGGATCCTCACTAAGCCCCACCCTCTTCGATATCTACATGGCTCCGCTCGCCAGCATCGTCCGCCCCCACATCCTCAACATAATTTCATACGCCGACGACACCCAGCTCATCCTCTCCCTCATGAGGAACATATCTACCGCCAAGAACAACCTCCACGCCGGACTCCTCGCCATCGCTAGCTGGATGACAGCAAGCCACCTCAAACTGAACTCAGGAAAAACTGAGATCATCATCTTCGGACCCAACAAGACACCAAGGAACGACTCATGGTGGCCTGCCACCCTAGGACCACCCCGACACCCACCACCCACGCACGCAATCTCTGCATTATACTAGACTTGTCTCTCTACATGGCTCACCAAATCAACGCCATATCATCCTCCTGCTTCAACACCTTCTCCATGCTACGCAAGACCTTCAAGTGGATTCCAATAGAAACCAGAAGAACGGTCACCCACGCCCTTGTCAGCAGCAGACTGGACTACGGCAATGCCTTCTACGCAGGGACCACAGCGAGCCTTCAGAGAAAACTCCAGCGCATCCAGAACGCCGCTGCACATCTCATCCTCAACCCTCCTCTCAACGAGCACATCTCCGCCCACCTCAGATCCCTACACTGGCTGCCCATCAACAAAAGGATTGTCTTTAAAATCCTAATCCACGCTCCCAAAGCCCTCCACAACACTGAACCGGCCTACCTCAATGACCGAATCAACTTCCACATCCCGACCCGCCAGCTCCGCCGACCTCACCCTCGCAACAGTCCACCGCATCCAACGCACTACCTCCGGCAGCAGATCCTTCTCCCACCTCGCCTCCAAAACCTGGAACTCCCTCCACCCCCCTCCCCCCCCAACCTACGCAAGACCCAGGACCTAATAGCTTTCAGAAAGCGCCTCAAAACCTGGCTCTTCAAGCAGTAAGTCACCCCCCCCCCCCAGCGGCTTGAGACCCTAACCGGGGAGTAGCACGCTTAAGAAATTTGATTGATTGAATGATATGCCAAGAAGAAGCCTTACAATTGTCTGCTATTAAGGTCCATTTTGCAGTGATTACTGCCTATAGAAAATGTCTTTCACAACTCTTTTTAAAAAAAAAAAACAAATCTGTTATTAAAGACTTCTTAAAGGTTTTGAAAAAAGTTTACCTCTCAATAAGTCGCACCCCCTCCACCTTCACCCCCCTGCCCTTGGGAATTGAACATAGTACTTTTACATCTCATGCAGGCTCATTTTGAGCCCATCCATAAAGCCCCATTGCAACACTTTTCCTGGAAGGCTGCTTTCCTAGTGGCTAATAAGTCAGCAGCTAGGGTTGGTGAGATTCAGGCTTTATGCTCTCACAAACCATATATGGTGTTCCATAGTAGTTAGGTAGTTATGAGGACTCCGAAATTCATACCAAAAGTTGTTTCCAAATTTCACATTAACCAGTCCATTTCTGTGCCTACTTTCTTTCAGCACCCTTCCAGTCCAGCTGAGAGAGCTCTTCATACTTTAGACGTCTGGCGAGTCTTAAAATTGTATCTAGACAAAACAAAAAATATTCACAAGTCTAATCAATTATTAATAATCTATGGCACTGTCTGTACAGGTTTAGCCATGTCTAAACAATCTATATCCAGGTTAGTTTCCTGCATCCTGTTCTACCACCAGAAAGCAAATAAGGTTCTGCCCACCGATAAGACTAAAGCTCATTCTGCTAGAGGGAAAGCAGCTACACCTACTTTAATGAGGAAAATATATATATCCTTTGCTGAAATATGTAAAGCAGCCACCTAGAGATCTGGTCACACTTTTACCATACACTATTGTTTGGAGATGATCAAGTAGGATAGGCTTCTCTGAGGAATCTCTTTGCCTAATTTTCTCTATGGATGGTTGTAAGGAAATGCCTCCTTGGCATGGTTACCCCCTGACTTTTTGCCTTTGCTGATGCTAAGTTTTGATTTGAAAGTGTGCTGAGGCCTGCTAACCAGGCCCCAGCACCAGTGTTCTTTCCCTAACCTGTACTTTTGTTTTCACAATTGGCACACCCTGGCATCCAGGTAAGTCCCTTGTAACTGGTACCCCTGGTACCAAGGGCCCTGATGCCAGGGAAGGTCTCTAAGGGATGCAGCATGTCTTATGCCACCCTGGGGACCCCTCACTCAGCACAGACACACTGCTTGCCAGCTTGTGTGTGCTGGTGGGGACAAAACGAGTAAGTCGACATGGCACTCCCCTCAGGGTGCCATGCCAACCACACTGCCTATGCAGTATAGATAAGTCTCCCCTCTAGTAGGCCTTACAGCCCTAAGGCAGGGTGCACTATATCATAGGCGAGGGCACAAGTACATGAGCACTGTGCCCCTACAGTGTCTAAGCAAAACCTTAGACATTGTAAGTGCAGGGTAGCCATAAGAGTATATGGTCTGGGAGTCTGTCAAACACGAACTCCACAGCACCATAATGGCTACACTGAAAACTGTGAAGTTTGGTATCAAACTTCACAGCACAATAAATGCACACTGATGCCAGTGTACATTTTATTGTAACATACACCCCAGAGGGCACCTTAGAGGTGCCCCCTGAAACCTTAACCAACTACCCGTGTAGCCTGCCACACTCGAGACATGTTGCTGGCCACATGGGGAGAGTGCCTTTGTCACTCTGTGGCTAGTAACAAAGCCTGTACTGGGTGGAGATGCTTCACACCTCCCCCTGCAGGAACTGTAACACCTGGCGGTGAGCCTCAGAGGCTCTCCCCCTTTGTTACAGCACCACAGGGCACTCCAGCTAGTGGAGTTGCCCCTCCCCCCCGGCCACGGACCCACTTTTGGTGGCAAGGCCGGAGGAGATAATGAGAATAACAAGGAGGAGTCACTGGCCAGTCAGGACAGCCCCTAAGGTGTCCTGAGCTCAGGTGACTCTGACTTTTAGACTTGCAAATGGAGGATTCCCCCAATAGGGATAGGAATGTGACCCCCTCCCCTTGGGAGGAGGCACAAAGAGGGTGTACCCACCCTCAAGGCTAGTAGCCATTGGCTACTAACCCCCCAGACCTAAACACGCCCTTAAATTTAGTATTTAAGGGCTCCTCAGAACCTAGGAACTCAGATTCCTGCAATCTAAGAAGAAGAGGACTGCTAAGCTGAAAAAACCCTGCAGAGAAGACTGAGACACCAACTGTTTTGGCCCCAGCAATACCAGCCTGTCTCCCCCCTTCTAAAGACACTGCTCCAGCGATGCTCTCCCCAGGGACCAGCGACCTCTGAATCCCCAGAGGACTGCCCTGCATCTAGAAGGACAAAGAACTCCAGAGGACAGCGGCTCTGTTCACCCAAGAATGCAACTTTGTAACAAAGGAGCAACTTTAAAACCTCTTGCGTTTCCCGCCGGAAGCGTGAGACTTGCTACTCTGCACCCGACGCCCCCGGCTCGACTTGTGGAGAACAAATCTTCAGGGAGGACTCCCCGGGGACTGCGAGACCGTGAGTAGCCAGAGTTGCCCCCACAGCGACGCCTGCAGAGAGAATCCCGAGGCTCCCCCTGACCGCGACTGCCTGCTTCCCAGATCCCGACGCCTGGTAAAGACTCTGCACCCGCAGCCCCCAGGACCTGAAAGATCGGAACTCCAGTGCAGGAGTGACCCCCAGGAGGCCCTCTCCCTTGCCCAGGTGGTGGCTACCCCGAGGAGCCCCCCCCCCCTTGCCTGCCTGCACCGCTGAAGAGACCCCTTGGTCTCCCATTGATTTCCATTGGAAACCCGACGTGTGTTTGCACACTGCACCCGGCCGCCCCCGTGCTGCTGAGGGTGTACTTTCTGTGCTAACTTGTGTCCCCCCCCCCCGTGCCCTACAAAACCCCCCTGGTTTGCCCTCCGAAGACGTGGGTACTTACCTGCTGGCAGACTGGAACCGGGGCACCCCCTTCTCCATTGAAGCCTATGCGTTTTGGGCACCACTTTGACCTCTGCACCTGACCGGCCCTGAGCTGCTGGTGTGGTAACTTTGGGGTTGCCCTGAACCCCCAACGGTGGGCTACCTTGGACCCAAACTTGAACCCCGTAGGTGGTTTACTTACCTGCAAAAACTAACTAACTCTTACTCCCTCCAGGAACTGTTGAAAATTGCACTAAGTGTCTAGTTTTAAAATAGCTATATGTGATTTATTTGAGAACTGTGTATGCTATTTTGATTATTCAAAGTTCTTAAAGTACCTACCTGTAATACCTTTCATTTGAAGTATTACATGTAAAATTTGAACCTGTGGTTCTTAAAATAAACTAAGAAAATATATTTTTCTATACAAAAACCTATTGGCCTGGAATTGTCTGAGTGTGTGTTCCTCATTTATTGCCTGTGTGTGTACAACAAATGCTTAACACTACCCCTTTGATAAGCCTACTGCTCGACCACACTACCACAAAATAGAGCATTAGTATTATCTCTTTTTGCCACTATCTTACCTCTAAGGGAAACCCTTGGACTCTGCATACTATTCCTTACTTTGAAATAGTGCATACAGAGCCAACTTCCTACATTGGTGGATCAGCGGTGGGGTACAAGACTTTGCATTTGCTGGACTACTCAGCCAATACCTGATCACATGACAAATTCCAAAAATTGTCATTAAAAATTGATTTTTGCAATTTGAGCTATTTTTCTAAATTTTTAAAAGTCCTGCTAGGGCCTTGTGTTAGTCCCTGTTAGCATTTCTTTTAGAGTTTAAAAGTTTTGTGAAAGTTTGAATTAGGTTCTAGAAATAGCTTTAGATTCTTAAAAAGTATTCCAACTTTTAGAAACATAATGTCTGGTGCAGAAGTGAATGTGATGGAACTCGACCTCACACCTTACCTCCATCTTAAGATGAGGGAGCTAAGGTCTCTCTGCAAAATAAAGAAAATCCCAGTTGGCTTAAGACCCTCCAAACAACGGCTCCAGGAGCTGCTGGCAGAGTTTGAAAAAGCCAACCCCTCTGAGGATGACCTCACAGAGGGGGAAGATAGTGACTTGGAGGAGAATTCCCCCCTTCCAGTCCTAATTAGGGAGATCAGGGACCCTCAATCCCTGACTCCAACCATAATAGTCAGAGATGCTGCTTCCCTCACAGGAGGGCACAGCACCTCTGTTATCACTGAGGAGAGCCTCAGTGAAGATGACCTCCTGTTAGCCAGGATGGCCAAAAGATTGGCTTTGGAGAGACAGCTCCTAGCCATAGAAAGGGAAAGACAAGAGATCGGTTTTGGTCCCATCCATGGTGGCAGCAACATAAATAGGGTCCGAGATTCTCCTGACATGTTGAAAATCCCAAAAGGGATTGTAACTAAATATGAAGATGGTGATGACATCACCAAATGGTTCACAGCTTTTGAGAGGGCTTGTGCAACCAGAAAAGTAAACAGATCTCACTGGGGTAATCTCCTTTGGGAAATGTTCACTGGAAAGTGTAGGGCTAGACTCCTCACACTCTCTGGAAAAGATGCAGAATCTTATGACCTCATGAAGGGAACCCTGATTGAGGGCTTTGGATTCTCCACTGAGGAGTATAGAATTAGGTTCAGGGGGGCTCAAAAATCCTCGAGCCAGACCTGGGTTGATTTTGTGGACTACTCAGTGAAAACACTGGATGGTTGGATTCAAGGCAGTGGTGTAAATGATTATGATGGGCTGTACAATTTATTTGTGAAAGAACACCTATTGAGTAATTGTTCAAATGATAAACTGCATCAGCATCTGGTAGACCTAGGACCAATTTCTCCCCAAGAATTGGGAAAGAAGGCGGACCATTGGGTCAAGACTAGGGTGACCAAGACTTCCACAGGGGGTGACCAAAAGAAAGGGGTCACAAGGCCTCCCCAGGGGAAGAGTGTTGAGACATCCAAAAACAAAAATAGTAAAGAGTCTTCTACAGGCCCCCAAAAACCTGCACAGGAGGGTGGGCCCAGAGCCTCTTCACAAAACAATTTTGGGTACAAGGGTAAAAACGTTGATCCCAAAAAGGCCTGGTGTCGTAGCTGTAATCAGCCTGGACACCAAACTGGAGACAAGGCCTGTCCCAAGAAAAGTACCACTTCTAACTCCACTCCAGCTAACACTGGAATGGCTAGTCTCCAAGTGGGATCAACGGTATGCCCAGAGCAAATCAGGTGTGTCACTGAAGCTACATTAGTCTCTGAGGGTGGGGTGGATTTAGCCACACTGGCTGCCTGGCCTCCTAACATGCAAAAATACTGGCAACAGCTCTTAATTAATGGGACAAGTGTAGAAGGCCTGAGGGATACAGGTGCCAGTGTCACCATGGTGACAGAGAAACTGGTTTCCCCTGGTCAATACCAATATCCAGTCACCAACGCTGATAATCAGATTAAAGTACATCCCATGGCTATGGTAACTTTAGAGTGGGGAGGGGTCAATGGCCTGAAACAGGTGGTGGTCTCCTCAAATATCCCAGTAGACTGTTTGCTTGGAAATGACCTGGAGTCCTCCGCATGGGCTGAGGTAGAACTGAAAACCCATGCAGCCATGCTGGGTATCCCTGAACTGGTGTGTGTCAAGACAAGGGCACAGTGCAAGGCTCAGGGTGAAAAAGTAGAGTTGGAGTCTGGAAAAAGGGCCCAGCCTACCAAGAGAAAAGGAAATACAACTGTGAAACCAGCTGCAACACAACAACAAAAAGAGAACCTCTCTTCTCAGGAAGAAGTTCTGCCCTCTGAGGGAACTGAGCCTCTGGAGTTAGAACCTTATCAGGTTGAGCTCTTAGGCCCAGGGGGACCCTCAAGGGAGCAGTTGTGTAAGGGGCAAGAAACCTGTCCCTCTCTTGAAGGCCTTAGGCAGCAAGCTGCTGAAGAGTCCAATGGCAAGAAAACTGGAACACACAGCGTCTATTGGGAAGATGGACTCCTTTACACTGAGGCAAGAGATCCCAAACCTGGTGCCACTAGGAGAGTGGTAGGGCCTCAGGAGTTTAGGAAGTTCATACTGACCTTAGCCCATGATATTCCTCTTGCTGGGCATTTGGGACAAACCAAGACGTGGGAGAGACTAGTCAACCACTTCTATTGGCCCAACATGTCCCAGAAAGTCAAGGAGTTTTGTGTCTCCTGTACCACCTGTCAAGCCAGTGGTAAGACAGGTGGACACCCAAAGGACCCCCTCATTCCACTTCCAGTGGTGGGGGTCCCCTTTGAAAGAGTGGGTGTGGACATAGTGGGTCCACTGGAACCTCCCACAGCCTCAGGGAACATGTACATACTAGTAGTAGTGGATCATGCTACTAGATACCCTGAAGCTATTCCCCTTAGGTCGACTACTGCCCCTGCAGTAGCCAAGGCCCTCATTGGTATTTTTACCAGAGTGGGTTTTCCTAAGGAGGTGGTGTCTGACAGAGGTACCAACTTCATGTCAGCATACCTGAAACACATGTGGAATGAGTGTAGAGTGACTTATAAATTCACTACACCTTACCATCCACAAACTAATGGGCTTGTTGAGAGATTCAACAAGACATTAAAAGGCATGATCATGGGGCTCCCTGAAAAACTCAAAAGGAGATGGGATGTCCTCTTGCCATGTCTGCTTTTCGCTTACAGAGAGGTGCCTCAGAAGGGAGTAGGGTTCTCACCCTTTGAACTTCTGTTTGGCCACCCTGTAAGGGGACCACTAGCTCTTGTGAAAGAAGGCTGGGAGAGACCTCTTCATGAGCCTAAACAAGACATAGTGGACTATGTACTTGGCCTACGTTCAAGGATGGCAGAGTACATTGAAAAGGCAAGTAAAAACCTTGAGGCCAGCCAACAGCTCCAGAAGTTTTGGTATGACCAAAAGGCTGCA